>NW_028318502.1:3000000-3300000 GCF_062004578.1 Staurois parvus | reverse complement strand
GTGACTGGCTCAGTGTTCTCTTTACAGCGCTGCGGTATATGTCAGCGCTATAAAAATGTATAATAATAGTGTGTGACTGGGGGAGGGGACATTAGAGTGTAAGCTTCTCTGGTACAGAGACTGATGTGACTGTGGGGGAGGGGACATTAGAGTGTAAGCTCTTCTGGTACAGAGACTGATGTGACTGGCTCAGTGTTCTCTGTACAGCGCTGCGGTATATGTCAGAGCTATATAAATGTATAATAATAGTGTCTGACTGGGGGGGGGGACATTAGAGTGTAAGCTCCTCTGGTACAGAGACTGATGTGACCGGCTCAGTGTTCTCTGTACAGCGCTGCGGACTATGTCAGAGCTATATAAATGTAGAATGCCTGAAATGATGATCTCGGCTCCTTCTTTCTCCAGGGAGAACTACCTGTTCATCTGCTCCTGTCCGAAGTGCCTGTCCCAGTCGGAAGACCCAGACGTCACCTCGGAGGAGGAAGACGAGGACGCTGAACTGGAAGAGACGGACGACGCCGAGCTGGAAGATGAGATGACCGATGTCTGATCAGCTGCACCGTCAGGACCTTCCATCCGCCCCTCTACAGCACGAGGATCTGGAGATGCCGACCATTCCCCCCACGACCAACCCTGAGAGCCCCCCCGTAACGGAGCACTTTGATTGGCTAAGCCTTTGCCACGGGAAGACTGTTCATTACAAACACTGTTCTCGCGACGTTCCTTTTTATACCTCTTCCTCACATTTGGGGGCCTAACCACGGTATGCGAGGGCTGCGAGGTTTGTGGATCCTTCCAGATAAATGTTTACATTTTTCTTCATACTACGTGGTGACAATTTTATAGAATCTGCAATTTACATATTTCATTATTTATATATACACCCCCCCCCCCCTGCATGACATGGTTCAGTAAAGGCAATCTTGCTTGGCATCCGCACTTTTATTTTTTTTTCTGCCAATTAATAGCTGCTGTCATGTTACAGATCCTGTGTGTGCATGTTGAATTGTACATGACGACTGCAGTCTCCTCTTCCAGGTTACAACATTTTCCTGTAGGACCTTCCATGATGACCATCCTAGGTTCTTGGCTTCTGAAAATTGGCTTGGTGGGTTTTTGGCATGGGGGCACCATTGGTGCGAAGGTTCAGACTGCACCGGAGCGACCACTCCACTCCTATCTATGTGGCGCTTGTAGTTCAGCCTAACGATGACCCAGTAATAAGTCGGGATGCACCGGAATTTCGGTGGCCGACACGTTTCTGCCAAAAACACCACTTTCGGCTGTCGGCCAAAATGGGAAAAAAACACATACAGGTGCCGAAAAACCCCACCCCCTCAAAGCCGCTCACCGCCTGCCCTCTGGCCGCCGCTCAGTAATTCAAACCATCAAACAATCCCGGCACTGGGCATAGAGATGGCTGAAGGAAAGATGGCCGCCACTCATCTCTATGCCCTTGGAGGACTGGACCGATGTCACTTCCTGTTCCGGCCATTTTGGAGGTAGGTTACATGCTACCCTATACCTGGAACCCCAGGGTTCTGTCCCCAGCTGCACATGACACAAAATCACTGGCTAGCTGAGAAGACATTTTGGGGGGCCCTTTGCAAAGGCAGTTTAATTGTAATTTGCCCAAAATAGAAGTGAAACTCCAGCTAAAATTTTTTTTTTTTTTCTTTTCTTTTTTTCTTTCTTTATGGCTTGATTGTCCAAGGCAGGGGCAGACTGACCATTTGGAAACTCGGGCACTGCCCGAGGACCCAGGATCAGTAGGGGGCCCCATGAGATGCCCCTGGTACCTTTTTCATAGGCTTTTTTGAGATTGGGCAGGGACACAGGGGCCCCATGATCCCCTATTGCCCGGGGGCCCCATGAGTGGTCAGTCCGCCCCTGGTCCAAGGCCTTCAATGCCTTGTTCCTGTGCCGTGGTTCTGGGAGGATTCCCGATCCCGTCCTGTTCTAATGGTCACCAAGACAGGAAGTGAGGGGAAATCTCTGCAGTGAGGAGTGAGGGCACAGCTGCTTTCTCATTGGTCAGCAGGATGCTCCCTTAGGCTCTGTTCACACCAAGGCGTTTTTTAGTTTTTTGTAGAAACGCACTACAGTCCACGTAACATGGTTTCCTATGGGACACGTTCGCATCTAGGGTTTTTTTTTTTTTTTTGGAGCAGCTGCGTTTTTTGAAAGGGTCAGGGACTTTTTTTTTTTTTTTTAAAAGCAAAAAGCAGTGTTTTATCTACAATAGATTTCAAGGGAGAATCTGAAATGCATGGTAGTGCGTTTTTATCACGTTTTGCATTTTTTATTCTGCCCAGCAACAACAAAAAAAAAATTGAACAAAACGCGGTTAAAAACGTGAAAAATGGAACTGCGAAAAGCACTCCAAAACGGACAAAAAGCAAACGACATAGGTGTGAATGGAGCCTTAAAGGCTTAATTTTTTTTACCTTCGTGTATTCTATGCATGAAGGTAAAAAAACTATTTTCAGCAGTGCCCCCAGCCCCCCTCAATACTTACCTGAGCCCCATCGCGATTCATCTCATTGGCTGAGACAGCAAGCAGGAGCCATTGGCTCCCACTGCTGCCAGTGAGGAGAGAGAGGGGGTGGAGCCAAGCCACAGGTCCATGTAAGAATGGACACATGGAGCAGCGGGTGCCCCCATCGCAAGTGGTTTGCTGTGGGGGCACCCAACAGGAGGGAGGAGCCAGGAGAGCCTGCAGGGGACCCGAGAAGAGGATCACAGCTGCTTTTGTGCAAAACCACTGGCCCACAGCAGGCAAACATAACCTTTTTAGTATTGCTTTAAGTCGGGGTGAGGCCAATGTACTTGGTGATCTGGTGGGATCCTGGGAAAGCAGAGGATCCCAAATCCTGCAAGAATGTACGATGCATCAGCAGTTTCTTTTGAGTATTGTGGCCCTTAGCTTTCCTAGTAGCCTTCTGCAGGGCCAGTGATGCCACTGAAGCTTACAAAAAGCCATCGGAAGCCATGTGTAGGGCAATTCTTATTTTTTTTTTTTTTTTCTTCAAATGTTTTGTTACTTTCATGGAGTGTGTAGTTTTTTTGTTGTGTTTTTTTTGTTTTTTTTTTGTATTTGTTTTTTTCCTGAAAGGTAGGTGGCTATGAGCAGACTTTGCATTTTCATGTGATGTCTGCATTATATTGGCTTTCACCTGTGGTCTTTATGGGTTATGAGTCTGTGCCAAAAATGTGTAGGCATCCCCTATTTATGAAATTCTAGATATTCATTTCTTCCCAGCCTAAACTGCCAATTTTCAGACCCCACTGAACAATGTGCCGTGTGTGTGGATGTGCTGCACACAAACCAATCAATGGTAGGAGATCAGGTTCTCGTGGTCACACTACAAGAGACTTTCAGCTACTTTCACACTGATCCATATAAAAAATGCATGTGTTTTTATCTCGCTTGTGCGTTTTTTTTTCTTTTTTTTACAAGACGTAAATCCATTGATTTCAAAGGTGAGGTTTTTTTTTTTTTCCCACACCAAAAATGCAGCAGGCAGGATTTAAAAAAAAAAAAAAAAACACACTGGACCCAAAACGGATCAGTGTGAAGAGTTTCGTGGGAATACATGGTCACGTGTTCATAAGTGGTTTTGCGTAAAAAAACAAAAACAAAAAAAACACTTAAAAAGAACACATGACCATGTACTCCCACGAAACTCTTCACATTGATCCATTTTGGGTCCGATGTGTTTTTTTTTTTTTTTTTTTTTTTTTTCCGCACAAGAAATTTATCAGGCAGGATTTAAAAAAAAAAAAAAAACACACATCGGACCCAAAAAGGATCAATGTGAAGAGTTTCATGGGAATACATGGTCACGTGTTCATAAGTGGTTTTGTGTAAAGAAAAAAACAAAAACACTTAAAAAGAACACATGACCATGTATTCCCATGAAACTCTTCACATTGATCCTTTTTGGGTCTGATGTGTTTTTTTTTTTTGTTTTTGTTTTTTTAAATCCTGCCTGCTAAATTTCTGGTGTGGAAAAAGAAAAAGCACCAAAAATGTACCTCCCTTTTGAAATCAATGGATTTACATCTTGAAAAAAAAAAAAAAAAAAAACACACCGGACCCAAAACGGATCAATGTGAAGAGTTTTGTGGGAATACGTGGTCACGTGTTTTTAGGTGTTTTTGTGTAAAAACAAAAACCAGTTCAAAAGAACTCGTGACCGTGTATTCCCACGAAACCCTTCAAACTGGTCTATTTTGGGTCTGATGTGTATACATTTTTTTTTTTTTTTTTTTTTTAAATCCTGCCTGCTAAATTTTTGGTGTGGGGAAAAAAAAAAGCACCAAAAATGCACCTCCCCTTTTGAAATCAATGGATTTACATCTTGTAAAAAAAAAAAAGAAAAAAATCACACCGGACCCAAAACGGATCAGTGTAAAGAGTTTTGTGGGAATACATAGTCACGTGTTCTTTTTAAGGGTTTTTTTTTGCTTTTTTTTACACAAAAGAAGAAAAACGGATTGGTGTGAGAGCCTTACTTGCAGCTCCATCCTGGCATACATAAGAACTGCTATGGAGACAAACGGGTTGATCTACCAAAACTGGTGCACTCAAAGTCTGGTGCAGCTCTGCATAGTAACCAATCAGCTTCCAGGTTTTATTGTCAAAGGTTGACTGAACAACCTGAAGTTAGAAGCTGATTGGCTGCCGTGCACAGCTGCACCAGATTCTGAGGGCTCCAGTTTGAGTAAATCTCCCCCATGGTGTTTAAGTTGTGAGGGGTTCTTCTGCTGGATTTATTGAGTTCCTATTATGAAGACTTTCTTCATAATAGGAACTCAATACAACTTTTGTACTGTAAGGTTTTGGAAAGGGAATCGGGAACTTTAGTAAGGAAATCTAGATGCTGGAGTCCCCATCAGTTGGGCTTAAGATGGTTATTCCACCCGTTTGGCTTTTACTAAACCCTTTGTTGAACTCAACCTAAGCTTTTGTTTTGGACAGTGTGATGAAATGTTAGATCTGCTGTAAGATTTCTGTACTGCTCTGTGCCTGCTGGGGAGATGATATCATGTGAAAGGAAATCTCAGCTAGGTAAGGAGGAATCCCATCGTTTGACAGCTGTCCTCATCAGAGTAGGCATCGCTCTTCTTCCATGGAGAGGACGTAAGGGGACATAGGCTCCCCTCATATCATAAACAAGTTCCAACCTATCCAGAAGTAAAAAGTCTTGGTTGAAGATCCAGTTTACGATTTTTTTGGGTGGTCCCTGTCCATCACCATTTCATGACATTGGGTGCATGATCTGTCCACTTAGTTTAATAGACTGGTGACCACACTTTTATTGCGCATGAGTCGTCCTCCTTCGTAATCTTACATCTTGGTCCTTCAAGCTTTCATATTTGATGGTTGCCAAACTAGTGGTGTTCTCTGGTTAGGAGAAGATTTTACATTTTTATATGGAAGTAGAAATCTCTGCTGTGGTATGTTAGACGGTACCTAGAGGCTGTGTTACCCAGAAGTCCTTGATGCTGGGGTTCTCCTCCTTCTCAGACCACTGAATTCCATTTTACTTCTGAGCCGTTTGCCAATCTTCTGCTTCCTATAGAACAAATGAACTCGTCTGGGTCTTTCGACTCCTTCTGATCTTCCATATAAATCTGGTTTGATGTGTGTGCTGCAATCTATTTTCATTGTTGGAAATCAAACGTACATGATCTGAAATAAACTGAAGTAAAGGGCCATTTTTTTTTTCTATGGTTGAACTGGATGGACTTTTGTCTTTTTTTTTCAGCCAGACTAACTATGTAACTATCACAGCCAATAAGATTTATTTTTAGGCAAAACCTGATGTGGCTCCAACACTGGCTCAAGGTTCACTCCGTTGTCCAGTCATTGGCTCCATTGTCCAAGCCCTTTACTGTGTGCATGCAGAATTATTAGGGACGTTGTATTTTTGAGGATTAATTTCATTATTGAACAACTACAGTGCTCTCGGCCAATCCAAAATGTTAATAAACCTCAAACCTGAATATTTAAAAAAGTAAAAGTGAGGTTTTGGCTATCTTAGGAGATCTGTGTGCACAATTATTATGCAACTAAATGGAAAAATGAAAATGTTCCCATCTCACTTGTTTGTTTTCATCTGTTAAAGTGAGAATATCAAACAAAACAATCAAAATTTACAAATAAACATTTCTGATATTGAAAAACAAAAAGTGACCAATATAGCCACCCTTTTGTTCAATACCAGTCATAAACCTTCCATTCATGGAGTTTGTCCAGTTTTTTGATCCATTGACGATCAACGTTTTGTGCAGCAGCAACCACAGCCTCCCAGACACTGTGCAGAGAGGTGTACTGTTTTCCTTCATTGTAAATCTCCATTTAAGAAGGGCTCACAAGTTCCCAATAGGGTTTAGGTCAGGTGAGGACGGGGGACATGTCATTCTTCTTTCATTTTTAAGGCCTTTTACTGACTAGCCACGCAGTGGAGTACTCCGATGCATGCGATGGAGCATTGTCCTGCATATATATCATGGTCTTCTTGAAAGATGCAGACTTTTTCTTGTACCACTGCTTGAAGAAAGTGTCTTCTAAAAACTGGCAGTAGGTTTGGGAGTTGATTTTGAGCCCATCTTCAACCCGAAAAGCTCCAACTAGCTCATCTTTATTAATAGCAGCCCATACCAGTACCCCACCTCCACCTTGCTGGCATTTGAGTCAAAGTGGAGCTCTTTGCCTTTTACTGATCCAGCCACGGGCCCATCCATCTGGTCCGTCAAGAGTCACTCTCATCTCATCAGTCCATAAAACCTTTGAAAAATCTGTCTTCAGATAATTCTTGGCCCAGTCTTGACATTTCAACTTGTGTCTTGTTCAGTGGTGGTCAGGTTTCAGCCTTCCTTACCTTGGCCATGTCTCTGAGCACTGAACACCTCGTACTTCTGGGCACTCCAGGTAGGTTGCAGTTCTGGAATAGGCCAGCTCTGGAGGATAATGGGATCATTGTAGCTTCACGTTTGGATTCTTCTCAAATCTTTGGCAGTAAATTTGTCTTTTATTTTTTTCAATGAGTCTCTTGAGATCCTGTTGACTAATTGCAACAAAACGTTTGACTTTGTAATCACGCCCCAATATCTTAGCATTTTTAAGAGTGCTACATCTCTCTGAAAGACTAATATTTGTGCACACGCCGTAGTCCTATCATTCCATGGAATCATCCTCAGTACAGCTTTCATTAGTGTTTTTGACAAATTTAGAAGTGCTTTATAGAACCAATGACATATAATTCCCCCCTCCCAGTAGTTATTGGATTAGCCCCATCACTTTGGGTACAGCATGGTGTAAGCCAGGGTTTCCCAACCTTTTTTCAGTCAAGGCACCCTTTAAAATGATGGACAGTCCCGAGGCACCCTTTAAAATGATGGACAGTCCCGAGGCACCCCATTGTAAAATATGAGAAACTATTCTAATAGTTTTTATAACGCAGCAACATCCACACATGTAGGACACCCAACATTAGAGGGGATTTATTAACTAAAAGGCAGGATTGTTCCATCGCTGGCTTGTATACAAGTTTTGGGCAGCTTTTAGATATTTTGCCAAGGCACCCTGGTTGAGAAAGGCTGGTCTAAGCATACCTGTCTTTTGCCTGATCACTACTGATACTTACTTTCTGCAGGTCCCTCTTACCTCTCCATTTGCTGCTCCAGATGTAAAAACCCTGAGTAAGTTTCCACTAAGGTTGGACATGCCTACTAACTCTCCCGATATCTGTATTAGACATTGAGATTTGCTGCTCAGGTACCATCCTGGGAGGAAGGGAGGGGGAGTCGCATGCACACTCCTACCTGGAACTACTAGGTTATGGTTTTTTGGGTGTTTTTTTGTTTTTTTTTCTGTTTTTCTTCTTTTTTTGTTTTTCTTCTCCTTTTTCCTTCTCCTTTTTCCTGTTTTTCTTTTCCTTTTTTTTTTTTGTTTTTCTTGGGGACAACGGGGGAGTATTGGGATGGTAGGAATCAGCAGTGATGGGGCAGAATGCATTACTGTGAACTGAATAGGCCGGATTATTTGACTTTTATACTAAACTACATTTCAGATTGTGGGAGTTCTGACTTGGCGTGGCACTTGGCCTGTGTAATTTCTGTAAGCCAGTGTACTGCTCCATGTTCTGTTTGTTTTTTGTTTTTTTTGTTTTTTGGCCAAAACCCCTGAAGTCGACTCAGTAAAAGGCTATAAGTATATGGTATCCAACACAGAGTGGTAACTGCGAGGATCTATAAAACGATCCCACACGTCCGATTCAAACTAATGGGAAAACCAAACCAGGAGGGAAGGCCTTAGAGTGGACTCTATAGTCCAGGGGTGTCCAAATTCCAGTATGATCCTCCAGCTGTTGCCAAACTACAAGTCCCATCATGCCTCTGCCTTTGGGAGTCATGCTTGTAACTGTCAAACTTGCAATGCCTCATGGGGTTTTTAGTTTGGCAACAGCTGGTAAGCCGCCAGTTTGACACCCGTGCCTTAGGGCAACCAATCTGCCTATCTTTAGAGATAACCACAAAGCCAGTGTACTGTTCCATGTACTCTACAAGAGACAAAGCCGGAGACCTAGTTCAGGGGTTTTGGCCAAAAAAAAAATGCCAAAAAGCTCCTAAAGTCAACCTGGTAAAAGGCTATAAAGATATGGTATCCAACACAGAGTGGTAACTGCGAGGATCTAAACAATGATCCCAAGTGCCACGCCTGATTTAAACTAATGGGAAAACCAAACCAGGAGGGAAGGCCATGGAGTGGACTGTATAGGCCAGGGGTGTCCAAACTATGGCCCTGTTGTGAAACTACAAGTCCCATCATGCCTCTGCCTTTGGGAATCATGCAACTGTCAATCTTGCAATGCCTCATGGGACTTGTAGTTTGGCAACAGCTTGAGGGCCGCCAGGTTGACACCCGTGCCTTAGGATAACCAATCCGCCTATCTTTAGAGATGGCCACAAAGCTAGTGTACTGCTCCTTGTTCTGTACAAGAGACCAATCCCGAGACCAAGTTGAGGAGCTTTTTTTTTGGCCAAAACCCTTGAAGTCAACTCGGTAAAAGGCTATAAAGATATGGATCCAACACCGAGTGGTAACTGTGAGGATCTATACAACGATCCCAAGTGCCACGTACGATTCAAACTAAAGGGAAAACCAAACCAGGAGGGAAGGCTGTAGAGTGGACTCTATAGGACAGGGGTGTCCAAACTATGGCCCTCCAGACCCATCATGCCTCTGGGTGTCTTACCTGTGAATGTCAGTCTTGCAAGGCCTCATGGGACTTGCAGTTCCTCAACACCTGGAGGGCTGCAGTTTGGACACCACTGCTATAGGCACTACAACAGTATTCATAAAATTTTTGTTCATGTAGCAACTCCTGAAGAAGCGATATCATCGTGAAACATGTGAAGTGACTACGGGTATTGATATCAGAATATCTCTCACCAGGCGACGGTATGTTCTCATTGTGGGATGCATGAACACTGATGTACCTATGAGATTTGTAACTGCCCGGAGTGTACTGTTCCATCGGGGAAATACACTCTGCAGAGGATTGTACTAATTGTCGTATGTTTGTGTATATACAATAAAGCTACAACTGTAATGAATGCTGTTGTAGTGCCTATGAAGTCCACTCTATGGCCTTTCATCCTGGTGTTCCCATCCACTGGGTAAAGGCCTATATGTCCATGCACACCTGGGCTGATACCAGTTTAGAGGCCGTTCCATGTTCCTCTTCTGAATGCAGAAGAATCTCGTTAAGGACAGGAATGTTTTGGTGAAAAAGGAAGCCAAATGTGCCTAAGAGCCCACCTCATTCTGCGCTTGGGTATTTATTCAATTATTCATTGGCCAGAGTACTTGTCATTGAAATGAACAAACGCCCGAGTGCTGACTGTTGTATCGCTTTTGCCGCATTTAACTGTATTTTCTGCTACCCGGAGCGTTCATGTCAAGGGGTGTTCCAGGGTGCCTGTAGCCATCCACACTCGGCCCTGCCTGGGCTGGAACCGCTGATCCTCCATTGTCTGGACACACCTGAGTACCTGTGTGCTGACTGCTCCCATTGTTGCTGCAACACGCACCCCGACCTGTACCCTCCAGCACTCTTCCATTGTTCTGCTAGAATGCGGTTGTCATTGCTCCACTATTACTCAACTCATTTTGTAGGAATGGAGGTTGCACTGTGATGCCGGGCCCTGTGGGATTTGTATGCATGATCGTGGGACTATGCAAGCAATAAAAGCATTTGTGAGACTGACCCTGGCTCATCCTTTTTTTTTTTTTTTTTTTTTTTTTTCTGTATTGTCGGGTTTTTTGTTCTTTTTCTTCTTGTTCTCGTTCTTTTCTTTTTTTTGTTCTTTTTCTTTGATCTTTTTTTTTTTGTTTTTTTTGTTTTGTTCCTTTTTCTTCTTGTTCCCTTGTTTTTCCCTTTTTTCCCTTGTTCTTTTCCCCTTGTTTTTTCCTTTTTTCCCTTGTTCTTTATTTCTTTTTCCTTTTTTCCCTTGTTTTTCCTTTTTTCCCTTGTTTTTCCTTTTTTCCCTTGTTCTTTTCCTTGTTTTTTCCTTTTTTCCCTTGTTCTTTATTTGTTTTTTCCTTTTTTCCCTTGTTTTTCCTTTTTTCCCTTGTTTTTCCTTTTTTCCTTTTTTCCCTTGTTCTTTTCCTTGTTTTTTCCTTTTTTCCCTTGTTTTTCCTTTTTTCCCTTGTTTTTCCTTTTTTTTTTTTCCCTTTTTTCCCTTGTTTTTCCTTTTTTCCCTATTTTTCCCTTGTTCTTCTTTTTTTTTCCCCCCTTTTTTTTCCCTTGTTCTACTTCTTTTTCCCCCCCCCTTTTTTTCCCTTGTTCTTCTTTCCCCCCCCTTTTTTTTCCCCTTGTTTTTTTTTTTTTTTTTTTTTTTTTTCCCCCTTTTTTTTTCCCCCTTTTTTTTTCCCCCTTTTTTTTCCCCCTTTTTTTTCCCTTGTTTTTTCCCCCCCTTTTTTTCCCTTGTTCTTCTTTCCCCCCCCCTTTTTTTCCCTTCTTCTTTTTTTTTTCTTCCCTTTTTTCCCCTTGTTCTTCTTTCCCCCCCCCTTTTTTTTCCCCCTTTTTTTCCCCCTTTTTTTTCTTTCCCCCTTTCCCCCTTTTTTTTCTTTCCCCCTTTTTTTTTTCTTTCCCCCTTTTTTTTTTCTTTCCCCCTTTTTTTTTTCTTTCCCCCTTTTTTTTTTCTTTCCCCCTTTTTTTTTTCTTTCCCCCTTTTTTTTTTCTTTCCCCCTTTTTTTTTCTTTCCCCCTTTTTTTTTCTTTCCCCCTTTTTTTTTTCTTTCCCCCTTTTTTTTTTTCTTTCCCCCTTTTTTTTTTCTTTCCCCCTTTTTTTTTTCTTTCCCCCTTTTTTTTTCTTTCCCCCTTTTTTTTTCTTTCCCCCTTTTCCCCCCCCCTTTTTTTTTTTTTTTTTCTTCAGCTGTGTCTGTGAGCTCCGTGCTTTTCAAGAGCTTTGTTTTCACTGGCTGCATGCTTATTCTGGCTCTGATGCAAGAATTAAAAAGAAAAAAAAAATGGAATAGCCAGGCAGGTAGTAGGAAGAATCGTCAATGGCAGCCTCTGCATTTCTTTCCTTTGCAAGCAACATATTTCTAGTGGTTTTACTGTAAGCCACTCCAACTATGAACTATACTGGTTCTATAAAACTGGCCGGGACAAGATCTTTTAACGGAATCATTTGGACCCTTGAGGCTTGGTTATGCCTTCATTTGGGTGTTGCCTCTCACAGCACAGAGAAAAGGCAAATCCAGGCTGTCAGTTGCAGCCTGCACATCCACGGCCTCCTGCATTTTGGGTATTTATCCCCTTTTCCATCACATTTTTCACGCCCCCGGCTGGCAGGCAGGCACAGCGCCAACATCCCAGCCCCTGCTGCCTGGCAAACTCTGACATATGCTAGGGCTGGACACTGCACCAAGGGACGCATGCCTGCAATGTAGGTAGTCTGTGTTTCGGACATACATCCATGACCGTATACAACCCTCAGGGCGGGTAGCGCTCGGTACGGTGCCCAACCGCAGCCTATTTTCAGCCAGTCACAGGCAGGCAGCAGAGCCGGACTCTGCATCTAAGCCTCCAGGGCAAATAAAACCGC
Source organism: Staurois parvus (assembly GCF_062004578.1). Classification (NCBI taxonomy): domain Eukaryota; kingdom Metazoa; phylum Chordata; class Amphibia; order Anura; family Ranidae; genus Staurois; species Staurois parvus. The sequence goes on along the minus strand of NW_028318502.1, from coordinate 3,287,875 downwards.
CAAATTCGATGCTCGGGGGTAAAAGCTCCAGGTGTTTGTAGCTGAAGTCACCACCACCACCCATTCCTGTGACCGTTGTGTAGGACAGAGCTGCCCGGGGAAGGGGCTAGAGAGGCAGATGAGGGCCTAATGCTTGCTGTTTGCATTTTGGTAATAGTTCTGGTCAAGCGCTACATTTTGGGACAAGGAAGAGCGTGTTTGAAACTGAAGAACCTGATCCTCAATACTTAGAGCTGAACTTTGGGCTGGCAAAAGTTTTTTTTTAAATTTGTATCGTGCTGTAGGGCTGTGCCCGTACTGCATGGGTTACACGCTGGTTTTACTCTAGGGCAGGGGTGGGCAACTGGCCCTCCAGCTGTTGAACTAAAAGTCCCATCATGCCTCTGGGAGTCATGCTTGTAACTGTCAGTTTTGCAATGCCTCGTGGGACTTGTAGTTCTACAACAGCTGGAGGGCCACAGTTGCCCACCCCTGCTCTAGGGGGATGGACAGCAAAGATGCACTTACCCGATCCTCCCTGCACAAGGCCAGTACGGCGCTCCATCGCTCTTGAAAAATGGACTGGTCCGCACATCCTCACACCCACAGCACACTCCATAGACAGGAACAGTCCACTGCTGGACTGTAGGGGAGCGTGGTTTTCCGGAGGATCTGGTGAGTATAAATGAGGGTTGCACTGATACCGGCATCGGTACTAAGCATTTTCACGAGTACTCCTAGAGATGCTGCAATACCTGAAACCAGTGCCTTTTGCAGTTCGATTTCAGTCCATAAAAAAAAAAAAATTAATGGGATTGAATTGCACTGAAATAGCTCTACTTCAGCTGAAGTAATGGTGAAATTCCTGTCTGAATCGCATGCGGTTTCCCTTCCGGTGCAGTGTGATTTATTTATTTCAGGTAGTTATATAGCGCCAGCACTTTACACACATATATATTTATATATATTACATTCACATCAGTCCCCACCCCTGAGGAGCGTACAGTCTAAGGTCCCTAACTCACATTCATACATACACATATAAGGGACAATTTAGACAGGATCCAATTCACCTACCAGCATGTCTTTGGAGTGTGGGAGGAAACCGGAGTACCCGGAGGAAACCCACGCAGGCACAGGGAGAACATGCAAACTCTAAGCAGGTGGTGCCATGGCTGGGATTCAAACCAATGACCTGAGTACTGCCAGGTGGAAGTGCTAACCATTTAGCCACTGTGCTGCCCCCGGTTTAAGCCATTCGTTTTGTATGGTGGGAATCGCACCGCCTTCCTGTTTGAATCCCATGCGGTTCTTTCCTGTGCGATTTGATGACATTCGTTGTGAATGGGCTCAAACTGCAGCGCAGAGGTATCAGTATAAGTGAGTACTTAAGCACAAGTATCAGTACTCTTGCCAATTAAAAAAAAAAAAAAAAGTATCCATCCAATCCTAATTTGTGCTCAGCCCTAGAAAAAAAAAAAAAAGTTGACAGCCCAGCTACATGAAAGAAGGGGGGGGGGGGGTTTGCCCGGAGTTGAGCTTTAAGCTCCCCTCCAACTATGTCATCTGTTAGCTCCCTCACTATTGCAGACCTGGGGTCGGCCATGTTGAATGGCATAATTCCACACATGCACACAGATCGTTCCTCCTGGCACGGTGGGGGGTGTATGCAGTGTACAAGAAGTCTGTGAGCGGGCAAAGTACAATGCTTTAATATGGATTATAGTCTGTCTTCTGGAAAGAAAAAGGCGAAAAAGTTTCATTCCAGGGGTGTAGTTCTGCTTGGAGGTACTACTGTTCTACATGCTTGGGAAGAAAAGCTCTAGTAAGAGGAACTTGGAGTTGTCTCTCTGGATAAATTAAGCCCCGGGGGTGAAACGTGGTGGACAGGCACTATTATATCTATCTATCTATCATACACTATATTGCAAAAAGTATTGGGCCCTCCCAGTTATGTGATTCAGGTGATCCAATCCCCTCCCAGTCATGTGATTCAGGTGTTCCAATCCCCTCCATGGACACAGGTGTATACAATCAAGCCCCTAGGCATGCAGACGGCTTCTACAAACATTGGTGAAAGAATGGGTCGCTCTCAGGAGCTCAGTGACTCCAAGCGTGGTCCCGTGATAGGTGGTCACCTGTGCAATAAGTCCATCCGTGACATTTCCTGGCTACTAAATATTCCACGCTCAACTGTTAGTGGGATTATAACAAAGTGGAAGCAACTGGGAACAACAGCAACTCAGCCACCAAGTGGTAGGCCACGTCACATGACAGGGCGGGGTCAGCGCATGCTGAAGCGCACAGTGTGCAGAAGTCACCAACTGTCTGCAGAGTCAATAGCTAAAGACCTCCAAACTTGGTGTGGCCCTCAGATGAGCCCAACAGTGTGTAGAGAGCTTCATGGAATGGGTTTCCATGGCTGAACAGCTGCATCCAAGCCTTCCATCACCAAGTGCAATGCAAAGCATCGGATGCTGTGGTGTAAAGCACGCCACCACTGGACTGTAGAGCAGAGGAGACATGTTCTCTGGAATGACCAATCACGCTTCTCTGGCAATCTGATGGACATGTCTGGGTTTGGCGGCTGCCAGGAGAACTTGCCGGACTGCACTGTGCCAAGTGTAGTTTGATGGAGGGGGGATTATGGTGTGGGGTTGTTTTTCAGGGGTTGGGCTTGGCCCCCTAGTTCTATTGAAGGGAACTCTTAAGGCGACATTTTCATGCTCCCAACTTTGTGGGAACAGTTTGGGGATGGCCCCTTCCTGTTCCAACATGACTGCCCACCAGTGCACAAAGCAAGGTCCATAAAGACATGGAGGAGCCAGTTTGGGGTGGAGGAACTTGACTGTCCTGCACAGAGTCCTGACCTCAACCCCATAGAACACCTTTGGGATGAATTAGAGCAGAGACTGTGAGCCAGGCCTCCTCCCCCGACATCAGTGCCTGACCTGACAAATGTGCTTCTGGAAGAATGGTCCAACCTTCCCATAGACACCCTCCTAAACCTTGTGGACGGCCTTCCCAGAAGAGTTGAAGCTGTTATAGCTGCAAAGGGGCGGGGCCAACTCAATATTGAACCCTACGGACTGAGACTGGGGGGCCATTAAAGGTCATGTGCGTGGAAAGGGCGGGGCCAACTCAATATTGAACCCTACGGACTAAGACTGGGGGGCCATTAAAGCTCATGTTCATGGAAAGGGCAGGCGGACCAATACGTGGTGGCAATATATTGTGTGTGTGTATATATATAAAATGAATCCTCTCTTCTATTAATGCTGCTTTTACATCGGTGTGGACATCAGTGTTTGGCACATTGATTTCTGCTTGACAAGAAGAGAAGTGTGGAGGTTTCCGTTTTTGATTTTTGAAAATCCCAGCCTGGCTGTAATGCTAAACCCAAAAGTTTCAACACCTTCAGAGTCCCGGAGAAGATCTGATTTTCTTCCTGCATGCTTGTTTCAGGTCAGACACTTAAGCAGGCCATAGACGGGTCGAAAACCGGCCGTTTTTAAAAAAAAAAGAAAAAATTGGTCGTTCGATCAGCCGACATTACCACCAACGGTAAAAAAATCTGCCGATTTTCATCCCGTCCATGGTCGGCATTTAACCCCATAATTACTTCTGTCCATTGCAGAGACGGGAATTCCAGTCCGCTATTATATTTTATATGAAAAAGTCTTGCGGTTGCAACAAATGTATCCATACAGATGTATTTATTCGGATACAAATGGATACATTGTTGCAACCGCAAGACTTTTCATATAAAATATAATAGCGGACTTTAGAATAAAGAACGGAGCCGCTGTTCAGTGACACCTGTACATTCCATAGCGCAGTCACAGGGCAGTCTTTTTTTTCTTTCTTTCCTTCCTTCCTTCCTTCCTTCCTTCCTTCCTTCCTTCCTTCCTTCCTTCCTTCCTTCCTTCCCTTCTTCCCTTCCTTCCTTCCTTCCTTCCTTCCTTCCTTCCCTTCTTCCCTTCCTTCCTTCCTTCCTTCCTTCCTTCCCTTCTTCCCTTCCTTCCTTCCTTCCTTCCCTTCTTCCCTTCTTCCCTTCCTTCCTTCCTTCCTTCCTTCTCTTCTTCCCTTCGTCCCTTCTTCCCTTCCTTCCCTTCCTTCCTTCCTTCCTTCCTTCCTTCCTTCCCTTCTTCCCTTCCTTCTCTTCTTCCCTTCGTCCCTTCTTCCCTTCGTCCCTTCTTCCCTTCCTTCCCTTCCTTCCTTCCTTCCTTCCTTCCTTCCTTCTCTTCTTCCCTTCGTCCCTTCTTCCCTTCCTTCCCTTCTTCCCTTCTTCCCTTCCTTCCTTCCTTCCTTTCTTCCTTTCTTCCTTCCTTTCTTCCTTTCTTCCTTCCTTTCTTCCTTTCTTTCTTCCTCTTCTCCTCCTCCTCAGATTTTTTTATCGGTAAAACGATCAGCCAATTTGCCCATCATTGCCGGGAAAATTGGCCAATCAACAAAATCAGCCACGAATTTTCCAACATGACCGATAAAAAAAAATGTGCCAAAACTCCGAAAAACAGCCAACCAATTAACCCACTAACAGTGCGAAAATCAGCCGATTTTTTTTTTTTCGTCCTATTTTCGACCCGTCTATGGCCGGCATAAGGGCCGGGTCACACCAAAAAAACACATTCCAGATCCGTTCCAGATGTTTTTTGGCTTGCGTGTTTTTAATGTGTTTTTTATGCATCTCAGATGCTTTTGTTCTTTCTTCCTGTTTTTGTTTTTTACTGTACTGGGGTACAGTGCATGTTGTTGTGTTCTGGTGCATTTTTTATGCATTTTATTGTGTAAAATACAGCATGTTCTACCCTTTTTTTTCTGAAACTGACTGCACTGTGTGAACTATGCCATTAGAAATCATATAACCCACTTTACATGTGGTTTTGATGCAGAAAAGAAAAGCACTGGACTGCATGTGGTGTGAACTGCCCCTTAAAGTGCCAGGCAATTGTCAATTCCAAAGGCTCCCAGCAACGGCAGACTGTTTTTCAGTACAGGGGAGATGCAATTGGATCTGTCATTCATGCCGTGCAGAATGCAGGAGAATGTACTGATCCAATACATGGTTCCTTCAGTTCTCATTTTGCTACCCTGGTTGTACCAACAAGCAGAACCTTCATATGTACAATGCAGTGTAAGAACTATTACCTCCTTTAAATGGCTGTAAACATATAAAAAATACAAGCCATAAAAATGAATATATTTTGACTCATTCCATTTACTATTTTTCTAAACAAATCTAAATGTAATGGATGCAAATTTTTAGTTTAAAAGATGATAAAAAATGTAGTTTTTAATGGTTGAAAAATTAAGAGTTTGAAAGAAAAAAAAAAGTGAAATATGGACGTTTTATAAGATATTTTTTTTTTAATATATCTTTGAAACTATTTTTTTTATTGTTTCATTTACCCTTTTAAACATTTTTATTGCTTTTTAAATCTTTCAAGTTTTTTTTTTTTTTTAACTACCAGTCTCTTCTTTTAATTTAACTTAATTTAAATGTTTAACTTTCCATTTTTACTTTTCAAACTGTCATTTGTTTTAATCTTTCCAGCTTTTTTTCTTTTAAACTTCCACAACTTTTTTTTTTCTTATAACTACCAGTCTCTTCTTTTAATTCAACTTAATTTAAACTTTTAACTTTCCATTTTTACCTTTCAAACTGTCATTTGTTTTGATCTTTCCAGCTTTTTTTCTTTTAAACTTCCACAACTTTATGGGTTTTTTTTAAATACCCGTCTCTTCTGTTAATTCAACTTAATTTAACCTATTAACTTTCCATTTTACTTTTCAAACTGTTATGTGTTTTAATCTTTCCAGCTTTTTTTTTCTTTTAAATTTCCACAATTTTTTTTTTTTCAAAAGTGTGGAGGTTTGAAAGAAAAAAAAAGCTGGAAAGATTGAAACAAATGGCAGTTTGAAAGGTAAAAATGGAAAGTTAAGGTTAAATGAAGTTAAATTAAAAGAAGAGACGGGTAGTTAAAAAAAAAAAAAGTTGTGGAAGTTTAAAAGAAAAAAAAAGCTGGAAAGATTTAAACAAATGACAGTTTGAAAAGTAAAAATGGAAAGTTAAACATTTAAATGAAGTTGAATTAAAGGAAGAGACGGGTAGTTAAAAAAAAGAAAAAAAAACCTGAAAGATTTAAAAAGCAATAAAAATTGTTAAAAGGGTAAATGAAACCGTAAAAAAAAAATTGTTTGAAAGATTATATATATAAAGAAAAATTGGAAGATTTAAAAAGCAATAAAAATTGTTAAAAGGGTAAATGAAACCGTAAAAAAATATAGTTTAAATTATATATATATATATATATATATATATAAATATATCTTTTAAACAATTTTTTTTTACTATAATATATATATATAAAAAAAAAAGCTTGAAAAATTTAAAAAGCAATAAACAATTTTAAAAGAGTAAAGGAAACGGTAGAAAAAAAATTGTTTAAAAGACCTGCCATTCACTTGCTCAGTGGGGATCAGTGGGCAGATCCCCCACTGAGCAAGTGGGTCTGCCCGATGTCAAAGAGACCTAATAAAAAAAATTACAAAAAATAATCGAAAGATTAAAAAAAAAGCAATGCGAGTTTAAAAGGTCAACGTGGAAGGTTAGAAGGTTAATGCCTGTGTGGTTTTTAGTGCGTTTTGCAGAAACGCACTACAGTCTGTTTAACATGTTTTCCTATGTGACACGTTCACATCTGTGTGTTTTCAGCTGCTGCATTTTTGTATTCGGTCGGAATTGTTTATTTTTTTTTCTCAGCAGATTGTGTTTTTAGTGTAACAGACTTCAATGAAATCACACCAAAAATGCAAGTGTTGCATTTTTTTATGCTTTTTTTTTGGCCAACAGGGAAGTATTGAGTGCGCCGATGATGCGACTTTACACTCTGGCCCTCAGTCACATCAAAGTAGTGCAGGAACAATTTCAAAGTGGCATCGATTTTGAAAAGGTGTGATGTGACAATGATGCAAACTTACACTGCCACTCAAAGTCACATCAAAGTCACACTCAAAACTTTACTATTATATAAAAAAAAATCCCTCAAAATGCTAAACGCATCAAAATTGCGCCAGAAAAACATATCAATTGTAACACACATTAGGTGCGAAGCAGGCCTAAATGTAATTTCAAATAAATTGTTTAAATGAAAAGAAGTTTAAAAGAAAAAAAAATAAAGCTTTTAAAACGAAAAGTTGAAGGTTAAAAGGTTAACTGTAAGTTTAAAAAAACCCCAGAAGTTTAAAAGACAAAAATATAAAGCTTGAAATATTAAAAGCAAAATTTTTTAAAAGGCAAAAATGGAAAGTTAAAAGGTTCAAGAAACAAATAAGAAAGAAACTGGAAATTTAAAGGATATTAAAAAAAGTTGAAAGAATAAAAAAAAAATGCTAAAAAAAGAAATGAAAATGTAAAAGGTTAAATGAAAATTTGAAAGTTTAAAAAGGTTAAATGAAAATGTGAATGTTTTTTAAAAGGATACAAAAAATTGGAAAAAAAGCAATGAAAGTTTCAAAGATAAAAGTGGAAGTTTAAAAGGTTAAATTGGAAAAAAAAAAAAGTGAAAAAAATGAAAGATTAAAAGATAATAAAAATAAAGCTTGAAAGAGTTAAAAAAAAATAACTTGGGTAAAAGTGGAAGGTTAAAAGGTTAAATGTAAATTTTAAAAGATATCTGTTAATGAAAATGAAGTTATACAGATAAAAGAAATAAAATAAAGTTTTGAAGGATTAAAAGTTTAAAAGGTAACAAAACGGCGTGTTATGAATAAATGAAAGATATAAAAAAAAAGTAAAATAAAGTGATGATGTATTTGTTTCGATGTTCTATTTGTAGTATCTTTGTATTTTGTCGGTATGACCTCCATGCTCTGCGCCTGCATACACCGGAGCGCACAGACACCTTCCTCCGTCTATTCTGAGAGTTCCAGCTCCGGGACCTCAGGGACTCCCAGGCACTCCGTGGCCACAGCTGCGTAAACAAGATAATTGCATATTTCGGCTGCTTCACAGAACCAATAATTTTACAGCTCCAAATAAAATAAAATGAATTGCAAAAAAAAAAAACCTAACAAGTCAAAAATGAAAACCCCTAATCAGAAAGCTATAGTAAGTCTCTGGAGGTGTGTTGTGTTACCTGCAGCTCGCCTGATGGGAATGATGACGAGTTTTAGCCTCCGTGAATTTCAAGGGAATATTTATTTTTTTTCAGAAATACAAAAGAGGGTCAGCTTAGTTCAAAGAATTCATATCAATGTGTGTTGTTAAAAAAAAAAAGGTTTTTCAACTTTGGCATGATGGAAGCCATACTTGCCCTCATTGCACATGGAGGTTGTGCTTCTTTGCTTAGTAATGTTGTATAGATTGTGAATTACTATTTCATTGATTGTATTATATTTGAAAGGATGAAAGGAATACAGAATTCTGCATTATAGTAAATAAATAGCAATTGTCTACATATACCAATATACTGCGTGTCAGCAAACCACAAGTCTTAACTACTTCCATACCGGAGACTGTCTCCCCCTTCCTGCCCCGGCCGATTTTCAGCTTTCAGCGCTATCACACTTAGAATGACAATTACTCAGTCATGCAACACTGTACCCAAACGACATTTTTGCAGTTTTTTTTTTAAACAGACAGAGCTTTCATTTGGTGGTATTTATCACCACTGGGGGTTTTTTAAATTTTTTTGCGCAAAATAAACTAAAAAAGATTGAACAATTTGCAAAAAGCAAAACGTTTTCTTTGTTTCCGTTTTACAATTTTGCAAATCTTTCTTCATAAATGTAGGCCAAGATGTATTCTGCTACATTTCAAAAACAACCTAAGTCCAGGGGCAGAATGACAACTCATGGGGCGCCCGGGCAATAGGGGATCATGGGGCCCCTGTGTCCTTGCCCAAACTAAAAAAAGCCTATGAAAAAGGTACCAGGGGCATCTCATGGGGCCCCCTACTGACCTCGGGCCCTTGGGCAGTGCCCGAGTTCCCAAATGGTCAGTCCGCCCCTGCCTGAATCACTGTATATTATTTAGTCTGTAGGAAAGTTAAAGTCCACAAACTAGGGTATATACTGTATTTTTCGCTCCATAAGATATATTGGTTCAGAAAATATTCTGAACCAATGGACTGCGGACACAGTACAGGAGATGACCAGAGACTGCGGACACAGTACAGGAGATGACCAGAGACTGCGGACACAGTACAGGAGATGACCAGAGACTGCGGACACAGTACAGGAGATGACCAGAGACTGCGGACACAGTACAGGAGATGACCAGAGACTGCGGACACAGTACAGGAGATGACCAGAGACTGTGGACACAGTACAGGAGATGACCAGAGACTGCGGACACAGTACAGGTGATGACCAGAGACTGCGGACATACTACAGGAGATGACCAGAGACTGCGAACACAGTACAGGTGATGACCAGAGACTGCGGACATAGTACAGGAGATGACCAGAGACTGCAGACACGGTACAGGAGATGACCAGAGACTGCGGACACAGTACAGGAGATGACCAGAGACTGCGAACACAGTACAGGAGATGACCAGAGACTGCGGACACGGTACAGGAGATGACCAGAGACTGCGGACACAGTACAGGAGATGACCAGAGACTGCGGACATAGTACAGAAGATGACCAGAGACTGCGGACATAGTACAGGAGATGACCAGAGACTGCGAACACAGTACAGGAGATGACCAGAGACTGCGGACACAGTACAGGAGATGACCAGAAACTGCGGACACAGTACAGGAGATGACCAGAGACTGCGGACACAGTACAGGAGATGACCAGAGACTGCGGACACAGTACAGGAGATGACCAGAGACTGCGGACACAGTACAGGAGATGACCAGAGACTGCGGACACAGTACAGGAGATGACCAGAGACTGCGGACACAGTACAGGTGATGACCAGAGACTGCGGACACAGTACAGGAGATGACCAGAGACTGCGAACACAGTACAGGTGATGACCAGAGACTGCGGACATAGTACAGGAGATGACCAGAGACTGCAGACACGGTACAGGAGATGACCAGAGACTGCGGACACAGTACAGGAGATGACCAGAGACTGCGAACACAGTACAGGAGATGACCAGAGACTGCAGACACGGTACAGGAGATGACCAGAGACTGCGGACACGGTACAGGAGATGACCAGAGACTGCGGACACGGTACAGGAGATGACCAGAGACTGCGGACATAGTACAGGAGATGACCAGAGACTGCGGACATAGTACAGGAGATGACCAGAGACTGCAAACACAGTACAGGAGATGACCAGACACTGCGGACACAGTACAGGAGATGACCAGAAACTGCGGACATAGTACAGGGAATGACCAGAGACTGCGGACATAGTACAGGAGATGACCAGAGACTGCAGACATAGTACAGGAGATGACCAGAGACTGCGGACATAGTACAGGAGATGACCAGAGACTGCGGACATAGTACAGGAGATGACCAGAGACTGCGGACACAGTACAGGAGATGACCAGAGACTGCGGACATAGTACAGGAGATGACCAGAGACTGCGGACATAGTACAGGGGATGACCAGAGACTGCAGACATAGTACAGGAGATGACCAGAGACTGCAGACATAGTACAGGAGATGACCAGAAACTGTGGACACAGTACAGGAGATGACCAGAGACTGCGGACACAGTACAGGAGATAACCAGAGACTGCGGACACAGTACAGGACATGACCAGAGACTGCGGATACTACAGGAGATGACCAAAGACTGTGGACAGTACAGGAGATGACCAGAGTCTGAGACCCCAAGTATGGTTCAATGGAGACATTCGCACAGGTACATAAACGTGCCGCATTCAGATCCATAAGCCTTTCAGTGTGGTGCATGACCGTGTTCATTGAACTTAAAGTGTATGTCCAGCCAAAATGGACTGGGGAAAGCATTAGAACCCCTGTCAGGTTTTTACTATGATCTGGGGTTCTGCTAGAGAGGTTTCTCCACCTTCTGTCCTGCTGACATCTTACCAGACAAGAAGTAAATCTAGAAACAAAATGCATAATGTAGCAGAGTAGGGCAAGGCTTGAGGCATTTTCAGATTTTAATTTCTGTGTGTCCTTGTTGCAGATTTTTCTCTAACTTCCAGTTAAAAGTAGTTTTCAATAAAATGATACCCGGGGAACCTGCTTTGAAGGTCTTTATTTAACTTCTTGTTATGGGTGTCAGAGCCTGGGTCTGAGCCTGGGCCTTCTGCAGTGAGTGGTTTCTTCTTGCTGAGCCACCCAGAATGCTGGACAGCTCCCTTGACAATTATTTGGATGATCCTACCTTGACCTTGTTTGTCATGATCCTTGAACCCCTTGCTCCTCCCATGAACTTCCTGATATAAGCCATGTCTCTGCACTTCCTGTTTGCAAGATAATTGTGCTTTCCAGCCAGATTCTCGCTCCTTGCCCTGTCTGCTGTTATCCATATTTTGCTACCACTCGTTATTGACCCTTGGCTTGTTCTCGACTACGCTTCTGCCTGATCCCAACCTGCGACTGCTCCTTACCGACCTTGGCTTGTTCTCGACTACGCTTCTGCCTGATCCCAACCTGCGACTGCTCCTTACCGACCTTGGCTTGTTCTCGACTACTCTTCTGCCTGATCCCAACCTGCGACTGCTCCTTACCGACCTTGGCTTGTTCTCGACTACTCTTCTGCCTGATCCCAACCTGCGACTGCTCATTACCGACCTTGGCTTGTTCTCGACTACGCTTCTGCCTGATCCCAACCTGCGACTGCTCATTACCAACCTTGGCTTGTTCTCGACCATGCTTCTGCCTGATCCCAACCTGCGACTGCTCATTACCGACCTTGGCTTGTTCTCGACCACGCTTCTGCCTGATCCCAACTTGCGACTGCTCATTACCGACCTTGCCTTGTTCTCGATTATGCTTCTGCCTGATCCCAACCTGCGACTGCTCATTACCGACCTTGCCTTGTTCTCGATTACGCTTCTGCCTGATCCCAACCTGCGATTGCTCATTACCAACCTTGGCTTGTTCTCGACCATGCTTCTGCCTGATCCCAACCTGCGACTGCTCATTACCGACCTTGGCTTGTTCTCGACTACGCTTCTGCCTGATCCCAACCTGCGACTTCTCATTACCGACCTTGGCTTGTTCTCGACTACGCTTCTGCCTGATCCCAACCTGCGACTGCTCATTACCGACCTTGGCTTGTTCTTGACTACGCTTCTGCCTGATCCCAACCTGCGACTGCTCATTACCGACCTTGCCTTGTTCTCGATTACGCTTCTGCCTGATCCCAACCTACGACTGCTCATTACCGACCTTGCCTTGTTCTCGATTACGCTTCTGCCTGATCCCAACCTGCAATTGCTCATTACCAACCTTGGCTTGTTCTCGACCATGCTTCTGCCTGATCCCAACCTGCGACTGCTCATTACCGACCTTGGCTTGTTCTCGACTACGCTTCTGCCTGATCCCAACCTGCGACTGCTCATTACCGACCTTGCCTTGTTCTCGATTACGCTTCTGCCTGATCCCAACCTGCAATTGCTCATTACCAACCTTGGCTTGTTCTCGACCATGCTTCTGCCTGATCCCAACCTGCGACTGCTCATTACCGACCTTGGCTTGTTCTCGACTACGCTTCTGCCTGATCCCAACCTGCGACTTCTCATTACCGACCTTGGCTTGTTCTCGACTATGCTTCTGCCTGATCCCAACCTGCGACTTCTCATTACCGACCTTGGCTTGTTCTCGACTACGCTTCTGCCTGATCCCAACCTGCGACTGCTCGTTACCAACCTTGGCTTGTTTAGTGACCACGCTTCTGCCTGATCCCAACCTGCGACTTCTCATTACCGACCTTGGCTTGTTTACTGACCACGCTTCTGCCTGATCCCAACCTGCGACTTCTCATTACTGGCCTTGGCTTGTTTACTGACCACGCTTCCGTTTGATCCTTACCTGGTTAATACACTACTGAACCTCCGCTTGCTCACCTCCTGGTGGGGTGATCCTGAGAACTGCGACCTGGTGCTAACATGCAGCAAAATCCATCTCCACCATCAGGAGCTCTGGTGAACACCGGTTGGTACTTAGACTCCACACCTCGGGTGATCCCACTCCTCTGCCACAATGACCTGCCTGTGTTCCTATCCTAATGGTGTCAGGTGAGCCTTTCCACTGCTATAGCAACTGGCCTTCGAGCCTGACCCCTGATCGTGACAATGGGGTAACAACTTTCTCCCAATTAAAAAATCTCAGATTTTTTTAAAGATGTTTTCACTTATTTTGGAGTGGGACTTTTTTATTATTTTTATTTTATATATATATGTCATTTTATTATAGTATTTTGGAGTGGAACACAATATATATTCTATATATATTTTTTTGCGCTGTTTGTATGATTTAAATATCGGGATGATGCCTGCAACTGCAGATGTCAATCCGGTAAAACCACTTTAACCTCTTGGCGCCGGCGCCTCCCAACCCTTTAAGAGGTTGCAGAAGCTGGGAGGCGGGCGGGGTTTTAGGGTCATGTGACCGCCATGATTCGCCGTCATGGCGGTCACATGATCGGAAAAGTTTCCAATCAAAAGGGGAGATCGGGACCTTTCTGGGAGTAGCGGACATACATGCAGGGCGCGCGCTCTCAGCACATATGTATTTTCTAATGGCACACAAATATGTGACCGCTCAGCGTCAAGACCCAGATGCCGAGAGGCCGCATATTTGCGTGCAATCGGCATCAAGGGGTTAATCTGCTGATGTAAAGGTACATTAGCTGGTCTTGAAGTGGTAGAATGACTTTGTCCAGGCAGCTAATAACAGCTTAGACTTCAGGTAGTCTTCAGGTCGTAGTGTAAAAAAATTGTAGATTTTAAGCTGCATTTTTCGTAATTTAAGGAAGAATATTTGTAGCAATGTTTTTGCAGACGAGCACTGCTAGAGAAACCTGTGTTTTGGACTCTTACACTTACAGACCATTTACCGTGATCTACCAGTGAGCCAAATTAATATGAGAATACATGCACGTGGAAGTAAGACACTGACACTTCGCAGTTTGCCAACTTCCTAAAATTCTGTTTTATTGAGGAACTAACAGTATTATTTATAGGGCTTATGATGCAGGCAGAGCATATACAGGGATGGAAAGTTTGGGCACCCCAGCTAAAAATTTGTATTAATGTGCATAAATAAGCCAAGGAAAGATGGAAAAATCTCCAAAAGGCATCAAATTACAGATTAGACATTCTTATAATATGTCAACAAAAGTTAGATTTTATTTCCATCATTTACACTTTCAAAATGACAGAAAACAAAAAAATGGCGTCTGCAAAAGTTTGGGCACCCTGCAGAGTTAATATCTTGTACTGCCCCCTTTGGCAAGTATCACAGCTTGTAAACGCTTTTTGTAGCCAGCCAAGAGTCTTTCAATTCTTGTTTGAGGTATCTTTGCCCATTCTTCCTTACAAAAGTCTTCCAGTTCTTTGAGATTTCTGGGCTGTCTGTCACGCACGGCTCTTTTAAGGTCTATCCATAGATTTTCAATTTTGTTGAGGTCAGGAGATTGTGAAGGCCATGGCAAAACCTTCAGTTTACGCCTCTTGATGTAATCCCCCGTGGATTTCGAGGTGTGTTTAGGATCATTGTCCATTTGTAGAAGCCATCCTCTCTTTAACTTCAGCTTTTTCACAGATGGCATCAAGTTACCATCCAAAATTTGATGAAATTTTATTGAATCCATTTTTCCTTCTACTCGTGAGATGTTCCCTGTGCCACTGGCTGCAACACAACCCCAAAGCATGATTGATCCAACCCCATGCTTAACAGTTGGACAGAGGTTCTTTTCATTAAATTCTGTGCCCCTTCTTCTCCAAACGTACCTTTGCTCATTCCAGCCAAAAAGTTAAATTTTAACCTCATCGGTCCACAGAACTGGTTTCCAAAATGCATCAGGCTTGTCTATATGTTCATTTGCAAAGTTCAAACGATGATTTTTGTAGTGAGGACGTAGAAGAGGTTTTCTTCTGATGACTCTTCCATGAAGACTATATTTGTACAAGTATCTCTTTATAGTGGAATAGTGTACCACAACGCCAGTGTCTGCCAGATCTTTCTGGAGGGATCGTGCAGTCAAACGTGGGTTTTGAATTGTTTTTCTCACAATCCTGCGAGCTGTTCTGTCTGATATTTTTCTTGGTCTTCCAGATCTTGCTTTAACTTCCACTGTTCCTGATGACTGCCATTTCTTAATGACATTCCGAACAGAGGATATTGACATCTGAAAACGCTTTGCTATCTTCTTATAGCCTTCTCCAGCTTTGTGAGCGTCAACTATTTTCAGTTTCAGTTTTCTAGACAACTGCTTAGAAGAACCCATGGTGCTGATTGTTGGGGCAAGGTCAGATGAGTCTGGGCATTTAAAACCTTTGAGATTGACATCACCTGGTCTTCCCAGACGATGATTGAGAACAATCCATGACACTGGCAGGTCTCAGCTTTGCAAAGGGGGCAGTGCATGCTATAAATTCTGCAGGGTGCCCAAACTTTTGCAGATGCCATTTTTTTGTTTTCTGTTATTTTGAAAGTGTAAATGATGGAAATAAAATCTAACTTTTGTTGACATATTATAAGAATGTCTAATCTGTAATTTGATGCCTTTTGGAGATTTTTCCATCTTTCCTTGGCTTCTTTATGCACATTAATACAAATTTTTAGCTGGGGTGCCCAAACTTTCGATCCCCACTGTACATTGATTGGGTGAAAAGTCCACTGGGTTTCTGCGTGTTCTTCCATCCGTGTTGATATCTTCCAATCATTGTCCCCAAAGAGACTCATTCCCTTTTATGGGGGTTGTTTACATTATTATTATTATTATTATACAGTATTTATAAAGCGCCAATGGTTCGCTCAGCGCTGTACATTACAGAGGGGGACAGAACATGTGACAGAACAATACCAATACAATGTGATACACGAGGGGTTCGAGGGCCCTGCTCTTTCGAGCTTACAATCTAGGAGGGAGGGGGTGGTGGCACAGGAGGAGATAGCTGTGGGGGATGGAGTGGTAGGAAGAGTGGAGGAGGTCGGCAAGTTAGCAGGGGGTGGGGTAGGCTTCCCTGAAGAGATGGGTTTTCAGGGTGCGCCTAAAGGAGAGGAGAGTAGGTGATAATCTGATGGGTTGGGGCAGGGAGTTCCAGAGGATGGGTGACACCCTGGAGAAGTCCTGGAGGCGGGCATGGGAGGAGGAGACCAGGGAACTAGAGAGAAGGAGGTCTTGTGAGGAGCGGAGTGTGTGTGTTGGGCGGTACTTGGATATTAGGTCAGTGATGTAGTTCGGGGCAGTATGGTGGACAGCTTTGTACGTCAGCGTTAGGATTTTGAATTTGATCCGTTGCGCAATCGGAAGCCAGTGGAGGGATTGGCAGAGGGGGGTGGCGGAGACAGAGCGGTTGGAAAGGTGAATGAGTCTGGCAGCCGTATTCAGGATCGACTGAAGCGGGGATAGCCAGCGGCGAGGCAGGCCAGTGAGGAGGGAGTTGCAGTAATCGAGTTGTGATATGATGAGAGAGTGGATGAGCTGTTTAGTGGTTTCTGGGGTTAGGAACGTGCGGATTTTGGCGATGTTGCGGAGGTGGAGTCTGCACGAGTTTGTTAAAGATTGGACTTGGGGCTGGAAGGATAGGTTGGAGTCCAGAATGACACCAAGTACTCTGGCCTGCGGGGCGGGTTTGATGGTGGCGTTGTTGGATGTGATGGAGAAGTCAATGGGGGGTGGTGTCCGGGCTGGGGGGAAGACAAGAAACTCGGTTTTGGAGAGGTTCAATTTAAGGAAGTGGAGCGACATCCAGTCTGATATGTCGCTCAGTAGGTGTGTGATTCGGGCTGAGACCAAGGGGGTGAGGTGGGGGGTTGAGAGATAGATTTGTGTGTCGTCGGCATAGAGGTGGTAGTTGAAGCCGTGAGAGTGTATGAGTTGGCCAAGGGAGGAGGTATAGATGGAGAAGAGAAGGGGCCCAAGGACAGAGCCTTGAGGGACCCCAACAGAGAGGGGGAGTGAGGGGGAGGTGGTAGCATTATAGGTAACGCTGAAGGAGCGTTGTGACAGGTAGGATGAGAGCCAGGAGAGAGCAGAATCTCTGAGGCCGAGGAAGTGTAGTTTTTTGAGGAGGAGGGGGTGGTCGACTGTGTCGAAGGCCGCAGAGAGGTCAAGGAGTAGGAGCACAGAATAGTGGCCATTAGCTTTGGCGGTTAGCAGGTCGTTGGAGAGTTTGAGTAAGGCAGTTTCGGTGGAGTGTAGGGGACGGAAGCCGGACTGTAGGGGATCGAGGAGGTTGTTGTCGTTGAGGTGAGAGCATAAGCGGGTGTAGACTAGGCGCTCGAGGAGTTTAGATGTAAATGGGAGCAGGGAGATGGGTCTGAGGTTGTTCGGGTCATTGGGGTCCAGGGAGGGCTTTTTAGGTATGGGGGTGATGTGTGCATGTTTCAGAGGGGAGGGGAAAGTGCCTGAGGAGAGGGAGAGATTGAAGATGTGGGTGAGGGAGCGTAGGATGGAGGAGGAGGAAGGTCGTAGGAGTTGTGAGGGGATAGGGTCGAGGGGGCAGGTGGTGAGGTGGGCATCAGAGAGGATCTTGGAGACTTCCTCGATGGTAGTAAGGTCAAAGGTGCGGAGTGTGGGGGGAACTTCAGTATGAGGAATGTAGGGTGGGGTGGAAGAGGAGGTCAGAGCAGTTTACATTAAAAGATACTTTTCTCCTAATGAGTCACCAAGGGTGAGACTCTGGATGAAGGCGCCATCTTAATTATCATCATTGTTCTGTCAACCTATATCTGATTGTTTACTTAAGAGTAAGGAATTTTTTTTTAAAGAGCAAGAAACATAAAGTAGCAAGACTATAAAATTGTCATTTTACTGATCATCTAATAAAACGTGGACTGTCTATCACAATCCACTACAATCCCCCCTTAAAATGGCTATTTTATTCCTGACTGTCCCTATGTCTTCTGATGTCCTAACTGCCTGGTGGCCCTCCCCCTGGAACTCTTTTAAGACGCATATAGAGCCCCTGAGTGGCTAATCCATCCCTAGAGTCTCGATACGTCCTGAGAAGGCCACAGTCAGGCACTGTCTTTCCCTGCTTATAGTTGTCTGTTGGGGGGGGAAATTTGTAGCATTCCCTTTTTTTTATAAATCTGAAATATGATGATCAGGGGCCATGGTCTGTAAGGGAGTATAGGATTTTCTTTCTTCACGGGGGAGTTCAACATTGTTATAGTTCAGGAATGTAGGGGAGATCTCGTTCACAGCTTTCCCTATTAGCCTCTTAATGCAAGGGATCACACAGCAGGCGACCATTGCCATTAGAATGATAATACCCAGGATAACCACCCCTGCTTGGGCAAGGGCTTTCTGCCAGCCACTCAGCCATCCAAACCACTGATCCCAGGGATGTGTAATACCAGAGTTTTCCTTAAGTTCATTTGACAGGTTCTCCAACCTCTTGATGGCCAGCGTCACCTTCCCATTTGGGCCTGTGTTATCTGGGATATACGTACAGCAGGTCATGGTCTTTGGTATCATTTTACAGACCCCCCCTTTTTCAGCTAATAACATATCGAGTGTCATACGATTCTGAAAGACCATGTTAGAAGTAGCCTCCAACTGCTCTGCTATCCCCTTTAGGGCATCTCGTGTGTAGTTTACAAACCGTTGTTGATTATAGTAGATGTAGTTTATCCAAACTACATTCTTGTTCTCAGTGATGAAGAGGAATAGGGATTCAAATCCTGCGGCCACCTGGTCTCTGGCCTTGAATTCATCGGGTACCCCTCTTGGGACTCCTATCGCATCTATATAGACATGGGGGTCAAAACTCCCTTGTGGGGCACTTCGTTTGTGCTTGGTTGCATGGGGGGGGTTGGGCGACCCTTAAGTAATGGATCTGAGAGGATGTGCAATGGCATTATGGCATTGGCAAGGGTACATTCCCCTCTCCATTTCCCTATCAGTTGGGTCCTAAACTTCTGATCACCACAGATCCAGAATATATCCCCCAATGATATGACCTGGTTCTGGGTTAGATCTGACCGGGCTGTACTATAAGCAGCACAGAATCCCTTTGTGAAATTCCCCAGGAACCTTCCTCCTCCCTCATAGTTGGCATAGCAGGTATAATTACCGGGATATATAGTTAAACCATTTGGGGCCTTTTCGTCTCCTTGGATTAGGGGGTAACGCTTCTTCCAGTCCTCACATAAAGACTGGTTCGTAGAGACGTTAATATACAGGGTTAAGACACACTCCTCTATGGAATCTGGTAGGGTTAGTGGCACCGTCCCCAGATGTGGTCTGGCATGCCCACACACATAGCAGTTGGACTTATTATGCGAGTTTGCATTGTATCTCATCCATTCTAACCACAGATTAGTGTCTGAGAGGCCGGTTTCTACTGCTATAGTATCTTCGTATGTAGGGTTTGCTATGGCCACCATCTGTGCCAACGCTTTGATCTTTGGCATAAGTGGGTTATAGGTGGGAGCGGTATCTCTGGAAGATTTCCATCGGTTTGATCTATACATATCCCTTATCCAGAATTTTCCCATCACTCCCCCATGTCAACAGTATCCCAACCAGTAAAGCCCCTCATCTCCTGGGCTGGGGTTCTCTATGGTGAGGGTGAGTGGCATAGTTCTCCCTGTTGGGTTTTCATATGAACATGTGCCTTTTTTAAATATAGTCAATCTATCAATTAGGCTCTTCCCATTTTTATCTTTGCGGTTTAAAGCACTTAGCGGTTTATACCCCCAGTCAGGCCCTGTATTCCATCCTACTGAGCCCCAGTATCCGCACTCATCTCCCCAATAGTCATCTGTCACACATATATATATTGAGGAGGCAATGGGGACAGGTGTGTCCTTGCACAGGCTATGATTGAAGAAAAATGTTGCTACTTGTGTGTTGGATGAGTTATACCAAAACTGGGTGGAGTCACCCTTGTGAGTGATGGCCACCTGTTGGCCCCCTCCCATTTCCACCAAAAAAGGATATGCAACACAATCATTGTGGTGTGGGTGACACGGACAGGGCCTCGTCCTCTGGAGCTGGAACCTTCTTGCAATGTGAGGCGTGTATCCAGGTGGACTTTCCCTCCAACTTCACTGAAGTGGCAGTCACCAGGAGCACCTGGAAAGGACCGTCATATCTGGGTTCCAATGTATGTTTTCGCAGAAACTTTTTGACCAAGACCTAGTCTCCAGGTTGTAAAGTGTGTGTTCCTATGTCCGCCTCAGGATCTGGAATGGAGGAGAATACTTGCACATGGATATTAGTCAACACACGTGTCAAAGATATCACATACTTTGTCAATGAGTCAGACTGCAATTGCAATTGTTGAGGATAGTAGGTACCCAGTCTAGGGGCGGACCCAAACAAAATCTCATAGGGAGACAACCCATGACTTCCCCTTGGTGTGTATCTAATGCTGAAAAGAGCAATAGGCAAGCTGTCCGGCCATCCCATGCCTACCTCTTGGGCCATTTTTAACATTCTTGACTTCAGGACCCCATTTAGGCGCTTCCCTTCCCACTACTCTGGGGATGATTGGGTGTGTGAAACGCAAGTGTGACCCCCAGAGCCCCCCCAGATCTCTTTTGTGACATTGGCAGTAAAAGCTGGTCCCTGATCGCTTTCAACCACCTCGGGCACTCCATATCTGCAGACTATCTCCGTGAGCAGCTTCTTGGCAGTGGTTCTTGCCGTCTGGTTGGTTACTGCGAATGCCTCTGGCCATCCTGAGAACATATCCACCACCACTAGGGCATATTCAAATCGTCCACTTTTTGGCATCTGGATATGATCTATCTGGATCCTCTGAAATGGAGATAGTGCCCTGGCCAGATGTTTGCTTGGAGGCTTCTCAGGTCTTCCAGGATTGCACTTGGCACATACAACACAAGACTTACAGAATCTGTCTGTGTAAGCCGTAATTCCGGGTGCCACATAGTATTTACTGATCAAAGAGTTCATTAGCATCTTGGACAGGTGTGACGCTCCATGTGCCCACTGCACTGTTGCCAGATATAAGGATCTGGGAAGCAAAACCTTCTTCCCCACCACCCACAATCCTTTGTCCTCAACTGCTCCTTTCTGTATCCATTCCTTCCTTTCTTCTTCTGAAGCGTTATCCTGGGCTTCCTGGAGTTGGTTGTCCTTGGGCTGATGAATTAACACAGGCACCACCTCACTGCACATCTCTTCATCCTCTTCCTGCTCCCTGACCGCAGCTTGCTTAGCAGCCATGTCTGCCAGATGATTTGCTTTTGCTTCCATAGTGGTCAATTTACCGTGGACCTTCACCTTCAGTATGGCCACTTGGGCTGGTAGTAAGAGTGCTTCCATAAGGCGGTTGATCGCCTTTCCATGCTTTACAGGAGTCCCAATTGCCATGAGAAAGCCCCTCATTTTCCAGATTAGACCAAAATCAAGTGCAACCCCCAGTGCATATCTGGAGTCCGTGTAAATGTTAGCTGTCTGTCCTTTTGTTAATTCACAGGCTTTGGTGAGGGCCCTTAGTTCAGCCTCTTGTGCAGACATAAAAGGTGGAAGAGGTCTAGCTTGCAGTACCATTGTGTCGGTAGTCACAGCATATCCAGTGTGGTAGGTGCCAGCATTATCTGCAAAGCGGGATCCATCCACAAAGAGTATTAGGTCAGGATTTGATAGGGGCGTATCATGGACTGTTGGTAGGTGTGTAGTTTCTGCCTGCATAAGTTCCAAACAGTCATGTACCACATCCTCTGGTGCCATGTCTTCGGTGTCTTCTTCTGCTTTGTCTACCCCCCCCCCCTGGAAGAGGGAGAAGAGTTGCAGGGTTTATCTGGGTGCATCTGACCAGGGTGACATGATCAGGTAAAAGAAGGGAGCCTTGCAGTCGCAGATGCCTGGCGGCAGATAGATGTTTTGGTTGGGTTTGGTTCAGTATTGCGGAAATGTCATGGGGGGCCAGAAGTGTGAGTGGATGTCCTAAGACCAAATCTGCCATTTTATCCAGAAGAATCCACTACACATGTACTTAGCTTGACCACGTGTTGAGAAATTCTTTTCATTAGATTTCACCCTCACAAAAAAACAACTTTAAATGTTTGTTATGTTTGATTTCCGGCAGCCAGTAAAAATTGTATTCAATGTCTAGAATAGTTGTCTCCGAACTTCAGCCCATGGGCCGAATGTGGCCCTTTGCTTGCCTCTATCTGGCCCTCAGGGTACTGACACCAACAAGGAGGAACCATTTCTTCCACTAGCACCAACTATAGGGCATTTGTCCTTCCACTAACACCAATGACGGGGCACAATTCCTCCCACTAATATAGGCAATTAGGTACTATTCCTCCAACTAATACCAAGGAGGGGGCACTATTCCTCCAACTAATACCAAGGAGGGGGCACTATTCCTCCAACTAATACCAAGGATAGGGCACTATTCCTCCCACTAATACCAAGGAGGGGGCACTATTCCTCCAACTAATACCAAGGACGGGGCACTATTCCTCCAACTAATACCAAGGACGGGGCACTATTCCTCCAACTAATACCAAGGAGGGGGCACTATTCCTCCAAGTAATACCAAGGACGGGGCACTATTCCTTCCTTTGATACCAATGATGGGGCACTATTCCTCCCATTGATACCAATGATGGGACACTATTCCTCCCACTGATACCAATGATGGGACACTATTCCTCCCACTGACACCAATGATGGGGCACTATTCCTCCCACTGACACCAATGATGGGGCACTATTCCTCCCACTGACACCAATGATGAGGTACTATTCCTCCCACTGATACCAATGATGGGGCACTATTCCTTCCTTTGATACCAATGATGGGGCACTATTCCTCCCACTGACACCAGTGATGGGGCACTATTCCTCCCACTGACACCAATGATGGGGACTATTCCTCCCACTGACACCAATGATGGGGCACTATTCCTCCCACTGATACCAATGATGGGGCACTATTCCTCCCACTGACACCAATGATGGGGCACTATTCCTCCCACTGATACCAATGATGGGACACTATTCCTCCCACTGATACCAGTGATGGGGCACTATTCCTCCCACTGACACCAATGATGGGGACTATTCCTCCCACTGACACCAATGATGGGGCACTATTCCTCCCACTGACACCAATGACTGGACAATATTCCTCCTTCCACTATATCATTTTTTTTTTACTCCTACTGAGCACTCCGGCCCTTCTAAATTCTGAAGGACAGTAAACCAGCCCTTTGTTTAGAAAGTTTGGAGACCCCTGGTCTGGAATGAGAAGAAGGATAGTTGCATTCCAAACATGGTGGAATTCCTCTCTTACTCCGATGATATTTATACAGTATTTTCATCAGTTTCCATTTTGCTGTGTCATGTGACGCTCTTCATAATGGGAATCTTTCCATCCTATGTGAATCCTATTGTCACAGCTAATAATGGAAGTTTGAGCTTCGTCCTGCTTGTCTGCATCTTGCTGAGCTTCCTCTGTGTTCTTGTTTCTTGGTCATCCACTGTATATAACCTGCACACTGCGTGTCACCACTTTTGGTTCCATCTTCTCCATAGCCGTCTCCTCTCTTCTGGGCAAAACAATCACGGTTTACATCGCTTTTAACCCCCCTGGCGGTATTCCTGAGTGTAGCTTGGGGTGAAGTTTCAGCACCACAAGCGGTAACCCCGAGCTACACTCGGGAATACACTGCAGCGTTGCTCCGGGATCTCTTCTTCACTTACCTTGTCCTGCGCTCCCGCGATGTCCCTCCTGCAGTGTCCCCTGTAATGTCCTCCGGCCGATGCCGGGATCCGTCTTCTGTGTTCCATTCCCTGCGACGTTGGGACGTACGGGGGACGGAACTGGCGGGAAATTTAAAAATGTGAAAAAGTGACATTCACTAAATACACTAAAATCACATAGTATAACATTCCTGTATCAAACCATTTCACATACATTTTGTCCCGAGTGCTTTGTCCGGCGCCCTGCCTGCATTTTTACCGCCCTTTCTGCCTGGAAACTGAGAAAAGTCCATGGCGTCCAAAAAGCGTCCCTTTAGGTCAGACGCGGTTTTAGACCGGCTAGAGAACAGCGATAGTAAATCAGAACCACTTGCAGAATTGAGTGATAATGATTGGTGGGGGAAATTCCTCATCAGACACTGAAAACGATTCTGCGACTGAGCTCAGCGATGTGCGAACTTGGCGCTCTATTTCACATTTCAGTGTTTTTGGTTTGATTATATTATTGAATTACATTTATTATTATTATATTATTATTTTTTATGATTATTTATTAAATTATAATTTATGATTTCCTGTTTCAAGTTTTATCCTCCCCGGGATGTTTACTAGACTCTTGTAGGACAGATTTCAGGGAGTTATTCCTAAAAATTACAGCCTACAATAAAAAAACAACATATTTCCATGCAAAATAATGTACCGCTTTGAGCACAGAAATATGGACATAATCAGACCGCTAGGGAGGTTAAAGCCACCAAACCTGGGTGCTACTGGAGGGAATGGATTGGAGTCACACTTCCAAATTGTTTCACATTACTGTTTACGTGTGTTCAGGGTATAATATGTATCATTTGGATGTCTGTATCTCATCCTTTTCAGGAAATGGACACTCACTGTAATCAGGACAAGATCGTCATTCAGTGTAATGAGGGTTCAGTTATCGGCTTCTACTCTGTCCTGGGATATATGGGGCTTCTGGCAGCTGTGAGCTTCATTATAGCTTTTATAGCCAGGACATTACCGGACAGTTTTAATGAGGCCAAGTACATCACCTTCAGCATGCTGGTGTTCTGCAGTGTCTGGATTGCCATGATCCCGGCCTATCTGAGCACCAGAGGGAAATACATGGTGGCTGTGGAGATATTCGCCATAATGGGTGCATACTTCTCCCAAAATGTTTCATAATCCTATTTCAGCCCAAATTGAAAACAAAAACCGTAATTAAAGCGGAGTTCACCTGAAAAAAAAAATAATAGCAGATACAAAAACTGTAGCTGCTAACTTTTAAAATACAGACACTTACCTGTCCCTCGGTCCAGCGGTGTCCTCACCACGGCTGGTTTCACCGGATGTCTTCTCTCCCTGGCGCCGCCATCTTCAGTGTGGGCACCCGGCTGTGACAGCTTGCGGCTTCACAGCCAGGTGCCCACTGAGCATGTGCAAGAAGCGCTGCTCTTTGTGAATGGCTTCGTAGACAGGTCCCACAAAACTACGGGGAGGGATGGGGGGAGGACAACGTCTGCTTCTCATCGTCTAGTCCAGGGGTAGGCAACCTGCGGCTCTCTAGCTGTTGTGGAACTACATTTCCCATGAGACATTGCAACATTACAAAACTGACAGTTACAGCTATGACTTGCAGGGGCATGATGGAACTTGTAGTCCTGCAGCTCTAAGGTTGCCTATCCCTGGCCTAGACGATTGTAAATAAATTATAATTGTGAATAAATCATTATTCTTTTGAAAAAATCAATATTTAAATACAAGTGATAAACCTTATTGTATTTTTAAAAGTGCAATGTGTGCTCATATAAATTATAATAAACCATCAATATAATATACCCAAAAAATAATTTTTTTGTATTGAAAAAATGATATCTGGATGAAAAAAAATATTTTTTTTAAATTAAAAATTAAAAGTAAAAGTGGCTCTCACAGACCTGTACCTTCTTCTTTAAGAGGCTCCTCTGTCCTGCACTCATTACCTGTATCAATGGCACCTGTTTGAACTTGTTACCAGTATAAAAGACACCTGTCCACAACCTCAAACAGTCACACTCCAAACTCCACTATGGTGAAGACCAAAGAGCTGTCGAAGGACACCAGAAACAAAATTGTAGACCTGCACCAGGCTGGGAAGACTGAATCTGCAATAGGCAAGCAGCTTGGTGTGAACAAATCAACTGTGGGAGCAATAATTAGAAAATGGAAGACATACAAGACCAATGATAATCTCCCTCGATCTGGGGCTCCACGCAAGATCTCACCCCGTGGGGTCAAAATGATCACGAGAACGGTGAGCAAAAATCCCAGGACCACACGGGGGGACCTAGTGAATGACCTGCAGAGAGCTGGGACCAACGTAACAAAGGCTACCATCAGTAACACACTATGCCGCCAGGGACTCAGATCCTGCAGTGCCAGACGTGTCCCCCTGCTTAAGCCAGTACATGTCCGGGCCCGTCTGAAGTTTGCTAGAGAGCATTTGGATGATCCAGAAGAGGATTGGGAGAATGTCATATGGTCAGATGAAACCAAAATAGAACTGTTTGGTAGAAACACAACTCGTCGTGTTTGGAGGAGAGAGAATGCTGAGTTGCATCCAAAGAACACCATACCTACTGTGAAGCATGGGGGTGGCAACATCATGCTTTGGGGCTGTTTCTCCGCAAAGGGACCAGGACGACTGATCCATGTACAGGACAGAATGAATGGGGCCATGTATCGTGAGATTTTGAGTGCAAACCTCCTTCCATCAGCAAGGGCATTGAAGATGAAACGTGGCTGGGTCTTCCAACATGACAATGATCCCAAACATACCGCCCGGGCAACGAAGGAGTGGCTTCGTAAGAAGCATTTCAAGGTCCTGGAGTGGCCTAGCCAGTCTCCAAATCTCAACCCCATAGAAAACCTTTGGAGGGAGTTGAAAGTCCGTGTTGCCCAGCGACAGCCCCAAAGCATCACTGCTCTAGAGGAGATCTGCATGGAGGAGGAGATCTGCATGGAGGATGGGCCAACATACCAGCAACAGTGTGTGCCAACCTTGTGAAGACTTCCAGGAAACGTCTGACCTCTGTCATTGCCAACAAAGGATATATAACAAAGTATTGACATGAACTTTTCATATTCACCAAATACTTATTTTCCACCATAATTTGCAAATAAATTCTTTCCAGATCAGCCAATGTGATTGTCTGGATTTGTTTTCTCATTTTGTCTCTCATAGTTGAGGTCTCCCTATGATGCCAGTTACAGGCCTCTCTCATCTCTGTAAGTGGGAGAACTTGTACAATAGGTGGGGACTAAATACTTTTTTGCCCCACTGTGTATTACATTTAATTTAGATTTAATATACTTGATTTTTTTAAAGAAAGAAATCATCATTTCTTTCTTTATATTTGCATTGATCATTGGGTATATGATTGGATGTCGGCAGCTGATATTGATCTGTAGAGTTTAGGCTTAGAAGCGCAGGAGGCTCCTACAGAATACTTGATTTTTTATATTTAATTTTTAAACATTTTTATTTATTTTTTTCATCCAGATATAATTTTTCTCAATATGAAAAAATAATTTTTTGGGTATATTATATTGATGGTTTATAATAATTTATATGAGCACACCTTGCACTTTTAAAAATACAAAAACGTTTATCACTTGTATTTAAATATTGTTTTTTTTCAAAATAATAATTGTTTATTCACAATAATAATAATTTATTTACTCACAGCGGAGCGCGACACAAATTTAATATGATATATTATTTATTATCGCACAGTCCTATGGGTATGTGTAAAAGTGTCGGCAAACCACAGCACTAGTAAATATATAATTATTAATTATATTTCAAAATAATAATTATTCACAATAATAATTTATTTACTTGCAGCGGAGCGCAACACAAATTTAATATGATATATTAGTTATTATCGCACAGTCATATGGGTATGTGTAAAAGTGTCGGCGAACCACAGCACTAGTAAATATATAATTATTAATTATTTTTCAAAATTATAATTATTTATTCACAATAATAATAATAATAATTTATTTACTCGCAGTGGAGCGCAACACAAATTTAAAATGATATATTAGTTATTATCGCACAGTCATATGTGTAAAAGTGTCGGTGAACCACAGCACTAGTAAATATATAATTATTAATTATTTTTCAAAATAATAATTATTTATTCACAATAATAATAATTTATTTACTCGCAGTGGAGCGCGACACAAATTTAAAATGATATATTAGTTATTATCGCACAGTCATATGTGTAAAAGTGTCGGTGAACCACAGCACTAGTAAATATATAATTATTAATTATTTTTCAAAATAATTATTATTTATTCACAATAATAATTATTTATTTACTCGCAGCGGAGCGCGACACAAATTTTATATTATATATTAATTATTATCGCACAGTCATATCGGTATGTGTAAAAGTGTCGGTGAACCACAGCACTAGTAAATATATAATTATTAATTATTTTTCAAAATTATAATTATTTATTCACAATAATAATAATAATTTATTTACTCGCAGTGGAGCGCGACACAAATTCAATATTATTTATTAGTTATTATCGCACAATCATATGTATAAAAGTGTCGGTGAACCACAGCACTAGTAAATATATAATTTGATTTATTATTTTTATTTTATTTAATACACCAAAGTATCTCCCAGGCACATATATTCACAAATATACTTCTTGTACAAACACCTGGAAATAGACGGCAGGCGATGTGTCTGTACTGAGAACAATGAGAGATGGATCACACAGACGTGTATATAGAGAGGGGAGAGGAGTCAGCCCGTTGTACTGTCACTGGGATGCACACCCCGCCGTGGTGTCACGTATGACATAGATATGGGATACACGATACAGACAGGAGAATCCACGGATCCCAGCCATGGTGTCATCTCATCCTTGCATCATCCTGTTCTTTCTCATCCTCCAATGTACGGCACCCTGGAGGTCGGAGACGCGGAGTCCGGCCTGTACTCTCGGCTTTACCGACACATTTGATGAGTTCCAATATTTCCGGGATGGAGATGTCATCATCGGAGGAGTGATCTCTGTAAAATCACAAGATGAGTATTTCAGCAAGCCGAGGCAAAAGCTGTACAGGTATGTACCGTGCGGGGAAATCAGGGAACGAGGGCTCTCTGACACCAATCCATTCAGCAAAACTGCGGCTGTATTTCCTGGCTGTGCTCAGGTATACAGGGTGGCTATTATAGACATGAGTACAGTATACAAAATATATACAATGTTGCCTTTTTGTACAATATACTCATGTTCAGGGACGGACTGACCATTCGAGCACTCGGGCACTGCCCAAGGGCCCGGGGTCAGTAAGGGGCCCCATGAAATGCCCCTGGTACCTTTTATAGGCTTTTTTGGGTGTGCTTTGAGTGTGGGCAAGGATACACGGGCCCCATGATCCCCTATTGGGCTGTAGAGGAGATATGACTGCCATCATGCTGAATGGGTTCAGCTTGAGCATGTGGAAGAGTCCCTTCATTCTGAGTGAGTGGGGATGACATCGAATGTCACTGGACTAGTTTCCCTTTTGGGTCGAATGTTATTTAACCCCTCGCCCTCCAGAGGATTTACCCCCCCTTCTCCTGACCAGGCCATTGTTTTGCGATACAGCGCTGTGTTACTTTAACCCCTTCCAGTCCGGACACTTTCCCCCACTTCCAGACCGGACACTTTCCCCCACTTCCAGACCGGACACTTTCCCCACCCCCCTTCCGGTCCGGACACTTTCCCCCACTTCCAGTCCGGACACTTTCCCCCACTTCCAGACCGGACACTTTCCCCCACTTCCAGACCGGACACTTTCCCCCACTTCCAGACCGGACACTTTCCCCCCACTTCCAGTCCGGACACTTTCCCCCCCCCCCTTCCAGTCCGTACACTTTCCCCCCTTCCAGTCCGGACACTTTCTTCCCCCTTCCTGTCCAGGCCAATTTTCAGCTTTCAGCGCTATCACACTTTGAATGACAATTGCGCGGTCATGCAACACTGTACCCATATGAATTTTTTAGCATTTTTTTGAGACAGATAAAGCTTTATTTTAGTGGTATTTATTCACCGCTGGGATTTTTATTTTTTTTTTGTTATGTAAATGAAAATGTCCAAAAATTTTGAAAAAAAGTGTTTTTGTTATAAAATTTTGCAAATAAATAATATTTCTTCATAAATCTTGGCCAAAATGTATTCTGTTATCTTTTTAGTAAAAAAAAAATAACCCAAATTAGTTTATAACCAAAAATGATAATTTTTAAACATTTTTTTTTACATTTTTATTTTATTTTATTATTTTATTACATTATTATTTATGTTTTTTTTATTACATACTGTCACCCTAGCAGTACAGGGTCACCATGGTGACACTGTACTACTTGTGGGGGGTGATGAAGATTTTTTTTTTTACACCGATTGCTTTTACACTCATAAAGGCTGTAAAAGCAATCATTTATCCTTCTCTCTGGCTGCATTCTTGCAGTCATTGAGAAGTACTGAGTGAGCTGTGATTGGTCACAGCTTGTCACATGGTGCAAGGCTGTTGTGAATAGCCCTGTACCATGTGATCTCTGTGATCATTCACAGATTTCACACGTAGTAATCAATGATGTCAGACGTGACATCTTGCTTACACCTATTCATGTGATCACTGATTGGCCAATCAGTGATCACATGATCAGGAACCCTCACAGAGGTCCTGTACAACGATCGGTGTTCCACTGTGTCCGGAGGAAACAGCGGGCACCTGATCGCGGTGCTGCACGCTCCCAGGGAGCGCACACAAGCAGGGGGCAAGGAGGCTTACACCTATTCATGTGATCACTGATTGGCCAATCAGTGATCACATGATCGGGGACCCTCACAGAGGTCCCGTACGATGATCGGTGATCCTGTGTCCAGAGACGTTTATAAACAGCCACCTGACCCTGCACTGCCACCGTCCGGCCGTTTATATACAACAGCCGGAAAGGAGATGGTTAACCAACAACTGCGCGGTCATGCAACGCTGTGCCCCCAAATGAAATTTACATCCCCCTCCCCACAATAGAGCTTTCATTCGGTGGTGTTTGATCACCTCTGTGTTTATTTTTTGTGCTACAAATAAACAAAAAAAAAAAATCAATATTTACTTTTTGCTATAAAACATATCCAATAAAAAAAAATTTAAAAATACAATTTTACATTACAAAAAAATACAAAAATACATTTTCCTCAATGTGTCAACCAGTTGCCGCCCAGCCGCCATCTGGCTATAGCTCGTCCCTCCGTATATATATATGTTTGTGTGTGATTTTGCGCATACCTGCCGCTCTGTAGCAGTACTTCTACCATTGGATGGTCGGGAAGCGGTTATCCATAGAGAAAAGAGTGAGTCAGGAAAATAGCGCATTATGGCCATTAGATGGCGCTGGTGATCATACACATTTACTATGGTCAGTACTAAGAGCAGTCCTGTATTTGTAATTCATGGATCACATTTGCCCTGCAGAGGACGTACCCTGATAACATTCGGTTTTGTCCCATTTACATGCAATGAATGTACACGCAGTTTTCCAGGACTAGCAGCATGACATTTTTTTTTCTCATAGTCCCCCTAAGTCTCCAAGGCCCAATTCACACCTTCGCCGTTTTACAACGCTCCAAAATGCCGCTCACTGCCAGGACAAAAAAAAAACTTGATTATTTTCTATGTGTGTTATTCACAATGGAGCTGCGCTGCAGTGATCTGCACTAAAATGTAGACGTGTTGCGTTTTATCGCAGCGCACGGGAAAGGATTGTCGGCGCAACAAGCAGAACATCACGCTGCCGTGCGACGTCATGAACGAAGTGTCCATTTTGTAAACTTCAAATAAAGTTCTTAAAAAAAAAGAAAAACGGGTGCTGTGTGCTGAGCTTAACCTCTTGGTGCCGGCCGAACGCAAATGTGCGGCGACCCAGACGCTGAGCAGCCGCACATTTGCGGTCTATTAAAAAAACACATATGTGCTGAGAGCGTGCGCCCTGCGCACAGGTCCGGTACTCACGGAAAGGTCCCGATCTCCTCTTTCGATCGGGACCTTTCCCGATCATGTGACTGTAGTGACGGCGAATTACGGCGGTCACATGACCCTAAAACCCCGCCCCGCTTCACGACTTCTGGAACCCTTAAAGGGCCGGGAGGTGCCGGAGCCAAGGGGTTTCAGCTCCATGCACACTGGGGGGGGGGCGTTTTCATAACGCTGGAAACGTTAGCTGTGTAAAGTCATGTTAAAAACCGGAGTTTTTCACCGTTTTTGCATTAGCGTTTTGCAGCATATTACAGCATTTGCATTTTTTAGCGCTTTTGTTGGACCAAAAAAAAGGCCAAAATGCAGTTTTGCGGCATTTGCCCGCATTTGCATTTTTAGCACTTTTTTTGGTCAAAAAAGAGGCAGAAAATGCAGTTTTGCAGCATATTACCGCTTTAGCATTTTCTAGTGCTTTTTTTGGTCCAAAGAAGGCCAAAAAATGCAGTTTTGCGGCATTTTCCTGCGTTTGCATTTTTAGCTTTTTTTTTGGTCCAAAAAGAGGCTGAAAATGCAGTTTTGCTGCATTTTACAGCGTTTGCATTTTTTAACCACTTTTTGGTCCAAAAAAAAGCCGAAAATGCAGTTTTGCGGCATTTTCCCGCGTCTGCATATTTTAGCGCTTTTTTTGGTCCAAAAAAGGCTGAAAATGCAGTTTTGCGGTATTTTCCTGCGTTTGCATTTTTAGCTTTTTTTTTGTTCCAAAAAGAGGCTGAAAATGCAGTTTTGCTGCATTTTACAGCGTTTGCATTTTTTTTGGTCCAAAAAGAGGCCGAAAATGCAGTTTTACTGCATTTTACAGCATTCACATTTTTATCACTGTTTTTGGTCCAAAAGAAAAATGCCAAAAATTTAGTTTTGTGGCACTTTGCCATTTTTGCATTTTTTAGTGCTTTTTTTAGTAAAAAAAAAAGCCAAGAATGCAGTTTTGTGGCATTTTCCTGCATTTGCATTTTTGAGCATTTTTTTGTCCAAAAATAAGTCGAAAATGCAATTTTGCGGCATTTTCCCGCGTCTGCATTTTTCAGCGCTTTTGTTGGTCCAAAAAAAGGCTGAAAATGCAGTTTTGCTGCATTTTCCCACGTTTGCATTTTTTAGCGCTTTTTTGGTCCAAAAAAAAAAAAAAAAGCCAAGAATGCAGTTTTGCAGCATTTTCCTGCGTTTGCATTTTTGAGCACTTTTTTGTCCAAAAAAAAGCCGAAAATGCAATTTTGTGGCATTTTCCCGCGTTTGCATTTTTTAGCACTTTTTTGGTCCAAAAAAGGCTGAAAATGCAGTTTTGCGGCATTTTACCACGTTTGCATTTTAAGCACTTTTTGGTCCAAAAAAAAGCCGAAAATGCAGTTTTGCGGCATTTTCCCGCGTCCGCATATTTTAGCGCTTTTTTTGGTCCAAAACAAAAGCCGAAAATGCAATTTTGCGGCATATTACTGCGTGTTGCAGCGTTACAGCGTTTTTTACAGCTAAAAAGCTTCTCTAGAAGCTCGCTAGTTCTGTTTTTTTTTCGAGCCAAAAAACGTTGATTCCGGTCTGACACGCAGAGAAATTCCGGCACTTCTTCCGAAAAACACGGCCGAGGTTCCCAGTACGGTTGCGTTTTCCAGTGCGGGCGGCGTGCCGTTAGAACCAATGGTGCCCGCCCGCGGGTCCGCATTCCTCTGTGCGGGTGGTGCGGATGCATGGATTTTCATGCGAATCCGCATTGGCACCACCCGCGCAGATGTGAACCGAGGCTAAAGCAACCCCCATGGTGTCAGTTTGGGTTTCTAACTCTTTGGGCATTTCTACCTTTTTTTGGGGGGTTCATTATTGTGTTTTTTTTTTCTCTAATTGGTGCTTGATGTGGGGGAGGGGGATCACTTTTGTTGCTCGATCGTTCATTGGAAATTGACTTTTTTTTTTTTTTATAGATGAATGATTCGGGGTTATGTAGACGCTTTAGTTTTCATTTCTGTTATTGAAAGTATAAACCCGGCTCTGGGGGGGCGTTTTCATAACGCTGGAAACGTTAGCTGTGTAAAGTCATGTTAAAAACCGCAGTTTTTCACCGTTTTTGCATTAGCGTTTTGCGGCATATTACAGCATTTGCATTTTTTAGCGCTTTTTTTGGACCAAAAAAAAGGCCAAAATGCAGTTTTGCGGCATTTGCCCGCATTTGCATTTTTAGCACTTTTTTTGGTCCAAAAAGAGGCAGAAAATGCAGTTTTGCAGCATATTACCGCTTTAGCATTTTCTAGTGCTTTTTTTGGTCCAAAGAAGGCCAAAAAATGCAGTTTTGCGGCATTTTCCTGCGTTTGCATTTTTAGCTTTTTTTTTGGTCCAAAAAGAGGCTGAAAATGCAGTTTTGCTGCATTTTACAGCGTTTGCATTTTTTTTGGTCCAAAAAGAGGCCGAAAATGCAGTTTTACTGCATTTTACAGCATTTGCATTTTTATCACTGTTTTTGGTCCAAAAGAAAAATGCCAAAAATTTAGTTTTGTGGCATTTTGCCATGTTTGCATTTTTTAGTGCTTTTTTTAGTAAAAAAAAAAGCTAAGAATGCAGTTTTGTGGCATTTTCCTGCATTTGCATTTTTGAGCATTTTTTTGTCCAAAAATAAGTCGAAAATGCAATTTTGCTGCATTTTCCCGCGTCTGCATTTTTCAGCGCTTTTGTTGGTCCAAAAAAAGGCTGAAAATGCAGTTTTGCAGCATTTTCCCACGTTTGCATTTTTTAGCGCTTTTTTGGTCCAAAAAAAAAAAAAAGCCAAGAATGCAGTTTTGCAGCATTTTCCTGCGTTTGCATTTTTGAGCACTTTTTTTGTCCAAAAAAAAGCCGAAAATGCAATTTTGTGGCATTTTCCCACGTTTGCATTTTTTAGCGCTTTTTTGGTCCAAAAAAGTCTGAAAATGCAGTTTTGCGGCATTTTACCACGTTTGCATTTTAAGCACTTTTTGGTCCAAAAAAAAGCCGAAAATGCAGTTTTGCGGCATTTTCCCGCGTCCGCATATTTTAGCGCTTTTTTTGGTCCAAAACAAAAGCCGAAAATGCAATTTTGCGGCATATTACTGCGTGTTGCAGCGTTACAGCGTTTTTTACAGCTAAAAAGCTTCTCTAGAAGCTCGCTAGTTCTGTTTTTTTTTCGAGCCAAAAAACATTGATTCCGGTCTGACACGCAGAGAAATTCCGGCACTTCTTCCAAAAAACACGGCCGAGGTTCCCAGTACGGTTGCGTTTTCCAGTGCGGGCGGCGTGCCGTTAGAACCAATGGTGCCCGCCCGCGGGTCCGCATTCCTCTGTGCGGGTGGTGCGGATGCACGGATTTTCATGCGAATCCGCATTGGCACCACCCGCGCAGATGTGAACCGAGGCTAAAGCAACCCCCATGGTGTCAGTTTGGGTTTCTAACTCTTTGGGCATTTCTACCTTTTTTTGGGGGGTTCATTATTGTGTTTTTTTTTTCTCTAATTGGTGCTTGATGTGGGGGAGGGGGATCACTTTTGTTGCTTGATCGTTCATTGGAAATTGACTTTTTTTTTTTTATAGATGAATGATTCGGGGTTATGTAGACGCTTTAGTTTTCATTTCTGTTATTGAAAGTATAAACCCGGCTCTGGGGGGGCGTTTTCATAACGCTGGAAACGTTCGCTGTGTAAAGTCATGTTAAAAACCGCAGTTTTTCACCGTTTTTGCATTAGCGTTTTGCGGCATATTACAGCATTTGCATTTTTTAGCGCTTTTTTTGGACCAAAAAGAGGCAGAAAATGCAGTTTTGCAGCATATTACCGCTTTAGCATTTTCTAGTGCTTTTTTTGGTCCAAAGAAGGCCAAAAAATGCAGTTTTGCGGCATTTTCCTGCGTTTGCATTTTTAGCTTTTTTTTTGGTCCAAAAAGAGGCTGAAAATGCAGTTTTGCTGCATTTTACAGCGTTTGCATTTTTTTTGGTCCAAAAAGAGGCCGAAAATGCAGTTTTACTGCATTTTACAGCATTTGCATTTTTATCACTGTTTTTGGTCCAAAAGAAAAATGCCAAAAATTTAGTTTTGTGGCATTTTGCCATTTTTGCATTTTTTAGTGCTTTTTTTAGTAAAAAAAAAAAGCTAAGAATGCAGTTTTGCGGCATTTTCCTGCGTTTGCATTTTTAGCTTTTTTTTTGGTCCAAAAAGAGGCCGAAAATGCAGTTTTACTGCATTTTACAGCATTTGCATTTTTATCACTGTTTTTGGTCCAAAAGAAAAATGCCAAAAATTTAGTTTTGTGGCACTTTGCCATTTTTGCATTTTTTAGTGCTTTTTTTAGTAAAAAAAAAAGCCAAGAATGCAGTTTTGTGGCATTTTCCTGCATTTGCATTTTTGAGCATTTTTTTGTCCAAAAATAAGTCGAAAATGCAATTTTGCGGCATTTTCCCGCGTCTGCATTTTTCAGCGCTTTTGTTGGTCCAAAAAAAGGCTGAAAATGCAGTTTTGCAGCATTTTCCCACGTTTGCATTTTTTAGCGCTTTTTTGGTCCAAAAAAAAAAAAAAAGCCAAGAATGCAGTTTTGCAGCATTTTCCTGCGTTTGCATTTTTGAGCACTTTTTTGGTCCAAAAAAGGCTGAAAATGCAGTTTTGTGGCATTTTACCGCGTTTGCATTTTTAAGCACTTTTTTGTCCAAAAAAAAGCCGAAAATGCAGTTTTGCGGCATTTTCCCGCGTCTGCATATTTTAGCGCTTTTTTTGGTCCAAAACAAAAGCCGAAAATGCAATTTTGCGGCATATTACTGCGTCTGCATTTTTCAGCGCTTTTGTTGGTCCAAAAAAAGGCTGAAAATGCAGTTTTGCAGCATTTTCCCACGTGTGCATTTTTTAGCGCTTTTTTGGTCCAAAAAAAAAAAAAAAAGCCAAGAATGCAGTTTTGCAGCATTTTCCTGCGTTTGCATTTTTGAGCACTTTTTTGTCCAAAAAAAAGCCGAAAATGCAATTTTGTGGCATTTTCCCGCGTTTGCATTTTTTAGCACTTTTTTGGTCCAAAAAAGGCTGAAAATGCAGTTTTGTGGCATTTTACCGCGTTTGCATTTTTAAGCACTTTTTTGTCCAAAAAAAAGCCGAAAATGCAGTTTTGCGGCATTTTCCCGCGTCTGCATATTTTAGCGCTTTTTTTGGTCCAAAACAAAAGCCGAAAATGCAATTTTGCGGCATATTACTGCGTGTTGCAGCGTTACAGCGTTTTTTACAGCTAAAAAGCTTCTCTAGAAGCTCGCTAGTTCTGTTTTTTTTTCGAGCCAAAAAACGTTGATTCCGGTCTGACACGCAGAGAAATTCCGGCACTTCTTCCGAAAAACACGGCCGAGGTTCCCAGTACGGTTGCGTTTTCCAGTGCGGGCGGCGTGCCGTTAGAACCAATGGTGCCCGCCCGCGGGTCCGCATTCCTCTGTGCGGGTGGTGCGGATGCATGGATTTTCATGCGAATCCGCATTGGCACCACCCGCGCAGATGTGAACCGAGGCTAAAGCAACCCCCATGGTGTCAGTTTGGGTTTCTAACTCTTTGGGCATTTCTACCTTTTTTTGGGGGGTTCATTATTGTGTTTTTTTTTTCTCTAATTGGTGCTTGATGTGGGGGAGGGGGATCACTTTTGTTGCTCGATCGTTCATTGGAAATTGACTTTTTTTTTTTTTTATAGATGAATGATTCGGGGTTATGTAGACGCTTTAGTTTTCATTTCTGTTATTGAAAGTATAAACCCGGCTCTGGGGGGGCGTTTTCATAACGCTGGAAACGTTAGCTGTGTAAAGTCATGTTAAAAACCGCAGTTTTTCACCGTTTTTGCATTAGCGTTTTGCGGCATATTACAGCATTTGCATTTTTTAGCGCTTTTTTTGGACCAAAAAAAAGGCCAAAATGCAGTTTTGCGGCATTTGCCCGCATTTGCATTTTTAGCACTTTTTTTGGTCCAAAAAGAGGCAGAAAATGCAGTTTTGCAGCATATTACCGCTTTAGCATTTTCTAGTGCTTTTTTTGGTCCAAAGAAGGCCAAAAAATGCAGTTTTGCGGCATTTTCCTGCGTTTGCATTTTTAGCTTTTTTTTTGGTCCAAAAAGAGGCTGAAAATGCAGTTTTGCTGCATTTTACAGCGTTTGCATTTTTTTTGGTCCAAAAAGAGGCCGAAAATGCAGTTTTACTGCATTTTACAGCATTTGCATTTTTATCACTGTTTTTGGTCCAAAAGAAAAATGCCAAAAATTTAGTTTTGTGGCATTTTGCCATGTTTGCATTTTTTAGTGCTTTTTTTAGTAAAAAAAAAAGCTAAGAATGCAGTTTTGTGGCATTTTCCTGCATTTGCATTTTTGAGCATTTTTTTGTCCAAAAATAAGTCGAAAATGCAATTTTGCGGCATTTTCCCGCGTCTGCATTTTTCAGCGCTTTTGTTGGTCCAAAAAAAGGCTGAAAATGCAGTTTTGCTGCATTTTCCCACGTGTGCATTTTTTAGCGCTTTTTTGGTCCAAAAAAAAAAAAAAAGCCAAGAATGCAGTTTTGCAGCATTTTCCTGCGTTTGCATTTTTGAGCACTTTTTTGGTCCAAAAAAGGCTGAAAATGCAGTTTTGTGGCATTTTACCGCGTTTGCATTTTTAAGCACTTTTTTGTCCAAAAAAAAGCCGAAAATGCAGTTTTGCGGCATTTTCCCGCGTCTGCATATTTTAGCGCTTTTTTTGGTCCAAAACAAAAGCCGAAAATGCAATTTTGCGGCATATTACTGCGTCTGCATTTTTCAGCGCTTTTGTTGGTCCAAAAAAAGGCTGAAAATGCAGTTTTGCAGCATTTTCCCACGTGTGCATTTTT
The DNA here is from genome assembly GCF_062004578.1 of Staurois parvus. Taxonomy (NCBI): domain Eukaryota; kingdom Metazoa; phylum Chordata; class Amphibia; order Anura; family Ranidae; genus Staurois; species Staurois parvus. The sequence continues at coordinate 3,249,199 of NW_028318502.1, read as the reverse complement.
TAGCGCTTTTTTGGTCCAAAAAAAAAAAAAAAAGCCAAGAATGCAGTTTTGCAGCATTTTCCTGCGTTTGCATTTTTGAGCACTTTTTTGTCCAAAAAAAAGCCGAAAATGCAATTTTGTGGCATTTTCCCGCGTTTGCATTTTTTAGCACTTTTTTGGTCCAAAAAAGGCTGAAAATGCAGTTTTGTGGCATTTTACCGCGTTTGCATTTTTAAGCACTTTTTTGTCCAAAAAAAAGCCGAAAATGCAGTTTTGCGGCATTTTCCCGCGTCTGCATATTTTAGCGCTTTTTTTGGTCCAAAACAAAAGCCGAAAATGCAATTTTGCGGCATATTACTGCGTGTTGCAGCGTTACAGCGTTTTTTACAGCTAAAAAGCTTCTCTAGAAGCTCGCTAGTTCTGTTTTTTTTTTCGAGCCAAAAAACTTTGATTCCGGTCTGACACGCAGAGAAATTCCGGCACTTCTTCCAAAAAACACGGCCGAGGTTCCCAGTACGGTTGCGTTTTCCAGTGCGGGCGGCGTGCCGTTAGAACCAATGGTGCCCGCCCGCGGGTCCGCATTCCTCTGTGCGGGTGGTGCGGATGCACGGATTTTCATGCGAATCCGCATTGGCACCACCCGCGCAGATGTGAACCGAGGCTAAAGCAACCCCCATGGTGTCAGTTTGGGTTTCTAACTCTTTGGGCATTTCTACCTTTTTTTGGGGGGTTCATTATTGTGTTTTTTTTTTCTCTAATTGGTGCTTGATGTGGGGGAGGGGGATCACTTTTGTTGCTTGATCGTTCATTGGAAATTGACTTTTTTTTTTTTTTATAGATGAATGATTCGGGGTTATGTACACGCTTTAGTTTTCATTTCTGTTATTGAAAGTATAAACCCGGCTCTGGGGGGGCGTTTTCATAACGCTGGAAACGTTAGCTGTGTAAAGTCATGTTAAAAACCGCAGTTTTTCACCGTTTTTGCATTAGCGTTTTGCGGCATATTACAGCATTTGCATTTTTTAGCGCTTTTTTTGGACCAAAAAAAAGGCCAAAATGCAGTTTTGCGGCATTTGCCCGCATTTGCATTTTTAGCACTTTTTTTGGTCCAAAAAGAGGCAGAAAATGCAGTTTTGCAGCATATTACCGCTTTAGCATTTTCTAGTGCTTTTTTTGGTCCAAAGAAGGCCAAAAAATGCAGTTTTGCGGCATTTTCCTGCGTTTGCATTTTTAGCTTTTTTTTTGGTCCAAAAAGAGGCTGAAAATGCAGTTTTGCTGCATTTTACAGCGTTTGCATTTTTTTTGGTCCAAAAAGAGGCCGAAAATGCAGTTTTACTGCATTTTACAGCATTTGCATTTTTATCACTGTTTTTGGTCCAAAAGAAAAATGCCAAAAATTTAGTTTTGTGGCATTTTGCCATGTTTGCATTTTTTAGTGCTTTTTTTAGTAAAAAAAAAAGCTAAGAATGCAGTTTTGTGGCATTTTCCTGCATTTGCATTTTTGAGCATTTTTTTGTCCAAAAATAAGTCGAAAATGCAATTTTGCTGCATTTTCCCGCGTCTGCATTTTTCAGCGCTTTTGTTGGTCCAAAAAAAGGCTGAAAATGCAGTTTTGCAGCATTTTCCCACGTTTGCATTTTTTAGCGCTTTTTTGGTCCAAAAAAAAAAAAAAGCCAAGAATGCAGTTTTGCAGCATTTTCCTGCGTTTGCATTTTTGAGCACTTTTTTTGTCCAAAAAAAAGCCGAAAATGCAATTTTGTGGCATTTTCCCACGTTTGCATTTTTTAGCGCTTTTTTGGTCCAAAAAAGTCTGAAAATGCAGTTTTGCGGCATTTTACCACGTTTGCATTTTAAGCACTTTTTGGTCCAAAAAAAAGCCGAAAATGCAGTTTTGCGGCATTTTCCCGCGTCCGCATATTTTAGCGCTTTTTTTGGTCCAAAACAAAAGCCGAAAATGCAATTTTGCGGCATATTACTGCGTGTTGCAGCGTTACAGCGTTTTTTACAGCTAAAAAGCTTCTCTAGAAGCTCGCTAGTTCTGTTTTTTTTTCGAGCCAAAAAACATTGATTCCGGTCTGACACGCAGAGAAATTCCGGCACTTCTTCCAAAAAACACGGCCGAGGTTCCCAGTACGGTTGCGTTTTCCAGTGCGGGCGGCGTGCCGTTAGAACCAATGGTGCCCGCCCGCGGGTCCGCATTCCTCTGTGCGGGTGGTGCGGATGCACGGATTTTCATGCGAATCCGCATTGGCACCACCCGCGCAGATGTGAACCGAGGCTAAAGCAACCCCCATGGTGTCAGTTTGGGTTTCTAACTCTTTGGGCATTTCTACCTTTTTTTGGGGGGTTCATTATTGTGTTTTTTTTTTCTCTAATTGGTGCTTGATGTGGGGGAGGGGGATCACTTTTGTTGCTTGATCGTTCATTGGAAATTGACTTTTTTTTTTTTATAGATGAATGATTCGGGGTTATGTAGACGCTTTAGTTTTCATTTCTGTTATTGAAAGTATAAACCCGGCTCTGGGGGGGCGTTTTCATAACGCTGGAAACGTTCGCTGTGTAAAGTCATGTTAAAAACCGCAGTTTTTCACCGTTTTTGCATTAGCGTTTTGCGGCATATTACAGCATTTGCATTTTTTAGCGCTTTTTTTGGACCAAAAAGAGGCAGAAAATGCAGTTTTGCAGCATATTACCGCTTTAGCATTTTCTAGTGCTTTTTTTGGTCCAAAGAAGGCCAAAAAATGCAGTTTTGCGGCATTTTCCTGCGTTTGCATTTTTAGCTTTTTTTTTGGTCCAAAAAGAGGCTGAAAATGCAGTTTTGCTGCATTTTACAGCGTTTGCATTTTTTTTGGTCCAAAAAGAGGCCGAAAATGCAGTTTTACTGCATTTTACAGCATTTGCATTTTTATCACTGTTTTTGGTCCAAAAGAAAAATGCCAAAAATTTAGTTTTGTGGCATTTTGCCATTTTTGCATTTTTTAGTGCTTTTTTTAGTAAAAAAAAAAAGCTAAGAATGCAGTTTTGCGGCATTTTCCTGCGTTTGCATTTTTAGCTTTTTTTTTGGTCCAAAAAGAGGCCGAAAATGCAGTTTTACTGCATTTTACAGCATTTGCATTTTTATCACTGTTTTTGGTCCAAAAGAAAAATGCCAAAAATTTAGTTTTGTGGCACTTTGCCATTTTTGCATTTTTTAGTGCTTTTTTTAGTAAAAAAAAAAGCCAAGAATGCAGTTTTGTGGCATTTTCCTGCATTTGCATTTTTGAGCATTTTTTTGTCCAAAAATAAGTCGAAAATGCAATTTTGCGGCATTTTCCCGCGTCTGCATTTTTCAGCGCTTTTGTTGGTCCAAAAAAAGGCTGAAAATGCAGTTTTGCAGCATTTTCCCACGTTTGCATTTTTTAGCGCTTTTTTGGTCCAAAAAAAAAAAAAAAGCCAAGAATGCAGTTTTGCAGCATTTTCCTGCGTTTGCATTTTTGAGCACTTTTTTGGTCCAAAAAAGGCTGAAAATGCAGTTTTGTGGCATTTTACCGCGTTTGCATTTTTAAGCACTTTTTTGTCCAAAAAAAAGCCGAAAATGCAGTTTTGCGGCATTTTCCCGCGTCTGCATATTTTAGCGCTTTTTTTGGTCCAAAACAAAAGCCGAAAATGCAATTTTGCGGCATATTACTGCGTCTGCATTTTTCAGCGCTTTTGTTGGTCCAAAAAAAGGCTGAAAATGCAGTTTTGCAGCATTTTCCCACGTGTGCATTTTTTAGCGCTTTTTTGGTCCAAAAAAAAAAAAAAAAGCCAAGAATGCAGTTTTGCAGCATTTTCCTGCGTTTGCATTTTTGAGCACTTTTTTGTCCAAAAAAAAGCCGAAAATGCAATTTTGTGGCATTTTCCCGCGTTTGCATTTTTTAGCACTTTTTTGGTCCAAAAAAGGCTGAAAATGCAGTTTTGTGGCATTTTACCGCGTTTGCATTTTTAAGCACTTTTTTGTCCAAAAAAAAGCCGAAAATGCAGTTTTGCGGCATTTTCCCGCGTCTGCATATTTTAGCGCTTTTTTTGGTCCAAAACAAAAGCCGAAAATGCAATTTTGCGGCATATTACTGCGTGTTGCAGCGTTACAGCGTTTTTTACAGCTAAAAAGCTTCTCTAGAAGCTCGCTAGTTCTGTTTTTTTTTCGAGCCAAAAAACGTTGATTCCGGTCTGACACGCAGAGAAATTCCGGCACTTCTTCCGAAAAACACGGCCGAGGTTCCCAGTACGGTTGCGTTTTCCAGTGCGGGCGGCGTGCCGTTAGAACCAATGGTGCCCGCCCGCGGGTCCGCATTCCTCTGTGCGGGTGGTGCGGATGCATGGATTTTCATGCGAATCCGCATTGGCACCACCCGCGCAGATGTGAACCGAGGCTAAAGCAACCCCCATGGTGTCAGTTTGGGTTTCTAACTCTTTGGGCATTTCTACCTTTTTTTGGGGGGTTCATTATTGTGTTTTTTTTTTCTCTAATTGGTGCTTGATGTGGGGGAGGGGGATCACTTTTGTTGCTCGATCGTTCATTGGAAATTGACTTTTTTTTTTTTTTATAGATGAATGATTCGGGGTTATGTAGACGCTTTAGTTTTCATTTCTGTTATTGAAAGTATAAACCCGGCTCTGGGGGGGCGTTTTCATAACGCTGGAAACGTTAGCTGTGTAAAGTCATGTTAAAAACCGCAGTTTTTCACCGTTTTTGCATTAGCGTTTTGCGGCATATTACAGCATTTGCATTTTTTAGCGCTTTTTTTGGACCAAAAAAAAGGCCAAAATGCAGTTTTGCGGCATTTGCCCGCATTTGCATTTTTAGCACTTTTTTTGGTCCAAAAAGAGGCAGAAAATGCAGTTTTGCAGCATATTACCGCTTTAGCATTTTCTAGTGCTTTTTTTGGTCCAAAGAAGGCCAAAAAATGCAGTTTTGCGGCATTTTCCTGCGTTTGCATTTTTAGCTTTTTTTTTGGTCCAAAAAGAGGCTGAAAATGCAGTTTTGCTGCATTTTACAGCGTTTGCATTTTTTTTGGTCCAAAAAGAGGCCGAAAATGCAGTTTTACTGCATTTTACAGCATTTGCATTTTTATCACTGTTTTTGGTCCAAAAGAAAAATGCCAAAAATTTAGTTTTGTGGCATTTTGCCATGTTTGCATTTTTTAGTGCTTTTTTTAGTAAAAAAAAAAGCTAAGAATGCAGTTTTGTGGCATTTTCCTGCATTTGCATTTTTGAGCATTTTTTTGTCCAAAAATAAGTCGAAAATGCAATTTTGCGGCATTTTCCCGCGTCTGCATTTTTCAGCGCTTTTGTTGGTCCAAAAAAAGGCTGAAAATGCAGTTTTGCTGCATTTTCCCACGTGTGCATTTTTTAGCGCTTTTTTGGTCCAAAAAAAAAAAAAAAGCCAAGAATGCAGTTTTGCAGCATTTTCCTGCGTTTGCATTTTTGAGCACTTTTTTGGTCCAAAAAAGGCTGAAAATGCAGTTTTGTGGCATTTTACCGCGTTTGCATTTTTAAGCACTTTTTTGTCCAAAAAAAAGCCGAAAATGCAGTTTTGCGGCATTTTCCCGCGTCTGCATATTTTAGCGCTTTTTTTGGTCCAAAACAAAAGCCGAAAATGCAATTTTGCGGCATATTACTGCGTCTGCATTTTTCAGCGCTTTTGTTGGTCCAAAAAAAGGCTGAAAATGCAGTTTTGCAGCATTTTCCCACGTGTGCATTTTTTAGCGCTTTTTTGGTCCAAAAAAAAAAAAAAAAGCCAAGAATGCAGTTTTGCAGCATTTTCCTGCGTTTGCATTTTTGAGCACTTTTTTGTCCAAAAAAAAGCCGAAAATGCAATTTTGTGGCATTTTCCCGCGTTTGCATTTTTTAGCACTTTTTTGGTCCAAAAAAGGCTGAAAATGCAGTTTTGTGGCATTTTACCGCGTTTGCATTTTTAAGCACTTTTTTGTCCAAAAAAAAGCCGAAAATGCAGTTTTGCGGCATTTTCCCGCGTCTGCATATTTTAGCGCTTTTTTTGGTCCAAAACAAAAGCCGAAAATGCAATTTTGCGGCATATTACTGCGTGTTGCAGCGTTACAGCGTTTTTTACAGCTAAAAAGCTTCTCTAGAAGCTCGCTAGTTCTGTTTTTTTTTTCGAGCCAAAAAACTTTGATTCCGGTCTGACACGCAGAGAAATTCCGGCACTTCTTCCAAAAAACACGGCCGAGGTTCCCAGTACGGTTGCGTTTTCCAGTGCGGGCGGCGTGCCGTTAGAACCAATGGTGCCCGCCCGCGGGTCCGCATTCCTCTGTGCGGGTGGTGCGGATGCACGGATTTTCATGCGAATCCGCATTGGCACCACCCGCGCAGATGTGAACCGAGGCTAAAGCAACCCCCATGGTGTCAGTTTGGGTTTCTAACTCTTTGGGCATTTCTACCTTTTTTTGGGGGGTTCATTATTGTGTTTTTTTTTTCTCTAATTGGTGCTTGATGTGGGGGAGGGGGATCACTTTTGTTGCTTGATCGTTCATTGGAAATTGACTTTTTTTTTTTTTTATAGATGAATGATTCGGGGTTATGTAGACGCTTTAGTTTTCATTTCTGTTATTGAAAGTATAAACCCGGCTCTGGGGGGGCGTTTTCATAACGCTGGAAACGTTAGCTGTGTAAAGTCATGTTAAAAACCGCAGTTTTTCACCGTTTTTGCATTAGCGTTTTGCGGCATATTACAGCATTTGCATTTTTTAGCGCTTTTTTTGGACCAAAAAGAGGCAGAAAATGCAGTTTTGCAGCATATTACCGCTTTAGCATTTTCTAGTGCTTTTTTTGGTCCAAAGAAGGCCAAAAAATGCAGTTTTGTGGCATTTTCCTGCATTTGCATTTTTTAGCATTTTTTTGTCCAAAAATAAGTTGAAAATGCAATTTTGTGGCATTTTCCCGCGTCTGCATTTTTCAGCGCTTTTGTTGGTCCAAAAAAAGGCTGAAAATGCAGTTTTGCAGCATTTTCCCACGTTTGCATTTTTTAGCGCTTTTTTGGTCCAAAAAAAAAAAAAAAGCCAAGAATGCAGTTTTGCAGCATTTTCCTGCGTTTGCATTTTTGAGCACTTTTTTGTCCAAAATAAAGCCGAAAATGCAATTTTGTGGCATTTTCCCGCGTTTGCATTTTTTAGCACTTTTTTGGTCCAAAAAAGGCTGAAAATGCAGTTTTGTGGCATTTTACCGCGTTTGCATTTTTAAGCACTTTTTTGTCCAAAAAAAAGCCGAAAATGCAGTTTTGCGGCATTTTCCCGCGTCTGCATATTTTAGCGCTTTTTTTGGTCCAAAACAAAAGCCGAAAATGCAATTTTGCGGCATATTACTGCGTGTTGCAGCGTTACAGCGTTTTTTACAGCTAAAAAGCTTCTCTAGAAGCTCGCTAGTTCTGTTTTTTTTTCGAGCCAAAAAACGTTGATTCCGGTCTGACACGCAGAGAAATTCCGGCACTTCTTCCGAAAAACACGGCCGAGGTTCCCAGTACGGTTGCGTTTTCCAGTGCGGGCGGCGTGCCGTTAGAACCAATGGTGCCCGCCCGCGGGTCCGCATTCCTCTGTGCGGGTGGTGCGGATGCATGGATTTTCATGCGAATCCGCATTGGCACCACCCGCGCAGATGTGAACCGAGGCTAAAGCAACCCCCATGGTGTCAGTTTGGGTTTCTAACTCTTTGGGCATTTCTACCTTTTTTTGGGGGGTTCATTATTGTGTTTTTTGTTTTCTCTAATTGGTGCTTGATGTGGGGGAGGGGGATCACTTTTGTTGCTCGATCGTTCATTGGGAATTGACTTTTTTTTTTTTATAGATGAATGATTCGGGGTTATGTAGACGCTTTAGTTTTCATTTCTGTTATTGAAAGTATAAACCCGGCTCTGGGGGGGCGTTTTCATAACGCTGGAAACGTTAGCTGTGTAAAGTCATGTTAAAAACCGCAGTTTTTCACCGTTTTTGCATTAGCGTTTTGCGGCATATTACAGCATTTGCATTTTTTAGCGCTTTTTTTGGACCAAAAAAAAGGCCAAAATGCAGTTTTGCGGCATTTGCCCGCATTTGCATTTTTAGCACTTTTTTTGGTCCAAAAAGAGGCAGAAAATGCAGTTTTGCAGCATATTACCGCTTTAGCATTTTCTAGTGCTTTTTTTGGTCCAAAGAAGGCCAAAAAATGCAGTTTTGCGGCATTTTCCTGCGTTTGCATTTTTAGCTTTTTTTTTGGTCCAAAAAGAGGCTGAAAATGCAGTTTTGCTGCATTTTACAGCGTTTGCATTTTTTTTGGTCCAAAAAGAGGCCGAAAATGCAGTTTTACTGCATTTTACAGCATTTGCATTTTTATCACTGTTTTTGGTCCAAAAGAAAAATGCCAAAAATTTAGTTTTGTGGCATTTTGCCATGTTTGCATTTTTTAGTGCTTTTTTTAGTAAAAAAAAAAGCTAAGAATGCAGTTTTGTGGCATTTTCCTGCATTTGCATTTTTGAGCATTTTTTTGTCCAAAAATAAGTCGAAAATGCAATTTTGCGGCATTTTCCCGCGTCTGCATTTTTCAGCGCTTTTGTTGGTCCAAAAAAAGGCTGAAAATGCAGTTTTGCTGCATTTTCCCACGTGTGCATTTTTTAGCGCTTTTTTGGTCCAAAAAAAAAAAAAAAGCCAAGAATGCAGTTTTGCAGCATTTTCCTGCGTTTGCATTTTTGAGCACTTTTTTGGTCCAAAAAAGGCTGAAAATGCAGTTTTGTGGCATTTTACCGCGTTTGCATTTTTAAGCACTTTTTTGTCCAAAAAAAAGCCGAAAATGCAGTTTTGCGGCATTTTCCCGCGTCTGCATATTTTAGCGCTTTTTTTGGTCCAAAACAAAAGCCGAAAATGCAATTTTGCGGCATATTACTGCGTCTGCATTTTTCAGCGCTTTTGTTGGTCCAAAAAAAGGCTGAAAATGCAGTTTTGCAGCATTTTCCCACGTGTGCATTTTTTAGCGCTTTTTTGGTCCAAAAAAAAAAAAAAAAGCCAAGAATGCAGTTTTGCAGCATTTTCCTGCGTTTGCATTTTTGAGCACTTTTTTGTCCAAAAAAAAGCCGAAAATGCAATTTTGTGGCATTTTCCCGCGTTTGCATTTTTTAGCACTTTTTTGGTCCAAAAAAGGCTGAAAATGCAGTTTTGTGGCATTTTACCGCGTTTGCATTTTTAAGCACTTTTTTGTCCAAAAAAAAGCCGAAAATGCAGTTTTGCGGCATTTTCCCGCGTCTGCATATTTTAGCGCTTTTTTTGGTCCAAAACAAAAGCCGAAAATGCAATTTTGCGGCATATTACTGCGTGTTGCAGCGTTACAGCGTTTTTTACAGCTAAAAAGCTTCTCTAGAAGCTCGCTAGTTCTGTTTTTTTTTTCGAGCCAAAAAACTTTGATTCCGGTCTGACACGCAGAGAAATTCCGGCACTTCTTCCAAAAAACACGGCCGAGGTTCCCAGTACGGTTGCGTTTTCCAGTGCGGGCGGCGTGCCGTTAGAACCAATGGTGCCCGCCCGCGGGTCCGCATTCCTCTGTGCGGGTGGTGCGGATGCACGGATTTTCATGCGAATCCGCATTGGCACCACCCGCGCAGATGTGAACCGAGGCTAAAGCAACCCCCATGGTGTCAGTTTGGGTTTCTAACTCTTTGGGCATTTCTACCTTTTTTTGGGGGGTTCATTATTGTGTTTTTTTTTTCTCTAATTGGTGCTTGATGTGGGGGAGGGGGATCACTTTTGTTGCTTGATCGTTCATTGGAAATTGACTTTTTTTTTTTTTTATAGATGAATGATTCGGGGTTATGTAGACGCTTTAGTTTTCATTTCTGTTATTGAAAGTATAAACCCGGCTCTGGGGGGGCGTTTTCATAACGCTGGAAACGTTAGCTGTGTAAAGTCATGTTAAAAACCGCAGTTTTTCACCGTTTTTGCATTAGCGTTTTGCGGCATATTACAGCATTTGCATTTTTTAGCGCTTTTTTTGGACCAAAAAGAGGCAGAAAATGCAGTTTTGCAGCATATTACCGCTTTAGCATTTTCTAGTGCTTTTTTTGGTCCAAAGAAGGCCAAAAAATGCAGTTTTGTGGCATTTTCCTGCATTTGCATTTTTTAGCATTTTTTTGTCCAAAAATAAGTTGAAAATGCAATTTTGTGGCATTTTCCCGCGTCTGCATTTTTCAGCGCTTTTGTTGGTCCAAAAAAAGGCTGAAAATGCAGTTTTGCAGCATTTTCCCACGTTTGCATTTTTTAGCGCTTTTTTGGTCCAAAAAAAAAAAAAAAGCCAAGAATGCAGTTTTGCAGCATTTTCCTGCGTTTGCATTTTTGAGCACTTTTTTGTCCAAAATAAAGCCGAAAATGCAATTTTGTGGCATTTTCCCGCGTTTGCATTTTTTAGCACTTTTTTGGTCCAAAAAAGGCTGAAAATGCAGTTTTGTGGCATTTTACCGCGTTTGCATTTTTAAGCACTTTTTTGTCCAAAAAAAAGCCGAAAATGCAGTTTTGCGGCATTTTCCCGCGTCTGCATATTTTAGCGCTTTTTTTGGTCCAAAACAAAAGCCGAAAATGCAATTTTGCGGCATATTACTGCGTGTTGCAGCGTTACAGCGTTTTTTACAGCTAAAAAGCTTCTCTAGAAGCTCGCTAGTTCTGTTTTTTTTTCGAGCCAAAAAACGTTGATTCCGGTCTGACACGCAGAGAAATTCCGGCACTTCTTCCGAAAAACACGGCCGAGGTTCCCAGTACGGTTGCGTTTTCCAGTGCGGGCGGCGTGCCGTTAGAACCAATGGTGCCCGCCCGCGGGTCCGCATTCCTCTGTGCGGGTGGTGCGGATGCATGGATTTTCATGCGAATCCGCATTGGCACCACCCGCGCAGATGTGAACCGAGGCTAAAGCAACCCCCATGGTGTCAGTTTGGGTTTCTAACTCTTTGGGCATTTCTACCTTTTTTTGGGGGGTTCATTATTGTGTTTTTTGTTTTCTCTAATTGGTGCTTGATGTGGGGGAGGGGGATCACTTTTGTTGCTCGATCGTTCATTGGGAATTGACTTTTTTTTTTTTATAGATGAATGATTCGGGGTTATGTAGACGCTTTAGTTTTCATTTCTGTTATTGAAAGTATAAACCCGGCTCTGGGGGGGCGTTTTCATAACGCTGGAAACGTTAGCTGTGTAAAGTCATGTTAAAAACCGCAGTTTTTCACCGTTTTTGCATTAGCGTTTTGCGGCATATTACAGCATTTGCATTTTTTAGCGCTTTTTTTGGACCAAAAAAAAGGCCAAAATGCAGTTTTGCGGCATTTGCCCGCATTTGCATTTTTAGCACTTTTTTTGGTCCAAAAAGAGGCAGAAAATGCAGTTTTGCAGCATATTACCGCTTTAGCATTTTCTAGTGCTTTTTTTGGTCCAAAGAAGGCCAAAAAATGCAGTTTTGCGGCATTTTCCTGCGTTTGCATTTTTAGCTTTTTTTTTGGTCCAAAAAGAGGCTGAAAATGCAGTTTTGCTGCATTTTACAGCGTTTGCATTTTTTTTGGTCCAAAAAGAGGCCGAAAATGCAGTTTTACTGCATTTTACAGCATTTGCATTTTTATCACTGTTTTTGGTCCAAAAGAAAAATGCCAAAAATTTAGTTTTGTGGCATTTTGCCATGTTTGCATTTTTTAGTGCTTTTTTTAGTAAAAAAAAAAGCTAAGAATGCAGTTTTGTGGCATTTTCCTGCATTTGCATTTTTGAGCATTTTTTTGTCCAAAAATAAGTCGAAAATGCAATTTTGCGGCATTTTCCCGCGTCTGCATTTTTCAGCGCTTTTGTTGGTCCAAAAAAAGGCTGAAAATGCAGTTTTGCTGCATTTTCCCACGTGTGCATTTTTTAGCGCTTTTTTGGTCCAAAAAAAAAAAAAAAGCCAAGAATGCAGTTTTGCAGCATTTTCCTGCGTTTGCATTTTTGAGCACTTTTTTGTCCAAAAAAAAGCCGAAAATGCAATTTTGTGGCATTTTCCCGCGTTTGCATTTTTTAGCACTTTTTTGGTCCAAAAAAGGCTGAAAATGCAGTTTTGTGGCATTTTACCGCGTTTGCATTTTTAAGCACTTTTTTGTCCAAAAAAAAGCCGAAAATGCAGTTTTGCGGCATTTTCCCGCGTCTGCATATTTTAGCGCTTTTTTTGGTCCAAAACAAAAGCCGAAAATGCAATTTTGCGGCATATTACTGCGTGTTGCAGCGTTACAGCGTTTTTTACAGCTAAAAAGCTTCTCTAGAAGCTCGCTAGTTCTGTTTTTTTTTTCGAGCCAAAAAACTTTGATTCCGGTCTGACACGCAGAGAAATTCCGGCACTTCTTCCAAAAAACACGGCCGAGGTTCCCAGTACGGTTGCGTTTTCCAGTGCGGGCGGCGTGCCGTTAGAACCAATGGTGCCCGCCCGCGGGTCCGCATTCCTCTGTGCGGGTGGTGCGGATGCATGGATTTTCATGCGAATCCGCATTGGCACCACCCGCGCAGATGTGAACCGAGGCTAAAGCAACCCCCATGGTGTCAGTTTGGGTTTCTAACTCTTTGGGCATTTCTACCTTTTTTTGGGGGGTTCATTATTGTGTTTTTTTTTTCTCTAATTGGTGCTTGATGTGGGGGAGGGGGATCACTTTTGTTGCTCGATCGTTCATTGGAAATTGACTTTTTTTTTTTTATAGATGAATGATTCGGGGTTATGTAGACGCTTTAGTTTTCATTTCTGTTATTGAAAGTATAAACCCGGCTCTGGGGGGGCGTTTTCATAACGCTGGAAACGTTAGCTGTGTAAAGTCATGTTAAAAACCGCAGTTTTTCACCGTTTTTGCATTAGCGTTTTGCGGCATATTACAGCATTTGCATTTTTTAGCGCTTTTTTTGGACCAAAAAAAAGGCCAAAATGCAGTTTTGCGGCATTTGCCCGCATTTGCATTTTTAGCACTTTTTTTGGTCCAAAAAGAGGCAGAAAATGCAGTTTTGCAGCATATTACCGCTTTAGCATTTTCTAGTGCTTTTTTTGGTCCAAAGAAGGCCAAAAAATGCAGTTTTGCGGCATTTTCCTGCGTTTGCATTTTTAGCTTTTTTTTTGGTCCAAAAAGAGGCTGAAAATGCAGTTTTGCTGCATTTTACAGCGTTTGCATTTTTTTTGGTCCAAAAAGAGGCCGAAAATGCAGTTTTACTGCATTTTACAGCATTTGCATTTTTATCACTGTTTTTGGTCCAAAAGAAAAATGCCAAAAATTTAGTTTTGTGGCATTTTGCCATGTTTGCATTTTTTAGTGCTTTTTTTAGTAAAAAAAAAAGCTAAGAATGCAGTTTTGTGGCATTTTCCTGCATTTGCATTTTTCAGCGCTTTTGTTGGTCCAAAAAAAGGCTGAAAATGCAGTTTTGCTGCATTTTCCCACGTTTGCATTTTTTAGCGCTTTTTTGGTCCAAAAAAAAAAAAAAAGCCAAGAATGCAGTTTTGCAGCATTTTCCTGCGTTTGCATTTTTGAGCACTTTTTTGTCCAAAAAAAAGCCGAAAATGCAATTTTGTGGCATTTTCCCGCGTCTGCATATTTTAGCGCTTTTTTTGGTCCAAAAAAGGCTGAAAATGCAGTTTTGCGGCATTTTCCTGCGTTTGCATTTTTAGCTTTTTTTTTGTTCCAAAAAGAGGCTGAAAATGCAGTTTTGCTGCATTTTACAGCGTTTGCATTTTTTTTGGTCCAAAAAGAGGCCGAAAATGCAGTTTTACTGCATTTTACAGCATTTGCATTTTTATCACTGTTTTTGGTCCAAAAGAAAAATGCCAAAAATTTAGTTTTGTGGCATTTTGCCATTTTTGCATTTTTTAGTGCTTTTTTTAGTAAAAAAAAAAGCCAAGAATGCAGTTTTGTGGCATTTTCCTGCATTTGCATTTTTGAGCATTTTTTTGTCCAAAAATAAGTCGAAAATGCAATTTTGCGGCATTTTCCCGCGTCTGCATTTTTCAGCGCTTTTGTTGGTCCAAAAAAAGGCTGAAAATGCAGTTTTGCTGCATTTTCCCACGTTTGCATTTTTTAGCGCTTTTTTGGTCCAAAAAAAAAAAAAAAGCCAAGAATGCAGTTTTGCAGCATTTTCCTGCGTTTGCATTTTTGAGCACTTTTTTGTCCAAAAAAAAGCCGAAAATGCAATTTTGTGGCATTTTCCCGCGTCTGCATATTTTAGCGCTTTTTTTGGTCCAAAAAAGGCTGAAAATGCAGTTTTGCGGCATTTTCCTGCGTTTGCATTTTTAGCTTTTTTTTTGTTCCAAAAAGAGGCTGAAAATGCAGTTTTGCTGCATTTTACAGCGTTTGCATTTTTTTTGGTCCAAAAAGAGGCCGAAAATGCAGTTTTACTGCATTTTACAGCATTTGCATTTTTATCACTGTTTTTGGTCCAAAAGAAAAATGCCAAAAATTTAGTTTTGTGGCATTTTGCCATTTTTGCATTTTTTAGTGCTTTTTTTAGTAAAAAAAAAAGCCAAGAATGCAGTTTTGTGGCATTTTCCTGCATTTGCATTTTTGAGCATTTTTTTGTCCAAAAATAAGTCGAAAATGCAATTTTGCGGCATTTTCCCGCGTCTGCATTTTTCAGCGCTTTTGTTGGTCCAAAAAAAGGCTGAAAATGCAGTTTTGCTGCATTTTCCCACGTGTGCATTTTTTAGCGCTTTTTTGGTCCAAAAAAAAAAAAAAAAGCCAAGAATGCAGTTTTGCAGCATTTTCCTGCGTTTGCATTTTTGAGCACTTTTTTGTCCAAAAAAAAAGCCGAAAATGCAATTTTGTGGCATTTTCCCGCGTTTGCATTTTTTAGCACTTTTTTGGTCCAAAAAAGGCTGAAAATGCAGTTTTGTGGCATTTTACCGCGTTTGCATTTTTAAGCACTTTTTTGTCCAAAAAAAAGCCGAAAATGCAGTTTTGCGGCATTTTCCCGCGTCTGCATATTTTAGCGCTTTTTTTGGTCCAAAACAAAAGCCGAAAATGCAATTTTGCGGCATATTACTGCGTGTTGCAGCGTTACAGCGTTTTTTACAGCTAAAAAGCTTCTCTAGAAGCTCGCTAGTTCTGTTTTTTTTTTCGAGCCAAAAAACTTTGATTCCGGTCTGACACGCAGAGAAATTCCGGCACTTCTTCCAAAAAACACGGCCGAGGTTCCCAGTACGGTTGCGTTTTCCAGTGCGGGCGGCGTGCCGTTAGAACCAATGGTGCCCGCCCGCGGGTCCGCATTCCTCTGTGCGGGTGGTGCGGATGCACGGATTTTCATGCGAATCCGCATTGGCACCACCCGCGCAGATGTGAACCGAGGCTAAAGCAACCCCCATGGTGTCAGTTTGGGTTTCTAACTCTTTGGGCATTTCTACCTTTTTTTGGGGGGTTCATTATTGTGTTTTTTTTTTCTCTAATTGGTGCTTGATGTGGGGGAGGGGGATCACTTTTGTTGCTTGATCGTTCATTGGAAATTGACTTTTTTTTTTTTTTATAGATGAATGATTCGGGGTTATGTAGACGCTTTAGTTTTCATTTCTGTTATTGAAAGTATAAACCCGGCTCTGGGGGGGCGTTTTCATAACGCTGGAAACGTTAGCTGTGTAAAGTCATGTTAAAAACCGCAGTTTTTCACCGTTTTTGCATTAGCGTTTTGCGGCATATTACAGCATTTGCATTTTTTAGCGCTTTTTTTGGACCAAAAAGAGGCAGAAAATGCAGTTTTGCAGCATATTACCGCTTTAGCATTTTCTAGTGCTTTTTTTGGTCCAAAGAAGGCCAAAAAATGCAGTTTTGCGGCATTTTCCTGCGTTTGCATTTTTAGCTTTTTTTTTGGTCCAAAAAGAGGCTGAAAATGCAGTTTTGCTGCATTTTACAGCGTTTGCATTTTTTAACCACTTTTTGGTCCAAAAAAAAGCCGAAAATGCAGTTTTGCGGCATTTTCCCGCGTCTGCATATTTTAGCGCTTTTTTTGGTCCAAAAAAGGCTGAAAATGCAGTTTTGCGGCATTTTCCTGCGTTTGCATTTTTAGCTTTTTTTTTGTTCCAAAAAGAGGCTGAAAATGCAGTTTTGCTGCATTTTACAGCGTTTGCATTTTTTTTGGTCCAAAAAGAGGCCGAAAATGCAGTTTTACTGCATTTTACAGCATTCGCATTTTTATCACTGTTTTTGGTCCAAAAGAAAAATGCCAAAAATTTAGTTTTGTGGCATTTTGCCATGTTTGCATTTTTTAGTGCTTTTTTTAGTAAAAAAAAAAGCCAAGAATGCAGTTTTGTGGCATTTTCCTGCATTTGCATTTTTTAGCATTTTTTTGTCCAAAAATAAGTTGAAAATGCAATTTTGTGGCATTTTCCCGCGTCTGCATTTTTCAGCGCTTTTGTTGGTCCAAAAAAAGGCTGAAAATGCAGTTTTGCAGCATTTTCCCACGTTTGCATTTTTTAGCGCTTTTTTGGTCCAAAAAAAAAAAAAAAGCCAAGAATGCAGTTTTGCAGCATTTTCCTGCGTTTGCATTTTTGAGCACTTTTTTGTCCAAAATAAAGCCGAAAATGCAATTTTGTGGCATTTTCCCGCGTTTGCATTTTTTAGCACTTTTTTGGTCCAAAAAAGGCTGAAAATGCAGTTTTGTGGCATTTTACCGCGTTTGCATTTTTAAGCACTTTTTTGTCCAAAAAAAAGCCGAAAATGCAGTTTTGCGGCATTTTCCCGCGTCTGCATATTTTAGCGCTTTTTTTGGTCCAAAACAAAAGCCGAAAATGCAATTTTGCGGCATATTACTGCGTGTTGCAGCGTTACAGCGTTTTTTACAGCTAAAAAGCTTCTCTAGAAGCTCGCTAGTTCTGTTTTTTTTTTCGAGCCAAAAAACATTGATTCCGGTCTGACACGCAGAGAAATTCCGGCACTTCTTCCGAAAAACACGGCCGAGGTTCCCAGTACGGTTGCGTTTTCCAGTGCGGGCGGCGTGCCGTTAGAACCAATGGTGCCCGCCCGCGGGTCCGCATTCCTCTGTGCGGGTGGTGCGGATGCATGGATTTTCATGCGAATCCGCATTGGCACCACCCGCGCAGATGTGAACCGAGGCTAAAGCAACCCCCATGGTGTCAGTTTGGGTTTCTAACTCTTTGGGCATTTCTACCTTTTTTTGGGGGGTTCATTATTGTGTTTTTTGTTTTCTCTAATTGGTGCTTGATGTGGGGGAGGGGGATCACTTTTGTTGCTCGATCGTTCATTGGAAATTGACTTTTTTTTTTTTTTATAGATGAATGATTCGGGGTTATGTAGACGCTTTAGTTTTCATTTCTGTTATTGAAAGTATAAACCCGGCTCTGGGGGGGCGTTTTCATAACGCTGGAAACGTTAGCTGTGTAAAGTCATGTTAAAAACCGCAGTTTTTCACCGTTTTTGCATTAGCGTTTTGCGGCATATTACAGCATTTGCATTTTTTAGCGCTTTTTTTGGACCAAAAAAAAGGCCAAAATGCAGTTTTGCGGCATTTGCCCGCATTTGCATTTTTAGCACTTTTTTTGGTCCAAAAAGAGGCAGAAAATGCAGTTTTGCAGCATATTACCGCTTTAGCATTTTCTAGTGCTTTTTTTGGTCCAAAGAAGGCCAAAAAATGCAGTTTTGCGGCATTTTCCTGCGTTTGCATTTTTAGCTTTTTTTTTGGTCCAAAAAGAGGCTGAAAATGCAGTTTTGCTGCATTTTACAGCGTTTGCATTTTTTTTGGTCCAAAAAGAGGCCGAAAATGCAGTTTTACTGCATTTTACAGCATTTGCATTTTTATCACTGTTTTTGGTCCAAAAGAAAAATGCCAAAAATTTAGTTTTGTGGCATTTTGCCATGTTTGCATTTTTTAGTGCTTTTTTTAGTAAAAAAAAAAGCTAAGAATGCAGTTTTGTGGCATTTTCCTGCATTTGCATTTTTGAGCATTTTTTTGTCCAAAAATAAGTCGAAAATGCAATTTTGCTGCATTTTCCCGCGTCTGCATTTTTCAGCGCTTTTGTTGGTCCAAAAAAAGGCTGAAAATGCAGTTTTGCAGCATTTTCCCACGTTTGCATTTTTTAGCGCTTTTTTGGTCCAAAAAAAAAAAAAAGCCAAGAATGCAGTTTTGCAGCATTTTCCTGCGTTTGCATTTTTGAGCACTTTTTTTGTCCAAAAAAAAGCCGAAAATGCAATTTTGTGGCATTTTCCCACGTTTGCATTTTTTAGCGCTTTTTTGGTCCAAAAAAGTCTGAAAATGCAGTTTTGCGGCATTTTACCACGTTTGCATTTTAAGCACTTTTTGGTCCAAAAAAAAGCCGAAAATGCAGTTTTGCGGCATTTTCCCGCGTCCGCATATTTTAGCGCTTTTTTTGGTCCAAAACAAAAGCCGAAAATGCAATTTTGCGGCATATTACTGCGTGTTGCAGCGTTACAGCGTTTTTTACAGCTAAAAAGCTTCTCTAGAAGCTCGCTAGTTCTGTTTTTTTTTCGAGCCAAAAAACTTTGATTCCGGTCTGACACGCAGAGAAATTCCGGCACTTCTTCCAAAAAACACGGCCGAGGTTCCCAGTACGGTTGCGTTTTCCAGTGCGGGCGGCGTGCCGTTAGAACCAATGGTGCCCGCCCGCGGGTCCGCATTCCTCTGTGCGGGTGGTGCGGATGCACGGATTTTCATGCGAATCCGCATTGGCACCACCCGCGCAGATGTGAACCGAGGCTAAAGCAACCCCCATGGTGTCAGTTTGGGTTTCTAACTCTTTGGGCATTTCTACCTTTTTTTGGGGGGTTCATTATTGTGTTTTTTTTTTCTCTAATTGGTGCTTGATGTGGGGGAGGGGGATCACTTTTGTTGCTTGATCGTTCATTGGAAATTGACTTTTTTTTTTTTTTATAGATGAATGATTCGGGGTTATGTACACGCTTTAGTTTTCATTTCTGTTATTGAAAGTATAAACCCGGCTCTGGGGGGGCGTTTTCATAACGCTGGAAACGTTAGCTGTGTAAAGTCATGTTAAAAACCGCAGTTTTTCACCGTTTTTGCATTAGCGTTTTGCGGCATATTACAGCATTTGCATTTTTTAGCGCTTTTTTTGGACCAAAAAGAGGCAGAAAATGCAGTTTTGCAGCATATTACCGCTTTAGCATTTTCTAGTGCTTTTTTTGGTCCAAAGAAGGCCAAAAAATGCAGTTTTGTGGCATTTTCCTGCATTTGCATTTTTTAGCATTTTTTTGTCCAAAAATAAGTTGAAAATGCAATTTTGTGGCATTTTCCCGCGTCTGCATTTTTCAGCGCTTTTGTTGGTCCAAAAAAAGGCTGAAAATGCAGTTTTGCAGCATTTTCCCACGTTTGCATTTTTTAGCGCTTTTTTGGTCCAAAAAAAAAAAAAAAGCCAAGAATGCAGTTTTGCAGCATTTTCCTGCGTTTGCATTTTTGAGCACTTTTTTGTCCAAAATAAAGCCGAAAATGCAATTTTGTGGCATTTTCCCGCGTTTGCATTTTTTAGCACTTTTTTGGTCCAAAAAAGGCTGAAAATGCAGT
The DNA here is from genome assembly GCF_062004578.1 of Staurois parvus. NCBI lineage: Eukaryota > Metazoa > Chordata > Amphibia > Anura > Ranidae > Staurois > Staurois parvus. Next base: position 3,229,718 of record NW_028318502.1, on the reverse strand, counting down.
TTTGTGGCATTTTACCGCGTTTGCATTTTTAAGCACTTTTTTGTCCAAAAAAAAGCCGAAAATGCAGTTTTGCGGCATTTTCCCGCGTCTGCATATTTTAGCGCTTTTTTTGGTCCAAAACAAAAGCCGAAAATGCAATTTTGCGGCATATTACTGCGTGTTGCAGCGTTACAGCGTTTTTTACAGCTAAAAAGCTTCTCTAGAAGCTCGCTAGTTCTGTTTTTTTTTTCGAGCCAAAAAACATTGATTCCGGTCTGACACGCAGAGAAATTCCGGCACTTCTTCCGAAAAACACGGCCGAGGTTCCCAGTACGGTTGCGTTTTCCAGTGCGGGCGGCGTGCCGTTAGAACCAATGGTGCCCGCCCGCGGGTCCGCATTCCTCTGTGCGGGTGGTGCGGATGCATGGATTTTCATGCGAATCCGCATTGGCACCACCCGCGCAGATGTGAACCGAGGCTAAAGCAACCCCCATGGTGTCAGTTTGGGTTTCTAACTCTTTGGGCATTTCTACCTTTTTTTGGGGGGTTCATTATTGTGTTTTTTGTTTTCTCTAATTGGTGCTTGATGTGGGGGAGGGGGATCACTTTTGTTGCTCGATCGTTCATTGGAAATTGACTTTTTTTTTTTTTTATAGATGAATGATTCGGGGTTATGTAGACGCTTTAGTTTTCATTTCTGTTATTGAAAGTATAAACCCGGCTCTGGGGGGGCGTTTTCATAACGCTGGAAACGTTAGCTGTGTAAAGTCATGTTAAAAACCGCAGTTTTTCACCGTTTTTGCATTAGCGTTTTGCGGCATATTACAGCATTTGCATTTTTTAGCGCTTTTTTTGGACCAAAAAAAAGGCCAAAATGCAGTTTTGCGGCATTTGCCCGCATTTGCATTTTTAGCACTTTTTTTGGTCCAAAAAGAGGCAGAAAATGCAGTTTTGCAGCATATTACCGCTTTAGCATTTTCTAGTGCTTTTTTTGGTCCAAAGAAGGCCAAAAAATGCAGTTTTGCGGCATTTTCCTGCGTTTGCATTTTTAGCTTTTTTTTTGGTCCAAAAAGAGGCTGAAAATGCAGTTTTGCTGCATTTTACAGCGTTTGCATTTTTTTTGGTCCAAAAAGAGGCCGAAAATGCAGTTTTACTGCATTTTACAGCATTTGCATTTTTATCACTGTTTTTGGTCCAAAAGAAAAATGCCAAAAATTTAGTTTTGTGGCATTTTGCCATGTTTGCATTTTTTAGTGCTTTTTTTAGTAAAAAAAAAAGCTAAGAATGCAGTTTTGTGGCATTTTCCTGCATTTGCATTTTTGAGCATTTTTTTGTCCAAAAATAAGTCGAAAATGCAATTTTGCTGCATTTTCCCGCGTCTGCATTTTTCAGCGCTTTTGTTGGTCCAAAAAAAGGCTGAAAATGCAGTTTTGCAGCATTTTCCCACGTTTGCATTTTTTAGCGCTTTTTTGGTCCAAAAAAAAAAAAAAGCCAAGAATGCAGTTTTGCAGCATTTTCCTGCGTTTGCATTTTTGAGCACTTTTTTTGTCCAAAAAAAAGCCGAAAATGCAATTTTGTGGCATTTTCCCACGTTTGCATTTTTTAGCGCTTTTTTGGTCCAAAAAAGTCTGAAAATGCAGTTTTGCGGCATTTTACCACGTTTGCATTTTAAGCACTTTTTGGTCCAAAAAAAAGCCGAAAATGCAGTTTTGCGGCATTTTCCCGCGTCCGCATATTTTAGCGCTTTTTTTGGTCCAAAACAAAAGCCGAAAATGCAATTTTGCGGCATATTACTGCGTGTTGCAGCGTTACAGCGTTTTTTACAGCTAAAAAGCTTCTCTAGAAGCTCGCTAGTTCTGTTTTTTTTTCGAGCCAAAAAACATTGATTCCGGTCTGACACGCAGAGAAATTCCGGCACTTCTTCCAAAAAACACGGCCGAGGTTCCCAGTACGGTTGCGTTTTCCAGTGCGGGCGGCGTGCCGTTAGAACCAATGGTGCCCGCCCGCGGGTCCGCATTCCTCTGTGCGGGTGGTGCGGATGCACGGATTTTCATGCGAATCCGCATTGGCACCACCCGCGCAGATGTGAACCGAGGCTAAAGCAACCCCCATGGTGTCAGTTTGGGTTTCTAACTCTTTGGGCATTTCTACCTTTTTTTGGGGGGTTCATTATTGTGTTTTTTTTTTCTCTAATTGGTGCTTGATGTGGGGGAGGGGGATCACTTTTGTTGCTTGATCGTTCATTGGAAATTGACTTTTTTTTTTTTATAGATGAATGATTCGGGGTTATGTAGACGCTTTAGTTTTCATTTCTGTTATTGAAAGTATAAACCCGGCTCTGGGGGGGCGTTTTCATAACGCTGGAAACGTTCGCTGTGTAAAGTCATGTTAAAAACCGCAGTTTTTCACCGTTTTTGCATTAGCGTTTTGCGGCATATTACAGCATTTGCATTTTTTAGCGCTTTTTTTGGACCAAAAAGAGGCAGAAAATGCAGTTTTGCAGCATATTACCGCTTTAGCATTTTCTAGTGCTTTTTTTGGTCCAAAGAAGGCCAAAAAATGCAGTTTTGCGGCATTTTCCTGCGTTTGCATTTTTAGCTTTTTTTTTGGTCCAAAAAGAGGCTGAAAATGCAGTTTTGCTGCATTTTACAGCGTTTGCATTTTTTTTGGTCCAAAAAGAGGCCGAAAATGCAGTTTTACTGCATTTTACAGCATTTGCATTTTTATCACTGTTTTTGGTCCAAAAGAAAAATGCCAAAAATTTAGTTTTGTGGCATTTTGCCATTTTTGCATTTTTTAGTGCTTTTTTTAGTAAAAAAAAAAAGCTAAGAATGCAGTTTTGCGGCATTTTCCTGCGTTTGCATTTTTAGCTTTTTTTTTGGTCCAAAAAGAGGCCGAAAATGCAGTTTTACTGCATTTTACAGCATTTGCATTTTTATCACTGTTTTTGGTCCAAAAGAAAAATGCCAAAAATTTAGTTTTGTGGCACTTTGCCATTTTTGCATTTTTTAGTGCTTTTTTTAGTAAAAAAAAAAGCCAAGAATGCAGTTTTGTGGCATTTTCCTGCATTTGCATTTTTGAGCATTTTTTTGTCCAAAAATAAGTCGAAAATGCAATTTTGCGGCATTTTCCCGCGTCTGCATTTTTCAGCGCTTTTGTTGGTCCAAAAAAAGGCTGAAAATGCAGTTTTGCAGCATTTTCCCACGTTTGCATTTTTTAGCGCTTTTTTGGTCCAAAAAAAAAAAAAAAGCCAAGAATGCAGTTTTGCAGCATTTTCCTGCGTTTGCATTTTTGAGCACTTTTTTGGTCCAAAAAAGGCTGAAAATGCAGTTTTGTGGCATTTTACCGCGTTTGCATTTTTAAGCACTTTTTTGTCCAAAAAAAAGCCGAAAATGCAGTTTTGCGGCATTTTCCCGCGTCTGCATATTTTAGCGCTTTTTTTGGTCCAAAACAAAAGCCGAAAATGCAATTTTGCGGCATATTACTGCGTCTGCATTTTTCAGCGCTTTTGTTGGTCCAAAAAAAGGCTGAAAATGCAGTTTTGCAGCATTTTCCCACGTGTGCATTTTTTAGCGCTTTTTTGGTCCAAAAAAAAAAAAAAAAGCCAAGAATGCAGTTTTGCAGCATTTTCCTGCGTTTGCATTTTTGAGCACTTTTTTGTCCAAAAAAAAGCCGAAAATGCAATTTTGTGGCATTTTCCCGCGTTTGCATTTTTTAGCACTTTTTTGGTCCAAAAAAGGCTGAAAATGCAGTTTTGTGGCATTTTACCGCGTTTGCATTTTTAAGCACTTTTTTGTCCAAAAAAAAGCCGAAAATGCAGTTTTGCGGCATTTTCCCGCGTCTGCATATTTTAGCGCTTTTTTTGGTCCAAAACAAAAGCCGAAAATGCAATTTTGCGGCATATTACTGCGTGTTGCAGCGTTACAGCGTTTTTTACAGCTAAAAAGCTTCTCTAGAAGCTCGCTAGTTCTGTTTTTTTTTCGAGCCAAAAAACGTTGATTCCGGTCTGACACGCAGAGAAATTCCGGCACTTCTTCCGAAAAACACGGCCGAGGTTCCCAGTACGGTTGCGTTTTCCAGTGCGGGCGGCGTGCCGTTAGAACCAATGGTGCCCGCCCGCGGGTCCGCATTCCTCTGTGCGGGTGGTGCGGATGCATGGATTTTCATGCGAATCCGCATTGGCACCACCCGCGCAGATGTGAACCGAGGCTAAAGCAACCCCCATGGTGTCAGTTTGGGTTTCTAACTCTTTGGGCATTTCTACCTTTTTTTGGGGGGTTCATTATTGTGTTTTTTTTTTCTCTAATTGGTGCTTGATGTGGGGGAGGGGGATCACTTTTGTTGCTCGATCGTTCATTGGAAATTGACTTTTTTTTTTTTTTATAGATGAATGATTCGGGGTTATGTAGACGCTTTAGTTTTCATTTCTGTTATTGAAAGTATAAACCCGGCTCTGGGGGGGCGTTTTCATAACGCTGGAAACGTTAGCTGTGTAAAGTCATGTTAAAAACCGCAGTTTTTCACCGTTTTTGCATTAGCGTTTTGCGGCATATTACAGCATTTGCATTTTTTAGCGCTTTTTTTTGGACCAAAAAAAAGGCCAAAATGCAGTTTTGCGGCATTTGCCCGCATTTGCATTTTTAGCACTTTTTTTGGTCCAAAAAGAGGCAGAAAATGCAGTTTTGCAGCATATTACCGCTTTAGCATTTTCTAGTGCTTTTTTTGGTCCAAAGAAGGCCAAAAAATGCAGTTTTGCGGCATTTTCCTGCGTTTGCATTTTTAGCTTTTTTTTTGGTCCAAAAAGAGGCTGAAAATGCAGTTTTGCTGCATTTTACAGCGTTTGCATTTTTTTTGGTCCAAAAAGAGGCCGAAAATGCAGTTTTACTGCATTTTACAGCATTTGCATTTTTATCACTGTTTTTGGTCCAAAAGAAAAATGCCAAAAATTTAGTTTTGTGGCATTTTGCCATGTTTGCATTTTTTAGTGCTTTTTTTAGTAAAAAAAAAAGCTAAGAATGCAGTTTTGTGGCATTTTCCTGCATTTGCATTTTTGAGCATTTTTTTGTCCAAAAATAAGTCGAAAATGCAATTTTGCTGCATTTTCCCGCGTCTGCATTTTTCAGCGCTTTTGTTGGTCCAAAAAAAGGCTGAAAATGCAGTTTTGCAGCATTTTCCCACGTTTGCATTTTTTAGCGCTTTTTTGGTCCAAAAAAAAAAAAAAGCCAAGAATGCAGTTTTGCAGCATTTTCCTGCGTTTGCATTTTTGAGCACTTTTTTTGTCCAAAAAAAAGCCGAAAATGCAATTTTGTGGCATTTTCCCACGTTTGCATTTTTTAGCGCTTTTTTGGTCCAAAAAAGTCTGAAAATGCAGTTTTGCGGCATTTTACCACGTTTGCATTTTAAGCACTTTTTGGTCCAAAAAAAAGCCGAAAATGCAGTTTTGCGGCATTTTCCCGCGTCCGCATATTTTAGCGCTTTTTTTGGTCCAAAACAAAAGCCGAAAATGCAATTTTGCGGCATATTACTGCGTGTTGCAGCGTTACAGCGTTTTTTACAGCTAAAAAGCTTCTCTAGAAGCTCGCTAGTTCTGTTTTTTTTTCGAGCCAAAAAACATTGATTCCGGTCTGACACGCAGAGAAATTCCGGCACTTCTTCCAAAAAACACGGCCGAGGTTCCCAGTACGGTTGCGTTTTCCAGTGCGGGCGGCGTGCCGTTAGAACCAATGGTGCCCGCCCGCGGGTCCGCATTCCTCTGTGCGGGTGGTGCGGATGCACGGATTTTCATGCGAATCCGCATTGGCACCACCCGCGCAGATGTGAACCGAGGCTAAAGCAACCCCCATGGTGTCAGTTTGGGTTTCTAACTCTTTGGGCATTTCTACCTTTTTTTGGGGGGTTCATTATTGTGTTTTTTTTTTCTCTAATTGGTGCTTGATGTGGGGGAGGGGGATCACTTTTGTTGCTTGATCGTTCATTGGAAATTGACTTTTTTTTTTTTTTATAGATGAATGATTCGGGGTTATGTAGACGCTTTAGTTTTCATTTCTGTTATTGAAAGTATAAACCCGGCTCTGGGGGGGCGTTTTCATAACGCTGGAAACGTTAGCTGTGTAAAGTCATGTTAAAAACCGCAGTTTTTCACCGTTTTTGCATTAGCGTTTTGCGGCATATTACAGCATTTGCATTTTTTAGCGCTTTTTTTGGACCAAAAAGAGGCAGAAAATGCAGTTTTGCAGCATATTACCGCTTTAGCATTTTCTAGTGCTTTTTTTGGTCCAAAGAAGGCCAAAAAATGCAGTTTTGTGGCATTTTCCTGCATTTGCATTTTTTAGCATTTTTTTGTCCAAAAATAAGTTGAAAATGCAATTTTGTGGCATTTTCCCGCGTCTGCATTTTTCAGCGCTTTTGTTGGTCCAAAAAAAGGCTGAAAATGCAGTTTTGCAGCATTTTCCCACGTTTGCATTTTTTAGCGCTTTTTTGGTCCAAAAAAAAAAAAAAAGCCAAGAATGCAGTTTTGCAGCATTTTCCTGCGTTTGCATTTTTGAGCACTTTTTTGTCCAAAATAAAGCCGAAAATGCAATTTTGTGGCATTTTCCCGCGTTTGCATTTTTTAGCACTTTTTTGGTCCAAAAAAGGCTGAAAATGCAGTTTTGTGGCATTTTACCGCGTTTGCATTTTTAAGCACTTTTTTGTCCAAAAAAAAGCCGAAAATGCAGTTTTGCGGCATTTTCCCGCGTCTGCATATTTTAGCGCTTTTTTTGGTCCAAAACAAAAGCCGAAAATGCAATTTTGCGGCATATTACTGCGTGTTGCAGCGTTACAGCGTTTTTTACAGCTAAAAAGCTTCTCTAGAAGCTCGCTAGTTCTGTTTTTTTTTCGAGCCAAAAAACGTTGATTCCGGTCTGACACGCAGAGAAATTCCGGCACTTCTTCCGAAAAACACGGCCGAGGTTCCCAGTACGGTTGCGTTTTCCAGTGCGGGCGGCGTGCCGTTAGAACCAATGGTGCCCGCCCGCGGGTCCGCATTCCTCTGTGCGGGTGGTGCGGATGCATGGATTTTCATGCGAATCCGCATTGGCACCACCCGCGCAGATGTGAACCGAGGCTAAAGCAACCCCCATGGTGTCAGTTTGGGTTTCTAACTCTTTGGGCATTTCTACCTTTTTTTGGGGGGTTCATTATTGTGTTTTTTGTTTTCTCTAATTGGTGCTTGATGTGGGGGAGGGGGATCACTTTTGTTGCTCGATCGTTCATTGGGAATTGACTTTTTTTTTTTTATAGATGAATGATTCGGGGTTATGTAGACGCTTTAGTTTTCATTTCTGTTATTGAAAGTATAAACCCGGCTCTGGGGGGGCGTTTTCATAACGCTGGAAACGTTAGCTGTGTAAAGTCATGTTAAAAACCGCAGTTTTTCACCGTTTTTGCATTAGCGTTTTGCGGCATATTACAGCATTTGCATTTTTTAGCGCTTTTTTTGGACCAAAAAAAAGGCCAAAATGCAGTTTTGCGGCATTTGCCCGCATTTGCATTTTTAGCACTTTTTTTGGTCCAAAAAGAGGCAGAAAATGCAGTTTTGCAGCATATTACCGCTTTAGCATTTTCTAGTGCTTTTTTTGGTCCAAAGAAGGCCAAAAAATGCAGTTTTGCGGCATTTTCCTGCGTTTGCATTTTTAGCTTTTTTTTTGGTCCAAAAAGAGGCTGAAAATGCAGTTTTGCTGCATTTTACAGCGTTTGCATTTTTTTTGGTCCAAAAAGAGGCCGAAAATGCAGTTTTACTGCATTTTACAGCATTTGCATTTTTATCACTGTTTTTGGTCCAAAAGAAAAATGCCAAAAATTTAGTTTTGTGGCATTTTGCCATGTTTGCATTTTTTAGTGCTTTTTTTAGTAAAAAAAAAAGCTAAGAATGCAGTTTTGTGGCATTTTCCTGCATTTGCATTTTTGAGCATTTTTTTGTCCAAAAATAAGTCGAAAATGCAATTTTGCGGCATTTTCCCGCGTCTGCATTTTTCAGCGCTTTTGTTGGTCCAAAAAAAGGCTGAAAATGCAGTTTTGCTGCATTTTCCCACGTGTGCATTTTTTAGCGCTTTTTTGGTCCAAAAAAAAAAAAAAAGCCAAGAATGCAGTTTTGCAGCATTTTCCTGCGTTTGCATTTTTGAGCACTTTTTTGTCCAAAAAAAAGCCGAAAATGCAATTTTGTGGCATTTTCCCGCGTTTGCATTTTTTAGCACTTTTTTGGTCCAAAAAAGGCTGAAAATGCAGTTTTGTGGCATTTTACCGCGTTTGCATTTTTAAGCACTTTTTTGTCCAAAAAAAAGCCGAAAATGCAGTTTTGCGGCATTTTCCCGCGTCTGCATATTTTAGCGCTTTTTTTGGTCCAAAACAAAAGCCGAAAATGCAATTTTGCGGCATATTACTGCGTGTTGCAGCGTTACAGCGTTTTTTACAGCTAAAAAGCTTCTCTAGAAGCTCGCTAGTTCTGTTTTTTTTTTCGAGCCAAAAAACTTTGATTCCGGTCTGACACGCAGAGAAATTCCGGCACTTCTTCCAAAAAACACGGCCGAGGTTCCCAGTACGGTTGCGTTTTCCAGTGCGGGCGGCGTGCCGTTAGAACCAATGGTGCCCGCCCGCGGGTCCGCATTCCTCTGTGCGGGTGGTGCGGATGCATGGATTTTCATGCGAATCCGCATTGGCACCACCCGCGCAGATGTGAACCGAGGCTAAAGCAACCCCCATGGTGTCAGTTTGGGTTTCTAACTCTTTGGGCATTTCTACCTTTTTTTGGGGGGTTCATTATTGTGTTTTTTTTTTCTCTAATTGGTGCTTGATGTGGGGGAGGGGGATCACTTTTGTTGCTCGATCGTTCATTGGAAATTGACTTTTTTTTTTTTATAGATGAATGATTCGGGGTTATGTAGACGCTTTAGTTTTCATTTCTGTTATTGAAAGTATAAACCCGGCTCTGGGGGGGCGTTTTCATAACGCTGGAAACGTTAGCTGTGTAAAGTCATGTTAAAAACCGCAGTTTTTCACCGTTTTTGCATTAGCGTTTTGCGGCATATTACAGCATTTGCATTTTTTAGCGCTTTTTTTGGACCAAAAAAAAGGCCAAAATGCAGTTTTGCGGCATTTGCCCGCATTTGCATTTTTAGCACTTTTTTTGGTCCAAAAAGAGGCAGAAAATGCAGTTTTGCAGCATATTACCGCTTTAGCATTTTCTAGTGCTTTTTTTGGTCCAAAGAAGGCCAAAAAATGCAGTTTTGCGGCATTTTCCTGCGTTTGCATTTTTAGCTTTTTTTTTGGTCCAAAAAGAGGCTGAAAATGCAGTTTTGCTGCATTTTACAGCGTTTGCATTTTTTTTGGTCCAAAAAGAGGCCGAAAATGCAGTTTTACTGCATTTTACAGCATTTGCATTTTTATCACTGTTTTTGGTCCAAAAGAAAAATGCCAAAAATTTAGTTTTGTGGCATTTTGCCATGTTTGCATTTTTTAGTGCTTTTTTTAGTAAAAAAAAAAGCTAAGAATGCAGTTTTGTGGCATTTTCCTGCATTTGCATTTTTCAGCGCTTTTGTTGGTCCAAAAAAAGGCTGAAAATGCAGTTTTGCTGCATTTTCCCACGTTTGCATTTTTTAGCGCTTTTTTGGTCCAAAAAAAAAAAAAAAGCCAAGAATGCAGTTTTGCAGCATTTTCCTGCGTTTGCATTTTTGAGCACTTTTTTGTCCAAAAAAAAGCCGAAAATGCAATTTTGTGGCATTTTCCCGCGTCTGCATATTTTAGCGCTTTTTTTGGTCCAAAAAAGGCTGAAAATGCAGTTTTGCGGCATTTTCCTGCGTTTGCATTTTTAGCTTTTTTTTTGTTCCAAAAAGAGGCTGAAAATGCAGTTTTGCTGCATTTTACAGCGTTTGCATTTTTTTTGGTCCAAAAAGAGGCCGAAAATGCAGTTTTACTGCATTTTACAGCATTTGCATTTTTATCACTGTTTTTGGTCCAAAAGAAAAATGCCAAAAATTTAGTTTTGTGGCATTTTGCCATTTTTGCATTTTTTAGTGCTTTTTTTAGTAAAAAAAAAAGCCAAGAATGCAGTTTTGTGGCATTTTCCTGCATTTGCATTTTTGAGCATTTTTTTGTCCAAAAATAAGTCGAAAATGCAATTTTGCGGCATTTTCCCGCGTCTGCATTTTTCAGCGCTTTTGTTGGTCCAAAAAAAGGCTGAAAATGCAGTTTTGCTGCATTTTCCCACGTGTGCATTTTTTAGCGCTTTTTTGGTCCAAAAAAAAAAAAAAAAAGCCAAGAATGCAGTTTTGCAGCATTTTCCTGCGTTTGCATTTTTGAGCACTTTTTTGTCCAAAAAAAAAGCCGAAAATGCAATTTTGTGGCATTTTCCCGCGTTTGCATTTTTTAGCACTTTTTTGGTCCAAAAAAGGCTGAAAATGCAGTTTTGTGGCATTTTACCGCGTTTGCATTTTTAAGCACTTTTTTGTCCAAAAAAAAGCCGAAAATGCAGTTTTGCGGCATTTTCCCGCGTCTGCATATTTTAGCGCTTTTTTTGGTCCAAAACAAAAGCCGAAAATGCAATTTTGCGGCATATTACTGCGTGTTGCAGCGTTACAGCGTTTTTTACAGCTAAAAAGCTTCTCTAGAAGCTCGCTAGTTCTGTTTTTTTTTTCGAGCCAAAAAACTTTGATTCCGGTCTGACACGCAGAGAAATTCCGGCACTTCTTCCAAAAAACACGGCCGAGGTTCCCAGTACGGTTGCGTTTTCCAGTGCGGGCGGCGTGCCGTTAGAACCAATGGTGCCCGCCCGCGGGTCCGCATTCCTCTGTGCGGGTGGTGCGGATGCACGGATTTTCATGCGAATCCGCATTGGCACCACCCGCGCAGATGTGAACCGAGGCTAAAGCAACCCCCATGGTGTCAGTTTGGGTTTCTAACTCTTTGGGCATTTCTACCTTTTTTTGGGGGGTTCATTATTGTGTTTTTTTTTTCTCTAATTGGTGCTTGATGTGGGGGAGGGGGATCACTTTTGTTGCTTGATCGTTCATTGGAAATTGACTTTTTTTTTTTTTTATAGATGAATGATTCGGGGTTATGTAGACGCTTTAGTTTTCATTTCTGTTATTGAAAGTATAAACCCGGCTCTGGGGGGGCGTTTTCATAACGCTGGAAACGTTAGCTGTGTAAAGTCATGTTAAAAACCGCAGTTTTTCACCGTTTTTGCATTAGCGTTTTGCGGCATATTACAGCATTTGCATTTTTTAGCGCTTTTTTTGGACCAAAAAGAGGCAGAAAATGCAGTTTTGCAGCATATTACCGCTTTAGCATTTTCTAGTGCTTTTTTTGGTCCAAAGAAGGCCAAAAAATGCAGTTTTGCGGCATTTTCCTGCGTTTGCATTTTTAGCTTTTTTTTTGGTCCAAAAAGAGGCTGAAAATGCAGTTTTGCTGCATTTTACAGCGTTTGCATTTTTTAACCACTTTTTGGTCCAAAAAAAAGCCGAAAATGCAGTTTTGCGGCATTTTCCCGCGTCTGCATATTTTAGCGCTTTTTTTGGTCCAAAAAAGGCTGAAAATGCAGTTTTGCGGCATTTTCCTGCGTTTGCATTTTTAGCTTTTTTTTTGTTCCAAAAAGAGGCTGAAAATGCAGTTTTGCTGCATTTTACAGCGTTTGCATTTTTTTTGGTCCAAAAAGAGGCCGAAAATGCAGTTTTACTGCATTTTACAGCATTCGCATTTTTATCACTGTTTTTGGTCCAAAAGAAAAATGCCAAAAATTTAGTTTTGTGGCATTTTGCCATGTTTGCATTTTTTAGTGCTTTTTTTAGTAAAAAAAAAAGCCAAGAATGCAGTTTTGTGGCATTTTCCTGCATTTGCATTTTTTAGCATTTTTTTGTCCAAAAATAAGTTGAAAATGCAATTTTGTGGCATTTTCCCGCGTCTGCATTTTTCAGCGCTTTTGTTGGTCCAAAAAAAGGCTGAAAATGCAGTTTTGCAGCATTTTCCCACGTTTGCATTTTTTAGCGCTTTTTTGGTCCAAAAAAAAAAAAAAAGCCAAGAATGCAGTTTTGCAGCATTTTCCTGCGTTTGCATTTTTGAGCACTTTTTTGTCCAAAATAAAGCCGAAAATGCAATTTTGTGGCATTTTCCCGCGTTTGCATTTTTTAGCACTTTTTTGGTCCAAAAAAGGCTGAAAATGCAGTTTTGTGGCATTTTACCGCGTTTGCATTTTTAAGCACTTTTTTGTCCAAAAAAAAGCCGAAAATGCAGTTTTGCGGCATTTTCCCGCGTCTGCATATTTTAGCGCTTTTTTTGGTCCAAAACAAAAGCCGAAAATGCAATTTTGCGGCATATTACTGCGTGTTGCAGCGTTACAGCGTTTTTTACAGCTAAAAAGCTTCTCTAGAAGCTCGCTAGTTCTGTTTTTTTTTTCGAGCCAAAAAACATTGATTCCGGTCTGACACGCAGAGAAATTCCGGCACTTCTTCCGAAAAACACGGCCGAGGTTCCCAGTACGGTTGCGTTTTCCAGTGCGGGCGGCGTGCCGTTAGAACCAATGGTGCCCGCCCGCGGGTCCGCATTCCTCTGTGCGGGTGGTGCGGATGCATGGATTTTCATGCGAATCCGCATTGGCACCACCCGCGCAGATGTGAACCGAGGCTAAAGCAACCCCCATGGTGTCAGTTTGGGTTTCTAACTCTTTGGGCATTTCTACCTTTTTTTGGGGGGTTCATTATTGTGTTTTTTGTTTTCTCTAATTGGTGCTTGATGTGGGGGAGGGGGATCACTTTTGTTGCTCGATCGTTCATTGGAAATTGACTTTTTTTTTTTTTTATAGATGAATGATTCGGGGTTATGTAGACGCTTTAGTTTTCATTTCTGTTATTGAAAGTATAAACCCGGCTCTGGGGGGGCGTTTTCATAACGCTGGAAACGTTAGCTGTGTAAAGTCATGTTAAAAACCGCAGTTTTTCACCGTTTTTGCATTAGCGTTTTGCGGCATATTACAGCATTTGCATTTTTTAGCGCTTTTTTTGGACCAAAAAAAAGGCCAAAATGCAGTTTTGCGGCATTTGCCCGCATTTGCATTTTTAGCACTTTTTTTGGTCCAAAAAGAGGCAGAAAATGCAGTTTTGCAGCATATTACCGCTTTAGCATTTTCTAGTGCTTTTTTTGGTCCAAAGAAGGCCAAAAAATGCAGTTTTGCGGCATTTTCCTGCGTTTGCATTTTTAGCTTTTTTTTTGGTCCAAAAAGAGGCTGAAAATGCAGTTTTGCTGCATTTTACAGCGTTTGCATTTTTTTTGGTCCAAAAAGAGGCCGAAAATGCAGTTTTACTGCATTTTACAGCATTTGCATTTTTATCACTGTTTTTGGTCCAAAAGAAAAATGCCAAAAATTTAGTTTTGTGGCATTTTGCCATGTTTGCATTTTTTAGTGCTTTTTTTAGTAAAAAAAAAAGCTAAGAATGCAGTTTTGTGGCATTTTCCTGCATTTGCATTTTTGAGCATTTTTTTGTCCAAAAATAAGTCGAAAATGCAATTTTGCTGCATTTTCCCGCGTCTGCATTTTTCAGCGCTTTTGTTGGTCCAAAAAAAGGCTGAAAATGCAGTTTTGCAGCATTTTCCCACGTTTGCATTTTTTAGCGCTTTTTTGGTCCAAAAAAAAAAAAAAGCCAAGAATGCAGTTTTGCAGCATTTTCCTGCGTTTGCATTTTTGAGCACTTTTTTTGTCCAAAAAAAAGCCGAAAATGCAATTTTGTGGCATTTTCCCACGTTTGCATTTTTTAGCGCTTTTTTGGTCCAAAAAAGTCTGAAAATGCAGTTTTGCGGCATTTTACCACGTTTGCATTTTAAGCACTTTTTGGTCCAAAAAAAAGCCGAAAATGCAGTTTTGCGGCATTTTCCCGCGTCCGCATATTTTAGCGCTTTTTTTGGTCCAAAACAAAAGCCGAAAATGCAATTTTGCGGCATATTACTGCGTGTTGCAGCGTTACAGCGTTTTTTACAGCTAAAAAGCTTCTCTAGAAGCTCGCTAGTTCTGTTTTTTTTTCGAGCCAAAAAACATTGATTCCGGTCTGACACGCAGAGAAATTCCGGCACTTCTTCCAAAAAACACGGCCGAGGTTCCCAGTACGGTTGCGTTTTCCAGTGCGGGCGGCGTGCCGTTAGAACCAATGGTGCCCGCCCGCGGGTCCGCATTCCTCTGTGCGGGTGGTGCGGATGCACGGATTTTCATGCGAATCCGCATTGGCACCACCCGCGCAGATGTGAACCGAGGCTAAAGCAACCCCCATGGTGTCAGTTTGGGTTTCTAACTCTTTGGGCATTTCTACCTTTTTTTGGGGGGTTCATTATTGTGTTTTTTTTTTCTCTAATTGGTGCTTGATGTGGGGGAGGGGGATCACTTTTGTTGCTTGATCGTTCATTGGAAATTGACTTTTTTTTTTTTATAGATGAATGATTCGGGGTTATGTAGACGCTTTAGTTTTCATTTCTGTTATTGAAAGTATAAACCCGGCTCTGGGGGGGCGTTTTCATAACGCTGGAAACGTTCGCTGTGTAAAGTCATGTTAAAAACCGCAGTTTTTCACCGTTTTTGCATTAGCGTTTTGCGGCATATTACAGCATTTGCATTTTTTAGCGCTTTTTTTGGACCAAAAAGAGGCAGAAAATGCAGTTTTGCAGCATATTACCGCTTTAGCATTTTCTAGTGCTTTTTTTGGTCCAAAGAAGGCCAAAAAATGCAGTTTTGCGGCATTTTCCTGCGTTTGCATTTTTAGCTTTTTTTTTGGTCCAAAAAGAGGCTGAAAATGCAGTTTTGCTGCATTTTACAGCGTTTGCATTTTTTTTGGTCCAAAAAGAGGCCGAAAATGCAGTTTTACTGCATTTTACAGCATTTGCATTTTTATCACTGTTTTTGGTCCAAAAGAAAAATGCCAAAAATTTAGTTTTGTGGCATTTTGCCATTTTTGCATTTTTTAGTGCTTTTTTTAGTAAAAAAAAAAAGCTAAGAATGCAGTTTTGCGGCATTTTCCTGCGTTTGCATTTTTAGCTTTTTTTTTGGTCCAAAAAGAGGCCGAAAATGCAGTTTTACTGCATTTTACAGCATTTGCATTTTTATCACTGTTTTTGGTCCAAAAGAAAAATGCCAAAAATTTAGTTTTGTGGCACTTTGCCATTTTTGCATTTTTTAGTGCTTTTTTTAGTAAAAAAAAAAGCCAAGAATGCAGTTTTGTGGCATTTTCCTGCATTTGCATTTTTGAGCATTTTTTTGTCCAAAAATAAGTCGAAAATGCAATTTTGCGGCATTTTCCCGCGTCTGCATTTTTCAGCGCTTTTGTTGGTCCAAAAAAAGGCTGAAAATGCAGTTTTGCAGCATTTTCCCACGTTTGCATTTTTTAGCGCTTTTTTGGTCCAAAAAAAAAAAAAAAGCCAAGAATGCAGTTTTGCAGCATTTTCCTGCGTTTGCATTTTTGAGCACTTTTTTGGTCCAAAAAAGGCTGAAAATGCAGTTTTGTGGCATTTTACCGCGTTTGCATTTTTAAGCACTTTTTTGTCCAAAAAAAAGCCGAAAATGCAGTTTTGCGGCATTTTCCCGCGTCTGCATATTTTAGCGCTTTTTTTGGTCCAAAACAAAAGCCGAAAATGCAATTTTGCGGCATATTACTGCGTCTGCATTTTTCAGCGCTTTTGTTGGTCCAAAAAAAGGCTGAAAATGCAGTTTTGCAGCATTTTCCCACGTGTGCATTTTTTAGCGCTTTTTTGGTCCAAAAAAAAAAAAAAAAGCCAAGAATGCAGTTTTGCAGCATTTTCCTGCGTTTGCATTTTTGAGCACTTTTTTGTCCAAAAAAAAGCCGAAAATGCAATTTTGTGGCATTTTCCCGCGTTTGCATTTTTTAGCACTTTTTTGGTCCAAAAAAGGCTGAAAATGCAGTTTTGTGGCATTTTACCGCGTTTGCATTTTTAAGCACTTTTTTGTCCAAAAAAAAGCCGAAAATGCAGTTTTGCGGCATTTTCCCGCGTCTGCATATTTTAGCGCTTTTTTTGGTCCAAAACAAAAGCCGAAAATGCAATTTTGCGGCATATTACTGCGTGTTGCAGCGTTACAGCGTTTTTTACAGCTAAAAAGCTTCTCTAGAAGCTCGCTAGTTCTGTTTTTTTTTCGAGCCAAAAAACGTTGATTCCGGTCTGACACGCAGAGAAATTCCGGCACTTCTTCCGAAAAACACGGCCGAGGTTCCCAGTACGGTTGCGTTTTCCAGTGCGGGCGGCGTGCCGTTAGAACCAATGGTGCCCGCCCGCGGGTCCGCATTCCTCTGTGCGGGTGGTGCGGATGCATGGATTTTCATGCGAATCCGCATTGGCACCACCCGCGCAGATGTGAACCGAGGCTAAAGCAACCCCCATGGTGTCAGTTTGGGTTTCTAACTCTTTGGGCATTTCTACCTTTTTTTGGGGGGTTCATTATTGTGTTTTTTTTTTCTCTAATTGGTGCTTGATGTGGGGGAGGGGGATCACTTTTGTTGCTCGATCGTTCATTGGAAATTGACTTTTTTTTTTTTTTATAGATGAATGATTCGGGGTTATGTAGACGCTTTAGTTTTCATTTCTGTTATTGAAAGTATAAACCCGGCTCTGGGGGGGCGTTTTCATAACGCTGGAAACGTTAGCTGTGTAAAGTCATGTTAAAAACCGCAGTTTTTCACCGTTTTTGCATTAGCGTTTTGCGGCATATTACAGCATTTGCATTTTTTAGCGCTTTTTTTGGACCAAAAAAAAGGCCAAAATGCAGTTTTGCGGCATTTGCCCGCATTTGCATTTTTAGCACTTTTTTTGGTCCAAAAAGAGGCAGAAAATGCAGTTTTGCAGCATATTACCGCTTTAGCATTTTCTAGTGCTTTTTTTGGTCCAAAGAAGGCCAAAAAATGCAGTTTTGCGGCATTTTCCTGCGTTTGCATTTTTAGCTTTTTTTTTGGTCCAAAAAGAGGCTGAAAATGCAGTTTTGCTGCATTTTACAGCGTTTGCATTTTTTTTGGTCCAAAAAGAGGCCGAAAATGCAGTTTTACTGCATTTTACAGCATTTGCATTTTTATCACTGTTTTTGGTCCAAAAGAAAAATGCCAAAAATTTAGTTTTGTGGCATTTTGCCATGTTTGCATTTTTTAGTGCTTTTTTTAGTAAAAAAAAAAGCTAAGAATGCAGTTTTGTGGCATTTTCCTGCATTTGCATTTTTGAGCATTTTTTTGTCCAAAAATAAGTCGAAAATGCAATTTTGCGGCATTTTCCCGCGTCTGCATTTTTCAGCGCTTTTGTTGGTCCAAAAAAAGGCTGAAAATGCAGTTTTGCTGCATTTTCCCACGTGTGCATTTTTTAGCGCTTTTTTGGTCCAAAAAAAAAAAAAAAGCCAAGAATGCAGTTTTGCAGCATTTTCCTGCGTTTGCATTTTTGAGCACTTTTTTGGTCCAAAAAAGGCTGAAAATGCAGTTTTGTGGCATTTTACCGCGTTTGCATTTTTAAGCACTTTTTTGTCCAAAAAAAAGCCGAAAATGCAGTTTTGCGGCATTTTCCCGCGTCTGCATATTTTAGCGCTTTTTTTGGTCCAAAACAAAAGCCGAAAATGCAATTTTGCGGCATATTACTGCGTCTGCATTTTTCAGCGCTTTTGTTGGTCCAAAAAAAGGCTGAAAATGCAGTTTTGCAGCATTTTCCCACGTGTGCATTTTTTAGCGCTTTTTTGGTCCAAAAAAAAAAAAAAAAGCCAAGAATGCAGTTTTGCAGCATTTTCCTGCGTTTGCATTTTTGAGCACTTTTTTGTCCAAAAAAAAGCCGAAAATGCAATTTTGTGGCATTTTCCCGCGTTTGCATTTTTTAGCACTTTTTTGGTCCAAAAAAGGCTGAAAATGCAGTTTTGTGGCATTTTACCGCGTTTGCATTTTTAAGCACTTTTTTGTCCAAAAAAAAGCCGAAAATGCAGTTTTGCGGCATTTTCCCGCGTCTGCATATTTTAGCGCTTTTTTTGGTCCAAAACAAAAGCCGAAAATGCAATTTTGCGGCATATTACTGCGTGTTGCAGCGTTACAGCGTTTTTTACAGCTAAAAAGCTTCTCTAGAAGCTCGCTAGTTCTGTTTTTTTTTTCGAGCCAAAAAACTTTGATTCCGGTCTGACACGCAGAGAAATTCCGGCACTTCTTCCAAAAAACACGGCCGAGGTTCCCAGTACGGTTGCGTTTTCCAGTGCGGGCGGCGTGCCGTTAGAACCAATGGTGCCCGCCCGCGGGTCCGCATTCCTCTGTGCGGGTGGTGCGGATGCACGGATTTTCATGCGAATCCGCATTGGCACCACCCGCGCAGATGTGAACCGAGGCTAAAGCAACCCCCATGGTGTCAGTTTGGGTTTCTAACTCTTTGGGCATTTCTACCTTTTTTTGGGGGGTTCATTATTGTGTTTTTTTTTTCTCTAATTGGTGCTTGATGTGGGGGAGGGGGATCACTTTTGTTGCTTGATCGTTCATTGGAAATTGACTTTTTTTTTTTTTTATAGATGAATGATTCGGGGTTATGTACACGCTTTAGTTTTCATTTCTGTTATTGAAAGTATAAACCCGGCTCTGGGGGGGCGTTTTCATAACGCTGGAAACGTTAGCTGTGTAAAGTCATGTTAAAAACCGCAGTTTTTCACCGTTTTTGCATTAGCGTTTTGCGGCATATTACAGCATTTGCATTTTTTAGCGCTTTTTTTGGACCAAAAAGAGGCAGAAAATGCAGTTTTGCAGCATATTACCGCTTTAGCATTTTCTAGTGCTTTTTTTGGTCCAAAGAAGGCCAAAAAATGCAGTTTTGTGGCATTTTCCTGCATTTGCATTTTTTAGCATTTTTTTGTCCAAAAATAAGTTGAAAATGCAATTTTGTGGCATTTTCCCGCGTCTGCATTTTTCAGCGCTTTTGTTGGTCCAAAAAAAGGCTGAAAATGCAGTTTTGCAGCATTTTCCCACGTTTGCATTTTTTAGCGCTTTTTTGGTCCAAAAAAAAAAAAAAAGCCAAGAATGCAGTTTTGCAGCATTTTCCTGCGTTTGCATTTTTGAGCACTTTTTTGTCCAAAATAAAGCCGAAAATGCAATTTTGTGGCATTTTCCCGCGTTTGCATTTTTTAGCACTTTTTTGGTCCAAAAAAGGCTGAAAATGCAGTTTTGTGGCATTTTACCGCGTTTGCATTTTTAAGCACTTTTTTGTCCAAAAAAAAGCCGAAAATGCAGTTTTGCGGCATTTTCCCGCGTCTGCATATTTTAGCGCTTTTTTTGGTCCAAAACAAAAGCCGAAAATGCAATTTTGCGGCATATTACTGCGTGTTGCAGCGTTACAGCGTTTTTTACAGCTAAAAAGCTTCTCTAGAAGCTCGCTAGTTCTGTTTTTTTTTCGAGCCAAAAAACGTTGATTCCGGTCTGACACGCAGAGAAATTCCGGCACTTCTTCCGAAAAACACGGCCGAGGTTCCCAGTACGGTTGCGTTTTCCAGTGCGGGCGGCGTGCCGTTAGAACCAATGGTGCCCGCCCGCGGGTCCGCATTCCTCTGTGCGGGTGGTGCGGATGCATGGATTTTCATGCGAATCCGCATTGGCACCACCCGCGCAGATGTGAACCGAGGCTAAAGCAACCCCCATGGTGTCAGTTTGGGTTTCTAACTCTTTGGGCATTTCTACCTTTTTTTGGGGGGTTCATTATTGTGTTTTTTGTTTTCTCTAATTGGTGCTTGATGTGGGGGAGGGGGATCACTTTTGTTGCTCGATCGTTCATTGGGAATTGACTTTTTTTTTTTTATAGATGAATGATTCGGGGTTATGTAGACGCTTTAGTTTTCATTTCTGTTATTGAAAGTATAAACCCGGCTCTGGGGGGGCGTTTTCATAACGCTGGAAACGTTAGCTGTGTAAAGTCATGTTAAAAACCGCAGTTTTTCACCGTTTTTGCATTAGCGTTTTGCGGCATATTACAGCATTTGCATTTTTTAGCGCTTTTTTTGGACCAAAAAAAAGGCCAAAATGCAGTTTTGCGGCATTTGCCCGCATTTGCATTTTTAGCACTTTTTTTGGTCCAAAAAGAGGCAGAAAATGCAGTTTTGCAGCATATTACCGCTTTAGCATTTTCTAGTGCTTTTTTTGGTCCAAAGAAGGCCAAAAAATGCAGTTTTGCGGCATTTTCCTGCGTTTGCATTTTTAGCTTTTTTTTTGGTCCAAAAAGAGGCTGAAAATGCAGTTTTGCTGCATTTTACAGCGTTTGCATTTTTTTTGGTCCAAAAAGAGGCCGAAAATGCAGTTTTACTGCATTTTACAGCATTTGCATTTTTATCACTGTTTTTGGTCCAAAAGAAAAATGCCAAAAATTTAGTTTTGTGGCATTTTGCCATGTTTGCATTTTTTAGTGCTTTTTTTAGTAAAAAAAAAAGCTAAGAATGCAGTTTTGTGGCATTTTCCTGCATTTGCATTTTTGAGCATTTTTTTGTCCAAAAATAAGTCGAAAATGCAATTTTGCGGCATTTTCCCGCGTCTGCATTTTTCAGCGCTTTTGTTGGTCCAAAAAAAGGCTGAAAATGCAGTTTTGCTGCATTTTCCCACGTGTGCATTTTTTAGCGCTTTTTTGGTCCAAAAAAAAAAAAAAAGCCAAGAATGCAGTTTTGCAGCATTTTCCTGCGTTTGCATTTTTGAGCACTTTTTTGTCCAAAAAAAAGCCGAAAATGCAATTTTGTGGCATTTTCCCGCGTTTGCATTTTTTAGCACTTTTTTGGTCCAAAAAAGGCTGAAAATGCAGTTTTGTGGCATTTTACCGCGTTTGCATTTTTAAGCACTTTTTTGTCCAAAAAAAAGCCGAAAATGCAGTTTTGCGGCATTTTCCCGCGTCTGCATATTTTAGCGCTTTTTTTGGTCCAAAACAAAAGCCGAAAATGCAATTTTGCGGCATATTACTGCGTGTTGCAGCGTTACAGCGTTTTTTACAGCTAAAAAGCTTCTCTAGAAGCTCGCTAGTTCTGTTTTTTTTTTCGAGCCAAAAAACTTTGATTCCGGTCTGACACGCAGAGAAATTCCGGCACTTCTTCCAAAAAACACGGCCGAGGTTCCCAGTACGGTTGCGTTTTCCAGTGCGGGCGGCGTGCCGTTAGAACCAATGGTGCCCGCCCGCGGGTCCGCATTCCTCTGTGCGGGTGGTGCGGATGCATGGATTTTCATGCGAATCCGCATTGGCACCACCCGCGCAGATGTGAACCGAGGCTAAAGCAACCCCCATGGTGTCAGTTTGGGTTTCTAACTCTTTGGGCATTTCTACCTTTTTTTGGGGGGTTCATTATTGTGTTTTTTTTTTCTCTAATTGGTGCTTGATGTGGGGGAGGGGGATCACTTTTGTTGCTCGATCGTTCATTGGAAATTGACTTTTTTTTTTTTATAGATGAATGATTCGGGGTTATGTAGACGCTTTAGTTTTCATTTCTGTTATTGAAAGTATAAACCCGGCTCTGGGGGGGCGTTTTCATAACGCTGGAAACGTTAGCTGTGTAAAGTCATGTTAAAAACCGCAGTTTTTCACCGTTTTTGCATTAGCGTTTTGCGGCATATTACAGCATTTGCATTTTTTAGCGCTTTTTTTGGACCAAAAAAAAGGCCAAAATGCAGTTTTGCGGCATTTGCCCGCATTTGCATTTTTAGCACTTTTTTTGGTCCAAAAAGAGGCAGAAAATGCAGTTTTGCAGCATATTACCGCTTTAGCATTTTCTAGTGCTTTTTTTGGTCCAAAGAAGGCCAAAAAATGCAGTTTTGCGGCATTTTCCTGCGTTTGCATTTTTAGCTTTTTTTTTGGTCCAAAAAGAGGCTGAAAATGCAGTTTTGCTGCATTTTACAGCGTTTGCATTTTTTTTGGTCCAAAAAGAGGCCGAAAATGCAGTTTTACTGCATTTTACAGCATTTGCATTTTTATCACTGTTTTTGGTCCAAAAGAAAAATGCCAAAAATTTAGTTTTGTGGCATTTTGCCATGTTTGCATTTTTTAGTGCTTTTTTTAGTAAAAAAAAAAGCTAAGAATGCAGTTTTGTGGCATTTTCCTGCATTTGCATTTTTCAGCGCTTTTGTTGGTCCAAAAAAAGGCTGAAAATGCAGTTTTGCTGCATTTTCCCACGTTTGCATTTTTTAGCGCTTTTTTGGTCCAAAAAAAAAAAAAAAGCCAAGAATGCAGTTTTGCAGCATTTTCCTGCGTTTGCATTTTTGAGCACTTTTTTGTCCAAAAAAAAGCCGAAAATGCAATTTTGTGGCATTTTCCCGCGTCTGCATATTTTAGCGCTTTTTTTGGTCCAAAAAAGGCTGAAAATGCAGTTTTGCGGCATTTTCCTGCGTTTGCATTTTTAGCTTTTTTTTTGTTCCAAAAAGAGGCTGAAAATGCAGTTTTGCTGCATTTTACAGCGTTTGCATTTTTTTTGGTCCAAAAAGAGGCCGAAAATGCAGTTTTACTGCATTTTACAGCATTTGCATTTTTATCACTGTTTTTGGTCCAAAAGAAAAATGCCAAAAATTTAGTTTTGTGGCATTTTGCCATTTTTGCATTTTTTAGTGCTTTTTTTAGTAAAAAAAAAAGCCAAGAATGCAGTTTTGTGGCATTTTCCTGCATTTGCATTTTTGAGCATTTTTTTGTCCAAAAATAAGTCGAAAATGCAATTTTGCGGCATTTTCCCGCGTCTGCATTTTTCAGCGCTTTTGTTGGTCCAAAAAAAGGCTGAAAATGCAGTTTTGCTGCATTTTCCCACGTGTGCATTTTTTAGCGCTTTTTTGGTCCAAAAAAAAAAAAAAAAGCCAAGAATGCAGTTTTGCAGCATTTTCCTGCGTTTGCATTTTTGAGCACTTTTTTGTCCAAAAAAAAAGCCGAAAATGCAATTTTGTGGCATTTTCCCGCGTTTGCATTTTTTAGCACTTTTTTGGTCCAAAAAAGGCTGAAAATGCAGTTTTGTGGCATTTTACCGCGTTTGCATTTTTAAGCACTTTTTTGTCCAAAAAAAAGCCGAAAATGCAGTTTTGCGGCATTTTCCCGCGTCTGCATATTTTAGCGCTTTTTTTGGTCCAAAACAAAAGCCGAAAATGCAATTTTGCGGCATATTACTGCGTGTTGCAGCGTTACAGCGTTTTTTACAGCTAAAAAGCTTCTCTAGAAGCTCGCTAGTTCTGTTTTTTTTTTCGAGCCAAAAAACTTTGATTCCGGTCTGACACGCAGAGAAATTCCGGCACTTCTTCCAAAAAACACGGCCGAGGTTCCCAGTACGGTTGCGTTTTCCAGTGCGGGCGGCGTGCCGTTAGAACCAATGGTGCCCGCCCGCGGGTCCGCATTCCTCTGTGCGGGTGGTGCGGATGCACGGATTTTCATGCGAATCCGCATTGGCACCACCCGCGCAGATGTGAACCGAGGCTAAAGCAACCCCCATGGTGTCAGTTTGGGTTTCTAACTCTTTGGGCATTTCTACCTTTTTTTGGGGGGTTCATTATTGTGTTTTTTTTTTCTCTAATTGGTGCTTGATGTGGGGGAGGGGGATCACTTTTGTTGCTTGATCGTTCATTGGAAATTGACTTTTTTTTTTTTTTATAGATGAATGATTCGGGGTTATGTAGACGCTTTAGTTTTCATTTCTGTTATTGAAAGTATAAACCCGGCTCTGGGGGGGCGTTTTCATAACGCTGGAAACGTTAGCTGTGTAAAGTCATGTTAAAAACCGCAGTTTTTCACCGTTTTTGCATTAGCGTTTTGCGGCATATTACAGCATTTGCATTTTTTAGCGCTTTTTTTGGACCAAAAAGAGGCAGAAAATGCAGTTTTGCAGCATATTACCGCTTTAGCATTTTCTAGTGCTTTTTTTGGTCCAAAGAAGGCCAAAAAATGCAGTTTTGCGGCATTTTCCTGCGTTTGCATTTTTAGCTTTTTTTTTGGTCCAAAAAGAGGCTGAAAATGCAGTTTTGCTGCATTTTACAGCGTTTGCATTTTTTAACCACTTTTTGGTCCAAAAAAAAGCCGAAAATGCAGTTTTGCGGCATTTTCCCGCGTCTGCATATTTTAGCGCTTTTTTTGGTCCAAAAAAGGCTGAAAATGCAGTTTTGCGGCATTTTCCTGCGTTTGCATTTTTAGCTTTTTTTTTGTTCCAAAAAGAGGCTGAAAATGCAGTTTTGCTGCATTTTACAGCGTTTGCATTTTTTTTGGTCCAAAAAGAGGCCGAAAATGCAGTTTTACTGCATTTTACAGCATTCGCATTTTTATCACTGTTTTTGGTCCAAAAGAAAAATGCCAAAAATTTAGTTTTGTGGCATTTTGCCATGTTTGCATTTTTTAGTGCTTTTTTTAGTAAAAAAAAAAGCCAAGAATGCAGTTTTGTGGCATTTTCCTGCATTTGCATTTTTTAGCATTTTTTTGTCCAAAAATAAGTTGAAAATGCAATTTTGTGGCATTTTCCCGCGTCTGCATTTTTCAGCGCTTTTGTTGGTCCAAAAAAAGGCTGAAAATGCAGTTTTGCAGCATTTTCCCACGTTTGCATTTTTTAGCGCTTTTTTGGTCCAAAAAAAAAAAAAAAGCCAAGAATGCAGTTTTGCAGCATTTTCCTGCGTTTGCATTTTTGAGCACTTTTTTGTCCAAAATAAAGCCGAAAATGCAATTTTGTGGCATTTTCCCGCGTTTGCATTTTTTAGCACTTTTTTGGTCCAAAAAAGGCTGAAAATGCAGTTTTGTGGCATTTTACCGCGTTTGCATTTTTAAGCACTTTTTTGTCCAAAAAAAAGCCGAAAATGCAGTTTTGCGGCATTTTCCCGCGTCTGCATATTTTAGCGCTTTTTTTGGTCCAAAACAAAAGCCGAAAATGCAATTTTGCGGCATATTACTGCGTGTTGCAGCGTTACAGCGTTTTTTACAGCTAAAAAGCTTCTCTAGAAGCTCGCTAGTTCTGTTTTTTTTTTCGAGCCAAAAAACATTGATTCCGGTCTGACACGCAGAGAAATTCCGGCACTTCTTCCGAAAAACACGGCCGAGGTTCCCAGTACGGTTGCGTTTTCCAGTGCGGGCGGCGTGCCGTTAGAACCAATGGTGCCCGCCCGCGGGTCCGCATTCCTCTGTGCGGGTGGTGCGGATGCATGGATTTTCATGCGAATCCGCATTGGCACCACCCGCGCAGATGTGAACCGAGGCTAAAGCAACCCCCATGGTGTCAGTTTGGGTTTCTAACTCTTTGGGCATTTCTACCTTTTTTTGGGGGGTTCATTATTGTGTTTTTTGTTTTCTCTAATTGGTGCTTGATGTGGGGGAGGGGGATCACTTTTGTTGCTCGATCGTTCATTGGAAATTGACTTTTTTTTTTTTTTATAGATGAATGATTCGGGGTTATGTAGACGCTTTAGTTTTCATTTCTGTTATTGAAAGTATAAACCCGGCTCTGGGGGGGCGTTTTCATAACGCTGGAAACGTTAGCTGTGTAAAGTCATGTTAAAAACCGCAGTTTTTCACCGTTTTTGCATTAGCGTTTTGCGGCATATTACAGCATTTGCATTTTTTAGCGCTTTTTTTGGACCAAAAAAAAGGCCAAAATGCAGTTTTGCGGCATTTGCCCGCATTTGCATTTTTAGCACTTTTTTTGGTCCAAAAAGAGGCAGAAAATGCAGTTTTGCAGCATATTACCGCTTTAGCATTTTCTAGTGCTTTTTTTGGTCCAAAGAAGGCCAAAAAATGCAGTTTTGCGGCATTTTCCTGCGTTTGCATTTTTAGCTTTTTTTTTGGTCCAAAAAGAGGCTGAAAATGCAGTTTTGCTGCATTTTACAGCGTTTGCATTTTTTTTGGTCCAAAAAGAGGCCGAAAATGCAGTTTTACTGCATTTTACAGCATTTGCATTTTTATCACTGTTTTTGGTCCAAAAGAAAAATGCCAAAAATTTAGTTTTGTGGCATTTTGCCATGTTTGCATTTTTTAGTGCTTTTTTTAGTAAAAAAAAAAGCTAAGAATGCAGTTTTGTGGCATTTTCCTGCATTTGCATTTTTGAGCATTTTTTTGTCCAAAAATAAGTCGAAAATGCAATTTTGCTGCATTTTCCCGCGTCTGCATTTTTCAGCGCTTTTGTTGGTCCAAAAAAAGGCTGAAAATGCAGTTTTGCAGCATTTTCCCACGTTTGCATTTTTTAGCGCTTTTTTGGTCCAAAAAAAAAAAAAAGCCAAGAATGCAGTTTTGCAGCATTTTCCTGCGTTTGCATTTTTGAGCACTTTTTTTGTCCAAAAAAAAGCCGAAAATGCAATTTTGTGGCATTTTCCCACGTTTGCATTTTTTAGCGCTTTTTTGGTCCAAAAAAGTCTGAAAATGCAGTTTTGCGGCATTTTACCACGTTTGCATTTTAAGCACTTTTTGGTCCAAAAAAAAGCCGAAAATGCAGTTTTGCGGCATTTTCCCGCGTCCGCATATTTTAGCGCTTTTTTTGGTCCAAAACAAAAGCCGAAAATGCAATTTTGCGGCATATTACTGCGTGTTGCAGCGTTACAGCGTTTTTTACAGCTAAAAAGCTTCTCTAGAAGCTCGCTAGTTCTGTTTTTTTTTCGAGCCAAAAAACATTGATTCCGGTCTGACACGCAGAGAAATTCCGGCACTTCTTCCGAAAAACACGGCCGAGGTTCCCAGTACGGTTGCGTTTTCCAGTGCGGGCGGCGTGCCGTTAGAACCAATGGTGCCCGCCCGCGGGTCCGCATTCCTCTGTGCGGGTGGTGCGGATGCACGGATTTTCATGCGAATCCGCATTGGCACCACCCGCGCAGATGTGAACCGAGGCTAAAGCAACCCCCATGGTGTCAGTTTGGGTTTCTAACTCTTTGGGCATTTCTACCTTTTTTTGGGGGGTTCATTATTGTGTTTTTTTTTTCTCTAATTGGTGCTTGATGTGGGGGAGGGGGATCACTTTTGTTGCTTGATCGTTCATTGGAAATTGACTTTTTTTTTTTTTTATAGATGAATGATTCGGGGTTATGTACACGCTTTAGTTTTCATTTCTGTTATTGAAAGTATAAACCCGGCTCTGGGGGGGCGTTTTCATAACGCTGGAAACGTTAGCTGTGTAAAGTCATGTTAAAAACCGCAGTTTTTCACCGTTTTTGCATTAGCGTTTTGCGGCATATTACAGCATTTGCATTTTTTAGCGCTTTTTTTGGACCAAAAAGAGGCAGAAAATGCAGTTTTGCAGCATATTACCGCTTTAGCATTTTCTAGTGCTTTTTTTGGTCCAAAGAAGGCCAAAAAATGCAGTTTTGTGGCATTTTCCTGCATTTGCATTTTTTAGCATTTTTTTGTCCAAAAATAAGTTGAAAATGCAATTTTGTGGCATTTTCCCGCGTCTGCATTTTTCAGCGCTTTTGTTGGTCCAAAAAAAGGCTGAAAATGCAGTTTTGCAGCATTTTCCCACGTTTGCATTTTTTAGCGCTTTTTTGGTCCAAAAAAAAAAAAAAAGCCAAGAATGCAGTTTTGCAGCATTTTCCTGCGTTTGCATTTTTGAGCACTTTTTTGTCCAAAATAAAGCCGAAAATGCAATTTTGTGGCATTTTCCCGCGTTTGCATTTTTTAGCACTTTTTTGGTCCAAAAAAGGCTGAAAATGCAGTTTTGTGGCATTTTACCGCGTTTGCATTTTTAAGCACTTTTTTGTCCAAAAAAAAGCCGAAAATGCAGTTTTGCGGCATTTTCCCGCGTCTGCATATTTTAGCGCTTTTTTTGGTCCAAAACAAAAGCCGAAAATGCAATTTTGCGGCATATTACTGCGTGTTGCAGCGTTACAGCGTTTTTTACAGCTAAAAAGCTTCTCTAGAAGCTCGCTAGTTCTGTTTTTTTTTCGAGCCAAAAAACGTTGATTCCGGTCTGACACGCAGAGAAATTCCGGCACTTCTTCCGAAAAACACGGCCGAGGTTCCCAGTACGGTTGCGTTTTCCAGTGCGGGCGGCGTGCCGTTAGAACCAATGGTGCCCGCCCGCGGGTCCGCATTCCTCTGTGCGGGTGGTGCGGATGCATGGATTTTCATGCGAATCCGCATTGGCACCACCCGCGCAGATGTGAACCGAGGCTAAAGCAACCCCCATGGTGTCAGTTTGGGTTTCTAACTCTTTGGGCATTTCTACCTTTTTTTGGGGGGTTCATTATTGTGTTTTTTGTTTTCTCTAATTGGTGCTTGATGTGGGGGAGGGGGATCACTTTTGTTGCTCGATCGTTCATTGGGAATTGACTTTTTTTTTTTTATAGATGAATGATTCGGGGTTATGTAGACGCTTTAGTTTTCATTTCTGTTATTGAAAGTATAAACCCGGCTCTGGGGGGGCGTTTTCATAACGCTGGAAACGTTAGCTGTGTAAAGTCATGTTAAAAACCGCAGTTTTTCACCGTTTTTGCATTAGCGTTTTGCGGCATATTACAGCATTTGCATTTTTTAGCGCTTTTTTTGGACCAAAAAAAAGGCCAAAATGCAGTTTTGCGGCATTTGCCCGCATTTGCATTTTTAGCACTTTTTTTGGTCCAAAAAGAGGCAGAAAATGCAGTTTTGCAGCATATTACCGCTTTAGCATTTTCTAGTGCTTTTTTTGGTCCAAAGAAGGCCAAAAAATGCAGTTTTGCGGCATTTTCCTGCGTTTGCATTTTTAGCTTTT
The DNA here is from genome assembly GCF_062004578.1 of Staurois parvus. Classification (NCBI taxonomy): domain Eukaryota; kingdom Metazoa; phylum Chordata; class Amphibia; order Anura; family Ranidae; genus Staurois; species Staurois parvus. Next base: position 3,201,082 of record NW_028318502.1, on the reverse strand, counting down.
TTTTTGGTCCAAAAAGAGGCTGAAAATGCAGTTTTGCTGCATTTTACAGCGTTTGCATTTTTTTTGGTCCAAAAAGAGGCCGAAAATGCAGTTTTACTGCATTTTACAGCATTTGCATTTTTATCACTGTTTTTGGTCCAAAAGAAAAATGCCAAAAATTTAGTTTTGTGGCATTTTGCCATGTTTGCATTTTTTAGTGCTTTTTTTAGTAAAAAAAAAAGCTAAGAATGCAGTTTTGTGGCATTTTCCTGCATTTGCATTTTTGAGCATTTTTTTGTCCAAAAATAAGTCGAAAATGCAATTTTGCGGCATTTTCCCGCGTCTGCATTTTTCAGCGCTTTTGTTGGTCCAAAAAAAGGCTGAAAATGCAGTTTTGCTGCATTTTCCCACGTGTGCATTTTTTAGCGCTTTTTTGGTCCAAAAAAAAAAAAAAAGCCAAGAATGCAGTTTTGCAGCATTTTCCTGCGTTTGCATTTTTGAGCACTTTTTTGTCCAAAAAAAAGCCGAAAATGCAATTTTGTGGCATTTTCCCGCGTTTGCATTTTTTAGCACTTTTTTGGTCCAAAAAAGGCTGAAAATGCAGTTTTGTGGCATTTTACCGCGTTTGCATTTTTAAGCACTTTTTTGTCCAAAAAAAAGCCGAAAATGCAGTTTTGCGGCATTTTCCCGCGTCTGCATATTTTAGCGCTTTTTTTGGTCCAAAACAAAAGCCGAAAATGCAATTTTGCGGCATATTACTGCGTGTTGCAGCGTTACAGCGTTTTTTACAGCTAAAAAGCTTCTCTAGAAGCTCGCTAGTTCTGTTTTTTTTTTCGAGCCAAAAAACTTTGATTCCGGTCTGACACGCAGAGAAATTCCGGCACTTCTTCCAAAAAACACGGCCGAGGTTCCCAGTACGGTTGCGTTTTCCAGTGCGGGCGGCGTGCCGTTAGAACCAATGGTGCCCGCCCGCGGGTCCGCATTCCTCTGTGCGGGTGGTGCGGATGCATGGATTTTCATGCGAATCCGCATTGGCACCACCCGCGCAGATGTGAACCGAGGCTAAAGCAACCCCCATGGTGTCAGTTTGGGTTTCTAACTCTTTGGGCATTTCTACCTTTTTTTGGGGGGTTCATTATTGTGTTTTTTTTTTCTCTAATTGGTGCTTGATGTGGGGGAGGGGGATCACTTTTGTTGCTCGATCGTTCATTGGAAATTGACTTTTTTTTTTTTATAGATGAATGATTCGGGGTTATGTAGACGCTTTAGTTTTCATTTCTGTTATTGAAAGTATAAACCCGGCTCTGGGGGGGCGTTTTCATAACGCTGGAAACGTTAGCTGTGTAAAGTCATGTTAAAAACCGCAGTTTTTCACCGTTTTTGCATTAGCGTTTTGCGGCATATTACAGCATTTGCATTTTTTAGCGCTTTTTTTGGACCAAAAAAAAGGCCAAAATGCAGTTTTGCGGCATTTGCCCGCATTTGCATTTTTAGCACTTTTTTTGGTCCAAAAAGAGGCAGAAAATGCAGTTTTGCAGCATATTACCGCTTTAGCATTTTCTAGTGCTTTTTTTGGTCCAAAGAAGGCCAAAAAATGCAGTTTTGCGGCATTTTCCTGCGTTTGCATTTTTAGCTTTTTTTTTGGTCCAAAAAGAGGCTGAAAATGCAGTTTTGCTGCATTTTACAGCGTTTGCATTTTTTTTGGTCCAAAAAGAGGCCGAAAATGCAGTTTTACTGCATTTTACAGCATTTGCATTTTTATCACTGTTTTTGGTCCAAAAGAAAAATGCCAAAAATTTAGTTTTGTGGCATTTTGCCATGTTTGCATTTTTTAGTGCTTTTTTTAGTAAAAAAAAAAGCTAAGAATGCAGTTTTGTGGCATTTTCCTGCATTTGCATTTTTCAGCGCTTTTGTTGGTCCAAAAAAAGGCTGAAAATGCAGTTTTGCTGCATTTTCCCACGTTTGCATTTTTTAGCGCTTTTTTGGTCCAAAAAAAAAAAAAAAGCCAAGAATGCAGTTTTGCAGCATTTTCCTGCGTTTGCATTTTTGAGCACTTTTTTGTCCAAAAAAAAGCCGAAAATGCAATTTTGTGGCATTTTCCCGCGTCTGCATATTTTAGCGCTTTTTTTGGTCCAAAAAAGGCTGAAAATGCAGTTTTGCGGCATTTTCCTGCGTTTGCATTTTTAGCTTTTTTTTTGTTCCAAAAAGAGGCTGAAAATGCAGTTTTGCTGCATTTTACAGCGTTTGCATTTTTTTTGGTCCAAAAAGAGGCCGAAAATGCAGTTTTACTGCATTTTACAGCATTTGCATTTTTATCACTGTTTTTGGTCCAAAAGAAAAATGCCAAAAATTTAGTTTTGTGGCATTTTGCCATTTTTGCATTTTTTAGTGCTTTTTTTAGTAAAAAAAAAAGCCAAGAATGCAGTTTTGTGGCATTTTCCTGCATTTGCATTTTTGAGCATTTTTTTGTCCAAAAATAAGTCGAAAATGCAATTTTGCGGCATTTTCCCGCGTCTGCATTTTTCAGCGCTTTTGTTGGTCCAAAAAAAGGCTGAAAATGCAGTTTTGCTGCATTTTCCCACGTGTGCATTTTTTAGCGCTTTTTTGGTCCAAAAAAAAAAAAAAAAGCCAAGAATGCAGTTTTGCAGCATTTTCCTGCGTTTGCATTTTTGAGCACTTTTTTGTCCAAAAAAAAAGCCGAAAATGCAATTTTGTGGCATTTTCCCGCGTTTGCATTTTTTAGCACTTTTTTGGTCCAAAAAAGGCTGAAAATGCAGTTTTGTGGCATTTTACCGCGTTTGCATTTTTAAGCACTTTTTTGTCCAAAAAAAAGCCGAAAATGCAGTTTTGCGGCATTTTCCCGCGTCTGCATATTTTAGCGCTTTTTTTGGTCCAAAACAAAAGCCGAAAATGCAATTTTGCGGCATATTACTGCGTGTTGCAGCGTTACAGCGTTTTTTACAGCTAAAAAGCTTCTCTAGAAGCTCGCTAGTTCTGTTTTTTTTTTCGAGCCAAAAAACTTTGATTCCGGTCTGACACGCAGAGAAATTCCGGCACTTCTTCCAAAAAACACGGCCGAGGTTCCCAGTACGGTTGCGTTTTCCAGTGCGGGCGGCGTGCCGTTAGAACCAATGGTGCCCGCCCGCGGGTCCGCATTCCTCTGTGCGGGTGGTGCGGATGCACGGATTTTCATGCGAATCCGCATTGGCACCACCCGCGCAGATGTGAACCGAGGCTAAAGCAACCCCCATGGTGTCAGTTTGGGTTTCTAACTCTTTGGGCATTTCTACCTTTTTTTGGGGGGTTCATTATTGTGTTTTTTTTTTCTCTAATTGGTGCTTGATGTGGGGGAGGGGGATCACTTTTGTTGCTTGATCGTTCATTGGAAATTGACTTTTTTTTTTTTTTATAGATGAATGATTCGGGGTTATGTAGACGCTTTAGTTTTCATTTCTGTTATTGAAAGTATAAACCCGGCTCTGGGGGGGCGTTTTCATAACGCTGGAAACGTTAGCTGTGTAAAGTCATGTTAAAAACCGCAGTTTTTCACCGTTTTTGCATTAGCGTTTTGCGGCATATTACAGCATTTGCATTTTTTAGCGCTTTTTTTGGACCAAAAAGAGGCAGAAAATGCAGTTTTGCAGCATATTACCGCTTTAGCATTTTCTAGTGCTTTTTTTGGTCCAAAGAAGGCCAAAAAATGCAGTTTTGCGGCATTTTCCTGCGTTTGCATTTTTAGCTTTTTTTTTGGTCCAAAAAGAGGCTGAAAATGCAGTTTTGCTGCATTTTACAGCGTTTGCATTTTTTAACCACTTTTTGGTCCAAAAAAAAGCCGAAAATGCAGTTTTGCGGCATTTTCCCGCGTCTGCATATTTTAGCGCTTTTTTTGGTCCAAAAAAGGCTGAAAATGCAGTTTTGCGGCATTTTCCTGCGTTTGCATTTTTAGCTTTTTTTTTGTTCCAAAAAGAGGCTGAAAATGCAGTTTTGCTGCATTTTACAGCGTTTGCATTTTTTTTGGTCCAAAAAGAGGCCGAAAATGCAGTTTTACTGCATTTTACAGCATTCGCATTTTTATCACTGTTTTTGGTCCAAAAGAAAAATGCCAAAAATTTAGTTTTGTGGCATTTTGCCATGTTTGCATTTTTTAGTGCTTTTTTTAGTAAAAAAAAAAGCCAAGAATGCAGTTTTGTGGCATTTTCCTGCATTTGCATTTTTTAGCATTTTTTTGTCCAAAAATAAGTTGAAAATGCAATTTTGTGGCATTTTCCCGCGTCTGCATTTTTCAGCGCTTTTGTTGGTCCAAAAAAAGGCTGAAAATGCAGTTTTGCAGCATTTTCCCACGTTTGCATTTTTTAGCGCTTTTTTGGTCCAAAAAAAAAAAAAAAGCCAAGAATGCAGTTTTGCAGCATTTTCCTGCGTTTGCATTTTTGAGCACTTTTTTGTCCAAAATAAAGCCGAAAATGCAATTTTGTGGCATTTTCCCGCGTTTGCATTTTTTAGCACTTTTTTGGTCCAAAAAAGGCTGAAAATGCAGTTTTGTGGCATTTTACCGCGTTTGCATTTTTAAGCACTTTTTTGTCCAAAAAAAAGCCGAAAATGCAGTTTTGCGGCATTTTCCCGCGTCTGCATATTTTAGCGCTTTTTTTGGTCCAAAACAAAAGCCGAAAATGCAATTTTGCGGCATATTACTGCGTGTTGCAGCGTTACAGCGTTTTTTACAGCTAAAAAGCTTCTCTAGAAGCTCGCTAGTTCTGTTTTTTTTTTCGAGCCAAAAAACATTGATTCCGGTCTGACACGCAGAGAAATTCCGGCACTTCTTCCGAAAAACACGGCCGAGGTTCCCAGTACGGTTGCGTTTTCCAGTGCGGGCGGCGTGCCGTTAGAACCAATGGTGCCCGCCCGCGGGTCCGCATTCCTCTGTGCGGGTGGTGCGGATGCATGGATTTTCATGCGAATCCGCATTGGCACCACCCGCGCAGATGTGAACCGAGGCTAAAGCAACCCCCATGGTGTCAGTTTGGGTTTCTAACTCTTTGGGCATTTCTACCTTTTTTTGGGGGGTTCATTATTGTGTTTTTTGTTTTCTCTAATTGGTGCTTGATGTGGGGGAGGGGGATCACTTTTGTTGCTCGATCGTTCATTGGAAATTGACTTTTTTTTTTTTTTATAGATGAATGATTCGGGGTTATGTAGACGCTTTAGTTTTCATTTCTGTTATTGAAAGTATAAACCCGGCTCTGGGGGGGCGTTTTCATAACGCTGGAAACGTTAGCTGTGTAAAGTCATGTTAAAAACCGCAGTTTTTCACCGTTTTTGCATTAGCGTTTTGCGGCATATTACAGCATTTGCATTTTTTAGCGCTTTTTTTGGACCAAAAAAAAGGCCAAAATGCAGTTTTGCGGCATTTGCCCGCATTTGCATTTTTAGCACTTTTTTTGGTCCAAAAAGAGGCAGAAAATGCAGTTTTGCAGCATATTACCGCTTTAGCATTTTCTAGTGCTTTTTTTGGTCCAAAGAAGGCCAAAAAATGCAGTTTTGCGGCATTTTCCTGCGTTTGCATTTTTAGCTTTTTTTTTGGTCCAAAAAGAGGCTGAAAATGCAGTTTTGCTGCATTTTACAGCGTTTGCATTTTTTTTGGTCCAAAAAGAGGCCGAAAATGCAGTTTTACTGCATTTTACAGCATTTGCATTTTTATCACTGTTTTTGGTCCAAAAGAAAAATGCCAAAAATTTAGTTTTGTGGCATTTTGCCATGTTTGCATTTTTTAGTGCTTTTTTTAGTAAAAAAAAAAGCTAAGAATGCAGTTTTGTGGCATTTTCCTGCATTTGCATTTTTGAGCATTTTTTTGTCCAAAAATAAGTCGAAAATGCAATTTTGCTGCATTTTCCCGCGTCTGCATTTTTCAGCGCTTTTGTTGGTCCAAAAAAAGGCTGAAAATGCAGTTTTGCAGCATTTTCCCACGTTTGCATTTTTTAGCGCTTTTTTGGTCCAAAAAAAAAAAAAAGCCAAGAATGCAGTTTTGCAGCATTTTCCTGCGTTTGCATTTTTGAGCACTTTTTTTGTCCAAAAAAAAGCCGAAAATGCAATTTTGTGGCATTTTCCCACGTTTGCATTTTTTAGCGCTTTTTTGGTCCAAAAAAGTCTGAAAATGCAGTTTTGCGGCATTTTACCACGTTTGCATTTTAAGCACTTTTTGGTCCAAAAAAAAGCCGAAAATGCAGTTTTGCGGCATTTTCCCGCGTCCGCATATTTTAGCGCTTTTTTTGGTCCAAAACAAAAGCCGAAAATGCAATTTTGCGGCATATTACTGCGTGTTGCAGCGTTACAGCGTTTTTTACAGCTAAAAAGCTTCTCTAGAAGCTCGCTAGTTCTGTTTTTTTTTCGAGCCAAAAAACATTGATTCCGGTCTGACACGCAGAGAAATTCCGGCACTTCTTCCAAAAAACACGGCCGAGGTTCCCAGTACGGTTGCGTTTTCCAGTGCGGGCGGCGTGCCGTTAGAACCAATGGTGCCCGCCCGCGGGTCCGCATTCCTCTGTGCGGGTGGTGCGGATGCACGGATTTTCATGCGAATCCGCATTGGCACCACCCGCGCAGATGTGAACCGAGGCTAAAGCAACCCCCATGGTGTCAGTTTGGGTTTCTAACTCTTTGGGCATTTCTACCTTTTTTTGGGGGGTTCATTATTGTGTTTTTTTTTTCTCTAATTGGTGCTTGATGTGGGGGAGGGGGATCACTTTTGTTGCTTGATCGTTCATTGGAAATTGACTTTTTTTTTTTTATAGATGAATGATTCGGGGTTATGTAGACGCTTTAGTTTTCATTTCTGTTATTGAAAGTATAAACCCGGCTCTGGGGGGGCGTTTTCATAACGCTGGAAACGTTCGCTGTGTAAAGTCATGTTAAAAACCGCAGTTTTTCACCGTTTTTGCATTAGCGTTTTGCGGCATATTACAGCATTTGCATTTTTTAGCGCTTTTTTTGGACCAAAAAGAGGCAGAAAATGCAGTTTTGCAGCATATTACCGCTTTAGCATTTTCTAGTGCTTTTTTTGGTCCAAAGAAGGCCAAAAAATGCAGTTTTGCGGCATTTTCCTGCGTTTGCATTTTTAGCTTTTTTTTTGGTCCAAAAAGAGGCTGAAAATGCAGTTTTGCTGCATTTTACAGCGTTTGCATTTTTTTTGGTCCAAAAAGAGGCCGAAAATGCAGTTTTACTGCATTTTACAGCATTTGCATTTTTATCACTGTTTTTGGTCCAAAAGAAAAATGCCAAAAATTTAGTTTTGTGGCATTTTGCCATTTTTGCATTTTTTAGTGCTTTTTTTAGTAAAAAAAAAAAGCTAAGAATGCAGTTTTGCGGCATTTTCCTGCGTTTGCATTTTTAGCTTTTTTTTTGGTCCAAAAAGAGGCCGAAAATGCAGTTTTACTGCATTTTACAGCATTTGCATTTTTATCACTGTTTTTGGTCCAAAAGAAAAATGCCAAAAATTTAGTTTTGTGGCACTTTGCCATTTTTGCATTTTTTAGTGCTTTTTTTAGTAAAAAAAAAAGCCAAGAATGCAGTTTTGTGGCATTTTCCTGCATTTGCATTTTTGAGCATTTTTTTGTCCAAAAATAAGTCGAAAATGCAATTTTGCGGCATTTTCCCGCGTCTGCATTTTTCAGCGCTTTTGTTGGTCCAAAAAAAGGCTGAAAATGCAGTTTTGCAGCATTTTCCCACGTTTGCATTTTTTAGCGCTTTTTTGGTCCAAAAAAAAAAAAAAAGCCAAGAATGCAGTTTTGCAGCATTTTCCTGCGTTTGCATTTTTGAGCACTTTTTTGGTCCAAAAAAGGCTGAAAATGCAGTTTTGTGGCATTTTACCGCGTTTGCATTTTTAAGCACTTTTTTGTCCAAAAAAAAGCCGAAAATGCAGTTTTGCGGCATTTTCCCGCGTCTGCATATTTTAGCGCTTTTTTTGGTCCAAAACAAAAGCCGAAAATGCAATTTTGCGGCATATTACTGCGTCTGCATTTTTCAGCGCTTTTGTTGGTCCAAAAAAAGGCTGAAAATGCAGTTTTGCTGCATTTTCCCACGTGTGCATTTTTTAGCGCTTTTTTGGTCCAAAAAAAAAAAAAAAAGCCAAGAATGCAGTTTTGCAGCATTTTCCTGCGTTTGCATTTTTGAGCACTTTTTTGTCCAAAAAAAAGCCGAAAATGCAATTTTGTGGCATTTTCCCGCGTTTGCATTTTTTAGCACTTTTTTGGTCCAAAAAAGGCTGAAAATGCAGTTTTGTGGCATTTTACCGCGTTTGCATTTTTAAGCACTTTTTTGTCCAAAAAAAAGCCGAAAATGCAGTTTTGCGGCATTTTCCCGCGTCTGCATATTTTAGCGCTTTTTTTGGTCCAAAACAAAAGCCGAAAATGCAATTTTGCGGCATATTACTGCGTGTTGCAGCGTTACAGCGTTTTTTACAGCTAAAAAGCTTCTCTAGAAGCTCGCTAGTTCTGTTTTTTTTTCGAGCCAAAAAACGTTGATTCCGGTCTGACACGCAGAGAAATTCCGGCACTTCTTCCGAAAAACACGGCCGAGGTTCCCAGTACGGTTGCGTTTTCCAGTGCGGGCGGCGTGCCGTTAGAACCAATGGTGCCCGCCCGCGGGTCCGCATTCCTCTGTGCGGGTGGTGCGGATGCATGGATTTTCATGCGAATCCGCATTGGCACCACCCGCGCAGATGTGAACCGAGGCTAAAGCAACCCCCATGGTGTCAGTTTGGGTTTCTAACTCTTTGGGCATTTCTACCTTTTTTTGGGGGGTTCATTATTGTGTTTTTTTTTTCTCTAATTGGTGCTTGATGTGGGGGAGGGGGATCACTTTTGTTGCTCGATCGTTCATTGGAAATTGACTTTTTTTTTTTTTTATAGATGAATGATTCGGGGTTATGTAGACGCTTTAGTTTTCATTTCTGTTATTGAAAGTATAAACCCGGCTCTGGGGGGGCGTTTTCATAACGCTGGAAACGTTAGCTGTGTAAAGTCATGTTAAAAACCGCAGTTTTTCACCGTTTTTGCATTAGCGTTTTGCGGCATATTACAGCATTTGCATTTTTTAGCGCTTTTTTTGGACCAAAAAAAAGGCCAAAATGCAGTTTTGCGGCATTTGCCCGCATTTGCATTTTTAGCACTTTTTTTGGTCCAAAAAGAGGCAGAAAATGCAGTTTTGCAGCATATTACCGCTTTAGCATTTTCTAGTGCTTTTTTTGGTCCAAAGAAGGCCAAAAAATGCAGTTTTGCGGCATTTTCCTGCGTTTGCATTTTTAGCTTTTTTTTTGGTCCAAAAAGAGGCTGAAAATGCAGTTTTGCTGCATTTTACAGCGTTTGCATTTTTTTTGGTCCAAAAAGAGGCCGAAAATGCAGTTTTACTGCATTTTACAGCATTTGCATTTTTATCACTGTTTTTGGTCCAAAAGAAAAATGCCAAAAATTTAGTTTTGTGGCATTTTGCCATGTTTGCATTTTTTAGTGCTTTTTTTAGTAAAAAAAAAAGCTAAGAATGCAGTTTTGTGGCATTTTCCTGCATTTGCATTTTTGAGCATTTTTTTGTCCAAAAATAAGTCGAAAATGCAATTTTGCGGCATTTTCCCGCGTCTGCATTTTTCAGCGCTTTTGTTGGTCCAAAAAAAGGCTGAAAATGCAGTTTTGCTGCATTTTCCCACGTGTGCATTTTTTAGCGCTTTTTTGGTCCAAAAAAAAAAAAAAAGCCAAGAATGCAGTTTTGCAGCATTTTCCTGCGTTTGCATTTTTGAGCACTTTTTTGGTCCAAAAAAGGCTGAAAATGCAGTTTTGTGGCATTTTACCGCGTTTGCATTTTTAAGCACTTTTTTGTCCAAAAAAAAGCCGAAAATGCAGTTTTGCGGCATTTTCCCGCGTCTGCATATTTTAGCGCTTTTTTTGGTCCAAAACAAAAGCCGAAAATGCAATTTTGCGGCATATTACTGCGTCTGCATTTTTCAGCGCTTTTGTTGGTCCAAAAAAAGGCTGAAAATGCAGTTTTGCAGCATTTTCCCACGTGTGCATTTTTTAGCGCTTTTTTGGTCCAAAAAAAAAAAAAAAAGCCAAGAATGCAGTTTTGCAGCATTTTCCTGCGTTTGCATTTTTGAGCACTTTTTTGTCCAAAAAAAAGCCGAAAATGCAATTTTGTGGCATTTTCCCGCGTTTGCATTTTTTAGCACTTTTTTGGTCCAAAAAAGGCTGAAAATGCAGTTTTGTGGCATTTTACCGCGTTTGCATTTTTAAGCACTTTTTTGTCCAAAAAAAAGCCGAAAATGCAGTTTTGCGGCATTTTCCCGCGTCTGCATATTTTAGCGCTTTTTTTGGTCCAAAACAAAAGCCGAAAATGCAATTTTGCGGCATATTACTGCGTGTTGCAGCGTTACAGCGTTTTTTACAGCTAAAAAGCTTCTCTAGAAGCTCGCTAGTTCTGTTTTTTTTTTCGAGCCAAAAAACTTTGATTCCGGTCTGACACGCAGAGAAATTCCGGCACTTCTTCCAAAAAACACGGCCGAGGTTCCCAGTACGGTTGCGTTTTCCAGTGCGGGCGGCGTGCCGTTAGAACCAATGGTGCCCGCCCGCGGGTCCGCATTCCTCTGTGCGGGTGGTGCGGATGCACGGATTTTCATGCGAATCCGCATTGGCACCACCCGCGCAGATGTGAACCGAGGCTAAAGCAACCCCCATGGTGTCAGTTTGGGTTTCTAACTCTTTGGGCATTTCTACCTTTTTTTGGGGGGTTCATTATTGTGTTTTTTTTTTCTCTAATTGGTGCTTGATGTGGGGGAGGGGGATCACTTTTGTTGCTTGATCGTTCATTGGAAATTGACTTTTTTTTTTTTTTATAGATGAATGATTCGGGGTTATGTACACGCTTTAGTTTTCATTTCTGTTATTGAAAGTATAAACCCGGCTCTGGGGGGGCGTTTTCATAACGCTGGAAACGTTAGCTGTGTAAAGTCATGTTAAAAACCGCAGTTTTTCACCGTTTTTGCATTAGCGTTTTGCGGCATATTACAGCATTTGCATTTTTTAGCGCTTTTTTTGGACCAAAAAGAGGCAGAAAATGCAGTTTTGCAGCATATTACCGCTTTAGCATTTTCTAGTGCTTTTTTTGGTCCAAAGAAGGCCAAAAAATGCAGTTTTGTGGCATTTTCCTGCATTTGCATTTTTTAGCATTTTTTTGTCCAAAAATAAGTTGAAAATGCAATTTTGTGGCATTTTCCCGCGTCTGCATTTTTCAGCGCTTTTGTTGGTCCAAAAAAAGGCTGAAAATGCAGTTTTGCAGCATTTTCCCACGTTTGCATTTTTTAGCGCTTTTTTGGTCCAAAAAAAAAAAAAAAGCCAAGAATGCAGTTTTGCAGCATTTTCCTGCGTTTGCATTTTTGAGCACTTTTTTGTCCAAAATAAAGCCGAAAATGCAATTTTGTGGCATTTTCCCGCGTTTGCATTTTTTAGCACTTTTTTGGTCCAAAAAAGGCTGAAAATGCAGTTTTGTGGCATTTTACCGCGTTTGCATTTTTAAGCACTTTTTTGTCCAAAAAAAAGCCGAAAATGCAGTTTTGCGGCATTTTCCCGCGTCTGCATATTTTAGCGCTTTTTTTGGTCCAAAACAAAAGCCGAAAATGCAATTTTGCGGCATATTACTGCGTGTTGCAGCGTTACAGCGTTTTTTACAGCTAAAAAGCTTCTCTAGAAGCTCGCTAGTTCTGTTTTTTTTTCGAGCCAAAAAACGTTGATTCCGGTCTGACACGCAGAGAAATTCCGGCACTTCTTCCGAAAAACACGGCCGAGGTTCCCAGTACGGTTGCGTTTTCCAGTGCGGGCGGCGTGCCGTTAGAACCAATGGTGCCCGCCCGCGGGTCCGCATTCCTCTGTGCGGGTGGTGCGGATGCATGGATTTTCATGCGAATCCGCATTGGCACCACCCGCGCAGATGTGAACCGAGGCTAAAGCAACCCCCATGGTGTCAGTTTGGGTTTCTAACTCTTTGGGCATTTCTACCTTTTTTTGGGGGGTTCATTATTGTGTTTTTTGTTTTCTCTAATTGGTGCTTGATGTGGGGGAGGGGGATCACTTTTGTTGCTCGATCGTTCATTGGGAATTGACTTTTTTTTTTTTATAGATGAATGATTCGGGGTTATGTAGACGCTTTAGTTTTCATTTCTGTTATTGAAAGTATAAACCCGGCTCTGGGGGGGCGTTTTCATAACGCTGGAAACGTTAGCTGTGTAAAGTCATGTTAAAAACCGCAGTTTTTCACCGTTTTTGCATTAGCGTTTTGCGGCATATTACAGCATTTGCATTTTTTAGCGCTTTTTTTGGACCAAAAAAAAGGCCAAAATGCAGTTTTGCGGCATTTGCCCGCATTTGCATTTTTAGCACTTTTTTTGGTCCAAAAAGAGGCAGAAAATGCAGTTTTGCAGCATATTACCGCTTTAGCATTTTCTAGTGCTTTTTTTGGTCCAAAGAAGGCCAAAAAATGCAGTTTTGCGGCATTTTCCTGCGTTTGCATTTTTAGCTTTTTTTTTGGTCCAAAAAGAGGCTGAAAATGCAGTTTTGCTGCATTTTACAGCGTTTGCATTTTTTTTGGTCCAAAAAGAGGCCGAAAATGCAGTTTTACTGCATTTTACAGCATTTGCATTTTTATCACTGTTTTTGGTCCAAAAGAAAAATGCCAAAAATTTAGTTTTGTGGCATTTTGCCATGTTTGCATTTTTTAGTGCTTTTTTTAGTAAAAAAAAAAGCTAAGAATGCAGTTTTGTGGCATTTTCCTGCATTTGCATTTTTGAGCATTTTTTTGTCCAAAAATAAGTCGAAAATGCAATTTTGCGGCATTTTCCCGCGTCTGCATTTTTCAGCGCTTTTGTTGGTCCAAAAAAAGGCTGAAAATGCAGTTTTGCTGCATTTTCCCACGTGTGCATTTTTTAGCGCTTTTTTGGTCCAAAAAAAAAAAAAAAGCCAAGAATGCAGTTTTGCAGCATTTTCCTGCGTTTGCATTTTTGAGCACTTTTTTGTCCAAAAAAAAGCCGAAAATGCAATTTTGTGGCATTTTCCCGCGTTTGCATTTTTTAGCACTTTTTTGGTCCAAAAAAGGCTGAAAATGCAGTTTTGTGGCATTTTACCGCGTTTGCATTTTTAAGCACTTTTTTGTCCAAAAAAAAGCCGAAAATGCAGTTTTGCGGCATTTTCCCGCGTCTGCATATTTTAGCGCTTTTTTTGGTCCAAAACAAAAGCCGAAAATGCAATTTTGCGGCATATTACTGCGTGTTGCAGCGTTACAGCGTTTTTTACAGCTAAAAAGCTTCTCTAGAAGCTCGCTAGTTCTGTTTTTTTTTTCGAGCCAAAAAACTTTGATTCCGGTCTGACACGCAGAGAAATTCCGGCACTTCTTCCAAAAAACACGGCCGAGGTTCCCAGTACGGTTGCGTTTTCCAGTGCGGGCGGCGTGCCGTTAGAACCAATGGTGCCCGCCCGCGGGTCCGCATTCCTCTGTGCGGGTGGTGCGGATGCATGGATTTTCATGCGAATCCGCATTGGCACCACCCGCGCAGATGTGAACCGAGGCTAAAGCAACCCCCATGGTGTCAGTTTGGGTTTCTAACTCTTTGGGCATTTCTACCTTTTTTTGGGGGGTTCATTATTGTGTTTTTTTTTTCTCTAATTGGTGCTTGATGTGGGGGAGGGGGATCACTTTTGTTGCTCGATCGTTCATTGGAAATTGACTTTTTTTTTTTTATAGATGAATGATTCGGGGTTATGTAGACGCTTTAGTTTTCATTTCTGTTATTGAAAGTATAAACCCGGCTCTGGGGGGGCGTTTTCATAACGCTGGAAACGTTAGCTGTGTAAAGTCATGTTAAAAACCGCAGTTTTTCACCGTTTTTGCATTAGCGTTTTGCGGCATATTACAGCATTTGCATTTTTTAGCGCTTTTTTTGGACCAAAAAAAAGGCCAAAATGCAGTTTTGCGGCATTTGCCCGCATTTGCATTTTTAGCACTTTTTTTGGTCCAAAAAGAGGCAGAAAATGCAGTTTTGCAGCATATTACCGCTTTAGCATTTTCTAGTGCTTTTTTTGGTCCAAAGAAGGCCAAAAAATGCAGTTTTGCGGCATTTTCCTGCGTTTGCATTTTTAGCTTTTTTTTTGGTCCAAAAAGAGGCTGAAAATGCAGTTTTGCTGCATTTTACAGCGTTTGCATTTTTTTTGGTCCAAAAAGAGGCCGAAAATGCAGTTTTACTGCATTTTACAGCATTTGCATTTTTATCACTGTTTTTGGTCCAAAAGAAAAATGCCAAAAATTTAGTTTTGTGGCATTTTGCCATGTTTGCATTTTTTAGTGCTTTTTTTAGTAAAAAAAAAAGCTAAGAATGCAGTTTTGTGGCATTTTCCTGCATTTGCATTTTTCAGCGCTTTTGTTGGTCCAAAAAAAGGCTGAAAATGCAGTTTTGCTGCATTTTCCCACGTTTGCATTTTTTAGCGCTTTTTTGGTCCAAAAAAAAAAAAAAAGCCAAGAATGCAGTTTTGCAGCATTTTCCTGCGTTTGCATTTTTGAGCACTTTTTTGTCCAAAAAAAAGCCGAAAATGCAATTTTGTGGCATTTTCCCGCGTCTGCATATTTTAGCGCTTTTTTTGGTCCAAAAAAGGCTGAAAATGCAGTTTTGCGGCATTTTCCTGCGTTTGCATTTTTAGCTTTTTTTTTGTTCCAAAAAGAGGCTGAAAATGCAGTTTTGCTGCATTTTACAGCGTTTGCATTTTTTTTGGTCCAAAAAGAGGCCGAAAATGCAGTTTTACTGCATTTTACAGCATTTGCATTTTTATCACTGTTTTTGGTCCAAAAGAAAAATGCCAAAAATTTAGTTTTGTGGCATTTTGCCATTTTTGCATTTTTTAGTGCTTTTTTTAGTAAAAAAAAAAGCCAAGAATGCAGTTTTGTGGCATTTTCCTGCATTTGCATTTTTGAGCATTTTTTTGTCCAAAAATAAGTCGAAAATGCAATTTTGCGGCATTTTCCCGCGTCTGCATTTTTCAGCGCTTTTGTTGGTCCAAAAAAAGGCTGAAAATGCAGTTTTGCTGCATTTTCCCACGTTTGCATTTTTTAGCGCTTTTTTGGTCCAAAAAAAAAAAAAAAGCCAAGAATGCAGTTTTGCAGCATTTTCCTGCGTTTGCATTTTTGAGCACTTTTTTGTCCAAAAAAAAGCCGAAAATGCAATTTTGTGGCATTTTCCCGCGTCTGCATATTTTAGCGCTTTTTTTGGTCCAAAAAAGGCTGAAAATGCAGTTTTGCGGCATTTTCCTGCGTTTGCATTTTTAGCTTTTTTTTTGTTCCAAAAAGAGGCTGAAAATGCAGTTTTGCTGCATTTTACAGCGTTTGCATTTTTTTTGGTCCAAAAAGAGGCCGAAAATGCAGTTTTACTGCATTTTACAGCATTTGCATTTTTATCACTGTTTTTGGTCCAAAAGAAAAATGCCAAAAATTTAGTTTTGTGGCATTTTGCCATTTTTGCATTTTTTAGTGCTTTTTTTAGTAAAAAAAAAAGCCAAGAATGCAGTTTTGTGGCATTTTCCTGCATTTGCATTTTTGAGCATTTTTTTGTCCAAAAATAAGTCGAAAATGCAATTTTGCGGCATTTTCCCGCGTCTGCATTTTTCAGCGCTTTTGTTGGTCCAAAAAAAGGCTGAAAATGCAGTTTTGCTGCATTTTCCCACGTGTGCATTTTTTAGCGCTTTTTTGGTCCAAAAAAAAAAAAAAAAGCCAAGAATGCAGTTTTGCAGCATTTTCCTGCGTTTGCATTTTTGAGCACTTTTTTGTCCAAAAAAAAAGCCGAAAATGCAATTTTGTGGCATTTTCCCGCGTTTGCATTTTTTAGCACTTTTTTGGTCCAAAAAAGGCTGAAAATGCAGTTTTGTGGCATTTTACCGCGTTTGCATTTTTAAGCACTTTTTTGTCCAAAAAAAAGCCGAAAATGCAGTTTTGCGGCATTTTCCCGCGTCTGCATATTTTAGCGCTTTTTTTGGTCCAAAACAAAAGCCGAAAATGCAATTTTGCGGCATATTACTGCGTGTTGCAGCGTTACAGCGTTTTTTACAGCTAAAAAGCTTCTCTAGAAGCTCGCTAGTTCTGTTTTTTTTTTCGAGCCAAAAAACTTTGATTCCGGTCTGACACGCAGAGAAATTCCGGCACTTCTTCCAAAAAACACGGCCGAGGTTCCCAGTACGGTTGCGTTTTCCAGTGCGGGCGGCGTGCCGTTAGAACCAATGGTGCCCGCCCGCGGGTCCGCATTCCTCTGTGCGGGTGGTGCGGATGCACGGATTTTCATGCGAATCCGCATTGGCACCACCCGCGCAGATGTGAACCGAGGCTAAAGCAACCCCCATGGTGTCAGTTTGGGTTTCTAACTCTTTGGGCATTTCTACCTTTTTTTGGGGGGTTCATTATTGTGTTTTTTTTTTCTCTAATTGGTGCTTGATGTGGGGGAGGGGGATCACTTTTGTTGCTTGATCGTTCATTGGAAATTGACTTTTTTTTTTTTTTATAGATGAATGATTCGGGGTTATGTAGACGCTTTAGTTTTCATTTCTGTTATTGAAAGTATAAACCCGGCTCTGGGGGGGCGTTTTCATAACGCTGGAAACGTTAGCTGTGTAAAGTCATGTTAAAAACCGCAGTTTTTCACCGTTTTTGCATTAGCGTTTTGCGGCATATTACAGCATTTGCATTTTTTAGCGCTTTTTTTGGACCAAAAAGAGGCAGAAAATGCAGTTTTGCAGCATATTACCGCTTTAGCATTTTCTAGTGCTTTTTTTGGTCCAAAGAAGGCCAAAAAATGCAGTTTTGCGGCATTTTCCTGCGTTTGCATTTTTAGCTTTTTTTTTGGTCCAAAAAGAGGCTGAAAATGCAGTTTTGCTGCATTTTACAGCGTTTGCATTTTTTAACCACTTTTTGGTCCAAAAAAAAGCCGAAAATGCAGTTTTGCGGCATTTTCCCGCGTCTGCATATTTTAGCGCTTTTTTTGGTCCAAAAAAGGCTGAAAATGCAGTTTTGCGGCATTTTCCTGCGTTTGCATTTTTAGCTTTTTTTTTGTTCCAAAAAGAGGCTGAAAATGCAGTTTTGCTGCATTTTACAGCGTTTGCATTTTTTTTGGTCCAAAAAGAGGCCGAAAATGCAGTTTTACTGCATTTTACAGCATTCGCATTTTTATCACTGTTTTTGGTCCAAAAGAAAAATGCCAAAAATTTAGTTTTGTGGCATTTTGCCATGTTTGCATTTTTTAGTGCTTTTTTTAGTAAAAAAAAAAGCCAAGAATGCAGTTTTGTGGCATTTTCCTGCATTTGCATTTTTTAGCATTTTTTTGTCCAAAAATAAGTTGAAAATGCAATTTTGTGGCATTTTCCCGCGTCTGCATTTTTCAGCGCTTTTGTTGGTCCAAAAAAAGGCTGAAAATGCAGTTTTGCAGCATTTTCCCACGTTTGCATTTTTTAGCGCTTTTTTGGTCCAAAAAAAAAAAAAAGCCAAGAATGCAGTTTTGCAGCATTTTCCTGCGTTTGCATTTTTGAGCACTTTTTTGTCCAAAATAAAGCCGAAAATGCAATTTTGTGGCATTTTCCCGCGTTTGCATTTTTTAGCACTTTTTTGGTCCAAAAAAGGCTGAAAATGCAGTTTTGTGGCATTTTACCGCGTTTGCATTTTTAAGCACTCTTTTGTCCAAAAAAAAGCCGAAAATGCAGTTTTGCGGCATTTTCCCGCGTCTGCATATTTTAGCGCTTTTTTTGGTCCAAAACAAAAGCCGAAAATGCAATTTTGCGGCATATTACTGCGTGTTGCAGCGTTACAGCGTTTTTTACAGCTAAAAAGCTTCTCTAGAAGCTCGCTAGTTCTGTTTTTTTTTCGAGCCAAAAAACTTTGATTCCGGTCTGACACGCAGAGAAATTCCGGCACTTCTTCCAAAAAACACGGCCGAGGTTCCCAGTATGGTTGCGTTTTCCAGTGCGGGCGGCGTGCCGTTAGAACCAATGGTGCCCGCCCGCGGGTCCGCATTCCTCTGTGCGGGTGGTGCGGCTGCACGGATTTTCATGCGAATCCGCATTGGCACCACCCGCGCAGATGTGAACCGAGGCTAAAGCAACCCCCATGGTGTCAGTTTGGGTTTCTAACTCTTTGGGCATTTCTACCTTTTTTTGGGGGGTTCATTATTGTGTTTTTTTTTTCTCTAATTGGTGCTTGATGTGGGGGAGGGGGATCACTTTTGTTGCTTGATCGTTCATTGGAAATTGACTTTTTTTTTTTTATAGATGAATGATTCGGGGTTATGTAGACGCTTTAGTTTTCATTTCTGTTATTGAAAGTATAAACCCGGCTCTGGGGGGGCGTTTTCATAACGCTGGAAACGTTCGCTGTGTAAAGTCATGTTAAAAACCGCAGTTTTTCACCGTTTTTGCATTAGCGTTTTGCGGCATATTACAGCATTTGCATTTTTTAGCGCTTTTTTTGGACCAAAAAGAGGCAGAAAATGCAGTTTTGCAGCATATTACCGCTTTAGCATTTTCTAGTGCTTTTTTTGGTCCAAAGAAGGCCAAAAAATGCAGTTTTGCGGCATTTTCCTGCGTTTGCATTTTTAGCTTTTTTTTTGGTCCAAAAAGAGGCTGAAAATGCAGTTTTGCTGCATTTTACAGCGTTTGCATTTTTTTTGGTCCAAAAAGAGGCCGAAAATGCAGTTTTACTGCATTTTACAGCATTTGCATTTTTATCACTGTTTTTGGTCCAAAAGAAAAATGCCAAAAATTTAGTTTTGTGGCATTTTGCCATTTTTGCATTTTTTAGTGCTTTTTTTAGTAAAAAAAAAAAGCTAAGAATGCAGTTTTGCGGCATTTTCCTGCGTTTGCATTTTTAGCTTTTTTTTTGGTCCAAAAAGAGGCCGAAAATGCAGTTTTACTGCATTTTACAGCATTTGCATTTTTATCACTGTTTTTGGTCCAAAAGAAAAATGCCAAAAATTTAGTTTTGTGGCACTTTGCCATTTTTGCATTTTTTAGTGCTTTTTTTAGTAAAAAAAAAAGCCAAGAATGCAGTTTTGTGGCATTTTCCTGCATTTGCATTTTTGAGCATTTTTTTGTCCAAAAATAAGTCGAAAATGCAATTTTGCGGCATTTTCCCGCGTCTGCATTTTTCAGCGCTTTTGTTGGTCCAAAAAAAGGCTGAAAATGCAGTTTTGCAGCATTTTCCCACGTTTGCATTTTTTAGCGCTTTTTTGGTCCAAAAAAAAAAAAAAAGCCAAGAATGCAGTTTTGCAGCATTTTCCTGCGTTTGCATTTTTGAGCACTTTTTTGGTCCAAAAAAGGCTGAAAATGCAGTTTTGTGGCATTTTACCGCGTTTGCATTTTTAAGCACTTTTTTGTCCAAAAAAAAGCCGAAAATGCAGTTTTGCGGCATTTTCCCGCGTCTGCATATTTTAGCGCTTTTTTTGGTCCAAAACAAAAGCCGAAAATGCAATTTTGCGGCATATTACTGCGTCTGCATTTTTCAGCGCTTTTGTTGGTCCAAAAAAAGGCTGAAAATGCAGTTTTGCAGCATTTTCCCACGTGTGCATTTTTTAGCGCTTTTTTGGTCCAAAAAAAAAAAAAAAAGCCAAGAATGCAGTTTTGCAGCATTTTCCTGCGTTTGCATTTTTGAGCACTTTTTTGTCCAAAAAAAAGCCGAAAATGCAATTTTGTGGCATTTTCCCGCGTTTGCATTTTTTAGCACTTTTTTGGTCCAAAAAAGGCTGAAAATGCAGTTTTGTGGCATTTTACCGCGTTTGCATTTTTAAGCACTTTTTTGTCCAAAAAAAAGCCGAAAATGCAGTTTTGCGGCATTTTCCCGCGTCTGCATATTTTAGCGCTTTTTTTGGTCCAAAACAAAAGCCGAAAATGCAATTTTGCGGCATATTACTGCGTGTTGCAGCGTTACAGCGTTTTTTACAGCTAAAAAGCTTCTCTAGAAGCTCGCTAGTTCTGTTTTTTTTTCGAGCCAAAAAACGTTGATTCCGGTCTGACACGCAGAGAAATTCCGGCACTTCTTCCGAAAAACACGGCCGAGGTTCCCAGTACGGTTGCGTTTTCCAGTGCGGGCGGCGTGCCGTTAGAACCAATGGTGCCCGCCCGCGGGTCCGCATTCCTCTGTGCGGGTGGTGCGGATGCATGGATTTTCATGCGAATCCGCATTGGCACCACCCGCGCAGATGTGAACCGAGGCTAAAGCAACCCCCATGGTGTCAGTTTGGGTTTCTAACTCTTTGGGCATTTCTACCTTTTTTTGGGGGGTTCATTATTGTGTTTTTTTTTTCTCTAATTGGTGCTTGATGTGGGGGAGGGGGATCACTTTTGTTGCTCGATCGTTCATTGGAAATTGACTTTTTTTTTTTTTTATAGATGAATGATTCGGGGTTATGTAGACGCTTTAGTTTTCATTTCTGTTATTGAAAGTATAAACCCGGCTCTGGGGGGGCGTTTTCATAACGCTGGAAACGTTAGCTGTGTAAAGTCATGTTAAAAACCGCAGTTTTTCACCGTTTTTGCATTAGCGTTTTGCGGCATATTACAGCATTTGCATTTTTTAGCGCTTTTTTTGGACCAAAAAAAAGGCCAAAATGCAGTTTTGCGGCATTTGCCCGCATTTGCATTTTTAGCACTTTTTTTGGTCCAAAAAGAGGCAGAAAATGCAGTTTTGCAGCATATTACCGCTTTAGCATTTTCTAGTGCTTTTTTTGGTCCAAAGAAGGCCAAAAAATGCAGTTTTGCGGCATTTTCCTGCGTTTGCATTTTTAGCTTTTTTTTTGGTCCAAAAAGAGGCTGAAAATGCAGTTTTGCTGCATTTTACAGCGTTTGCATTTTTTTTGGTCCAAAAAGAGGCCGAAAATGCAGTTTTACTGCATTTTACAGCATTTGCATTTTTATCACTGTTTTTGGTCCAAAAGAAAAATGCCAAAAATTTAGTTTTGTGGCATTTTGCCATGTTTGCATTTTTTAGTGCTTTTTTTAGTAAAAAAAAAAGCTAAGAATGCAGTTTTGTGGCATTTTCCTGCATTTGCATTTTTGAGCATTTTTTTGTCCAAAAATAAGTCGAAAATGCAATTTTGCTGCATTTTCCCGCGTCTGCATTTTTCAGCGCTTTTGTTGGTCCAAAAAAAGGCTGAAAATGCAGTTTTGCAGCATTTTCCCACGTTTGCATTTTTTAGCGCTTTTTTGGTCCAAAAAAAAAAAAAAGCCAAGAATGCAGTTTTGCAGCATTTTCCTGCGTTTGCATTTTTGAGCACTTTTTTTGTCCAAAAAAAAGCCGAAAATGCAATTTTGTGGCATTTTCCCACGTTTGCATTTTTTAGCGCTTTTTTGGTCCAAAAAAGTCTGAAAATGCAGTTTTGCGGCATTTTACCACGTTTGCATTTTAAGCACTTTTTGGTCCAAAAAAAAGCCGAAAATGCAGTTTTGCGGCATTTTCCCGCGTCCGCATATTTTAGCGCTTTTTTTGGTCCAAAACAAAAGCCGAAAATGCAATTTTGCGGCATATTACTGCGTGTTGCAGCGTTACAGCGTTTTTTACAGCTAAAAAGCTTCTCTAGAAGCTCGCTAGTTCTGTTTTTTTTTCGAGCCAAAAAACATTGATTCCGGTCTGACACGCAGAGAAATTCCGGCACTTCTTCCAAAAAACACGGCCGAGGTTCCCAGTACGGTTGCGTTTTCCAGTGCGGGCGGCGTGCCGTTAGAACCAATGGTGCCCGCCCGCGGGTCCGCATTCCTCTGTGCGGGTGGTGCGGATGCACGGATTTTCATGCGAATCCGCATTGGCACCACCCGCGCAGATGTGAACCGAGGCTAAAGCAACCCCCATGGTGTCAGTTTGGGTTTCTAACTCTTTGGGCATTTCTACCTTTTTTTGGGGGGTTCATTATTGTGTTTTTTTTTTCTCTAATTGGTGCTTGATGTGGGGGAGGGGGATCACTTTTGTTGCTTGATCGTTCATTGGAAATTGACTTTTTTTTTTTTATAGATGAATGATTCGGGGTTATGTAGACGCTTTAGTTTTCATTTCTGTTATTGAAAGTATAAACCCGGCTCTGGGGGGGCGTTTTCATAACGCTGGAAACGTTCGCTGTGTAAAGTCATGTTAAAAACCGCAGTTTTTCACCGTTTTTGCATTAGCGTTTTGCGGCATATTACAGCATTTGCATTTTTTAGCGCTTTTTTTGGACCAAAAAGAGGCAGAAAATGCAGTTTTGCAGCATATTACCGCTTTAGCATTTTCTAGTGCTTTTTTTGGTCCAAAGAAGGCCAAAAAATGCAGTTTTGCGGCATTTTCCTGCGTTTGCATTTTTAGCTTTTTTTTTGGTCCAAAAAGAGGCTGAAAATGCAGTTTTGCTGCATTTTACAGCGTTTGCATTTTTTTTGGTCCAAAAAGAGGCCGAAAATGCAGTTTTACTGCATTTTACAGCATTTGCATTTTTATCACTGTTTTTGGTCCAAAAGAAAAATGCCAAAAATTTAGTTTTGTGGCATTTTGCCATTTTTGCATTTTTTAGTGCTTTTTTTAGTAAAAAAAAAAAGCTAAGAATGCAGTTTTGCGGCATTTTCCTGCGTTTGCATTTTTAGCTTTTTTTTTGGTCCAAAAAGAGGCCGAAAATGCAGTTTTACTGCATTTTACAGCATTTGCATTTTTATCACTGTTTTTGGTCCAAAAGAAAAATGCCAAAAATTTAGTTTTGTGGCACTTTGCCATTTTTGCATTTTTTAGTGCTTTTTTTAGTAAAAAAAAAAGCCAAGAATGCAGTTTTGTGGCATTTTCCTGCATTTGCATTTTTGAGCATTTTTTTGTCCAAAAATAAGTCGAAAATGCAATTTTGCGGCATTTTCCCGCGTCTGCATTTTTCAGCGCTTTTGTTGGTCCAAAAAAAGGCTGAAAATGCAGTTTTGCAGCATTTTCCCACGTTTGCATTTTTTAGCGCTTTTTTGGTCCAAAAAAAAAAAAAAAGCCAAGAATGCAGTTTTGCAGCATTTTCCTGCGTTTGCATTTTTGAGCACTTTTTTGGTCCAAAAAAGGCTGAAAATGCAGTTTTGTGGCATTTTACCGCGTTTGCATTTTTAAGCACTTTTTTGTCCAAAAAAAAGCCGAAAATGCAGTTTTGCGGCATTTTCCCGCGTCTGCATATTTTAGCGCTTTTTTTGGTCCAAAACAAAAGCCGAAAATGCAATTTTGCGGCATATTACTGCGTCTGCATTTTTCAGCGCTTTTGTTGGTCCAAAAAAAGGCTGAAAATGCAGTTTTGCAGCATTTTCCCACGTGTGCATTTTTTAGCGCTTTTTTGGTCCAAAAAAAAAAAAAAAAGCCAAGAATGCAGTTTTGCAGCATTTTCCTGCGTTTGCATTTTTGAGCACTTTTTTGTCCAAAAAAAAGCCGAAAATGCAATTTTGTGGCATTTTCCCGCGTTTGCATTTTTTAGCACTTTTTTGGTCCAAAAAAGGCTGAAAATGCAGTTTTGTGGCATTTTACCGCGTTTGCATTTTTAAGCACTTTTTTGTCCAAAAAAAAGCCGAAAATGCAGTTTTGCGGCATTTTCCCGCGTCTGCATATTTTAGCGCTTTTTTTGGTCCAAAACAAAAGCCGAAAATGCAATTTTGCGGCATATTACTGCGTGTTGCAGCGTTACAGCGTTTTTTACAGCTAAAAAGCTTCTCTAGAAGCTCGCTAGTTCTGTTTTTTTTTCGAGCCAAAAAACGTTGATTCCGGTCTGACACGCAGAGAAATTCCGGCACTTCTTCCGAAAAACACGGCCGAGGTTCCCAGTACGGTTGCGTTTTCCAGTGCGGGCGGCGTGCCGTTAGAACCAATGGTGCCCGCCCGCGGGTCCGCATTCCTCTGTGCGGGTGGTGCGGATGCATGGATTTTCATGCGAATCCGCATTGGCACCACCCGCGCAGATGTGAACCGAGGCTAAAGCAACCCCCATGGTGTCAGTTTGGGTTTCTAACTCTTTGGGCATTTCTACCTTTTTTTGGGGGGTTCATTATTGTGTTTTTTTTTTCTCTAATTGGTGCTTGATGTGGGGGAGGGGGATCACTTTTGTTGCTCGATCGTTCATTGGAAATTGACTTTTTTTTTTTTTTATAGATGAATGATTCGGGGTTATGTAGACGCTTTAGTTTTCATTTCTGTTATTGAAAGTATAAACCCGGCTCTGGGGGGGCGTTTTCATAACGCTGGAAACGTTAGCTGTGTAAAGTCATGTTAAAAACCGCAGTTTTTCACCGTTTTTGCATTAGCGTTTTGCGGCATATTACAGCATTTGCATTTTTTAGCGCTTTTTTTGGACCAAAAAAAAGGCCAAAATGCAGTTTTGCGGCATTTGCCCGCATTTGCATTTTTAGCACTTTTTTTGGTCCAAAAAGAGGCAGAAAATGCAGTTTTGCAGCATATTACCGCTTTAGCATTTTCTAGTGCTTTTTTTGGTCCAAAGAAGGCCAAAAAATGCAGTTTTGCGGCATT
Source organism: Staurois parvus (assembly GCF_062004578.1). Taxonomy (NCBI): domain Eukaryota; kingdom Metazoa; phylum Chordata; class Amphibia; order Anura; family Ranidae; genus Staurois; species Staurois parvus. The sequence goes on along the minus strand of NW_028318502.1, from coordinate 3,176,566 downwards.
TTCCTGCGTTTGCATTTTTAGCTTTTTTTTTGGTCCAAAAAGAGGCTGAAAATGCAGTTTTGCTGCATTTTACAGCGTTTGCATTTTTTTTGGTCCAAAAAGAGGCCGAAAATGCAGTTTTACTGCATTTTACAGCATTTGCATTTTTATCACTGTTTTTGGTCCAAAAGAAAAATGCCAAAAATTTAGTTTTGTGGCATTTTGCCATGTTTGCATTTTTTAGTGCTTTTTTTAGTAAAAAAAAAAGCTAAGAATGCAGTTTTGTGGCATTTTCCTGCATTTGCATTTTTGAGCATTTTTTTGTCCAAAAATAAGTCGAAAATGCAATTTTGCGGCATTTTCCCGCGTCTGCATTTTTCAGCGCTTTTGTTGGTCCAAAAAAAGGCTGAAAATGCAGTTTTGCTGCATTTTCCCACGTGTGCATTTTTTAGCGCTTTTTTGGTCCAAAAAAAAAAAAAAAGCCAAGAATGCAGTTTTGCAGCATTTTCCTGCGTTTGCATTTTTGAGCACTTTTTTGGTCCAAAAAAGGCTGAAAATGCAGTTTTGTGGCATTTTACCGCGTTTGCATTTTTAAGCACTTTTTTGTCCAAAAAAAAGCCGAAAATGCAGTTTTGCGGCATTTTCCCGCGTCTGCATATTTTAGCGCTTTTTTTGGTCCAAAACAAAAGCCGAAAATGCAATTTTGCGGCATATTACTGCGTCTGCATTTTTCAGCGCTTTTGTTGGTCCAAAAAAAGGCTGAAAATGCAGTTTTGCAGCATTTTCCCACGTGTGCATTTTTTAGCGCTTTTTTGGTCCAAAAAAAAAAAAAAAAGCCAAGAATGCAGTTTTGCAGCATTTTCCTGCGTTTGCATTTTTGAGCACTTTTTTGTCCAAAAAAAAGCCGAAAATGCAATTTTGTGGCATTTTCCCGCGTTTGCATTTTTTAGCACTTTTTTGGTCCAAAAAAGGCTGAAAATGCAGTTTTGTGGCATTTTACCGCGTTTGCATTTTTAAGCACTTTTTTGTCCAAAAAAAAGCCGAAAATGCAGTTTTGCGGCATTTTCCCGCGTCTGCATATTTTAGCGCTTTTTTTGGTCCAAAACAAAAGCCGAAAATGCAATTTTGCGGCATATTACTGCGTGTTGCAGCGTTACAGCGTTTTTTACAGCTAAAAAGCTTCTCTAGAAGCTCGCTAGTTCTGTTTTTTTTTTCGAGCCAAAAAACTTTGATTCCGGTCTGACACGCAGAGAAATTCCGGCACTTCTTCCAAAAAACACGGCCGAGGTTCCCAGTACGGTTGCGTTTTCCAGTGCGGGCGGCGTGCCGTTAGAACCAATGGTGCCCGCCCGCGGGTCCGCATTCCTCTGTGCGGGTGGTGCGGATGCACGGATTTTCATGCGAATCCGCATTGGCACCACCCGCGCAGATGTGAACCGAGGCTAAAGCAACCCCCATGGTGTCAGTTTGGGTTTCTAACTCTTTGGGCATTTCTACCTTTTTTTGGGGGGTTCATTATTGTGTTTTTTTTTTCTCTAATTGGTGCTTGATGTGGGGGAGGGGGATCACTTTTGTTGCTTGATCGTTCATTGGAAATTGACTTTTTTTTTTTTTTATAGATGAATGATTCGGGGTTATGTACACGCTTTAGTTTTCATTTCTGTTATTGAAAGTATAAACCCGGCTCTGGGGGGGCGTTTTCATAACGCTGGAAACGTTAGCTGTGTAAAGTCATGTTAAAAACCGCAGTTTTTCACCGTTTTTGCATTAGCGTTTTGCGGCATATTACAGCATTTGCATTTTTTAGCGCTTTTTTTGGACCAAAAAGAGGCAGAAAATGCAGTTTTGCAGCATATTACCGCTTTAGCATTTTCTAGTGCTTTTTTTGGTCCAAAGAAGGCCAAAAAATGCAGTTTTGTGGCATTTTCCTGCATTTGCATTTTTTAGCATTTTTTTGTCCAAAAATAAGTTGAAAATGCAATTTTGTGGCATTTTCCCGCGTCTGCATTTTTCAGCGCTTTTGTTGGTCCAAAAAAAGGCTGAAAATGCAGTTTTGCAGCATTTTCCCACGTTTGCATTTTTTAGCGCTTTTTTGGTCCAAAAAAAAAAAAAAAGCCAAGAATGCAGTTTTGCAGCATTTTCCTGCGTTTGCATTTTTGAGCACTTTTTTGTCCAAAATAAAGCCGAAAATGCAATTTTGTGGCATTTTCCCGCGTTTGCATTTTTTAGCACTTTTTTGGTCCAAAAAAGGCTGAAAATGCAGTTTTGTGGCATTTTACCGCGTTTGCATTTTTAAGCACTTTTTTGTCCAAAAAAAAGCCGAAAATGCAGTTTTGCGGCATTTTCCCGCGTCTGCATATTTTAGCGCTTTTTTTGGTCCAAAACAAAAGCCGAAAATGCAATTTTGCGGCATATTACTGCGTGTTGCAGCGTTACAGCGTTTTTTACAGCTAAAAAGCTTCTCTAGAAGCTCGCTAGTTCTGTTTTTTTTTCGAGCCAAAAAACGTTGATTCCGGTCTGACACGCAGAGAAATTCCGGCACTTCTTCCGAAAAACACGGCCGAGGTTCCCAGTACGGTTGCGTTTTCCAGTGCGGGCGGCGTGCCGTTAGAACCAATGGTGCCCGCCCGCGGGTCCGCATTCCTCTGTGCGGGTGGTGCGGATGCATGGATTTTCATGCGAATCCGCATTGGCACCACCCGCGCAGATGTGAACCGAGGCTAAAGCAACCCCCATGGTGTCAGTTTGGGTTTCTAACTCTTTGGGCATTTCTACCTTTTTTTGGGGGGTTCATTATTGTGTTTTTTGTTTTCTCTAATTGGTGCTTGATGTGGGGGAGGGGGATCACTTTTGTTGCTCGATCGTTCATTGGGAATTGACTTTTTTTTTTTTATAGATGAATGATTCGGGGTTATGTAGACGCTTTAGTTTTCATTTCTGTTATTGAAAGTATAAACCCGGCTCTGGGGGGGCGTTTTCATAACGCTGGAAACGTTAGCTGTGTAAAGTCATGTTAAAAACCGCAGTTTTTCACCGTTTTTGCATTAGCGTTTTGCGGCATATTACAGCATTTGCATTTTTTAGCGCTTTTTTTGGACCAAAAAAAAGGCCAAAATGCAGTTTTGCGGCATTTGCCCGCATTTGCATTTTTAGCACTTTTTTTGGTCCAAAAAGAGGCAGAAAATGCAGTTTTGCAGCATATTACCGCTTTAGCATTTTCTAGTGCTTTTTTTGGTCCAAAGAAGGCCAAAAAATGCAGTTTTGCGGCATTTTCCTGCGTTTGCATTTTTAGCTTTTTTTTTGGTCCAAAAAGAGGCTGAAAATGCAGTTTTGCTGCATTTTACAGCGTTTGCATTTTTTTTGGTCCAAAAAGAGGCCGAAAATGCAGTTTTACTGCATTTTACAGCATTTGCATTTTTATCACTGTTTTTGGTCCAAAAGAAAAATGCCAAAAATTTAGTTTTGTGGCATTTTGCCATGTTTGCATTTTTTAGTGCTTTTTTTAGTAAAAAAAAAAGCTAAGAATGCAGTTTTGTGGCATTTTCCTGCATTTGCATTTTTGAGCATTTTTTTGTCCAAAAATAAGTCGAAAATGCAATTTTGCGGCATTTTCCCGCGTCTGCATTTTTCAGCGCTTTTGTTGGTCCAAAAAAAGGCTGAAAATGCAGTTTTGCTGCATTTTCCCACGTGTGCATTTTTTAGCGCTTTTTTGGTCCAAAAAAAAAAAAAAAGCCAAGAATGCAGTTTTGCAGCATTTTCCTGCGTTTGCATTTTTGAGCACTTTTTTGTCCAAAAAAAAGCCGAAAATGCAATTTTGTGGCATTTTCCCGCGTTTGCATTTTTTAGCACTTTTTTGGTCCAAAAAAGGCTGAAAATGCAGTTTTGTGGCATTTTACCGCGTTTGCATTTTTAAGCACTTTTTTGTCCAAAAAAAAGCCGAAAATGCAGTTTTGCGGCATTTTCCCGCGTCTGCATATTTTAGCGCTTTTTTTGGTCCAAAACAAAAGCCGAAAATGCAATTTTGCGGCATATTACTGCGTGTTGCAGCGTTACAGCGTTTTTTACAGCTAAAAAGCTTCTCTAGAAGCTCGCTAGTTCTGTTTTTTTTTTCGAGCCAAAAAACTTTGATTCCGGTCTGACACGCAGAGAAATTCCGGCACTTCTTCCAAAAAACACGGCCGAGGTTCCCAGTACGGTTGCGTTTTCCAGTGCGGGCGGCGTGCCGTTAGAACCAATGGTGCCCGCCCGCGGGTCCGCATTCCTCTGTGCGGGTGGTGCGGATGCATGGATTTTCATGCGAATCCGCATTGGCACCACCCGCGCAGATGTGAACCGAGGCTAAAGCAACCCCCATGGTGTCAGTTTGGGTTTCTAACTCTTTGGGCATTTCTACCTTTTTTTGGGGGGTTCATTATTGTGTTTTTTTTTTCTCTAATTGGTGCTTGATGTGGGGGAGGGGGATCACTTTTGTTGCTCGATCGTTCATTGGAAATTGACTTTTTTTTTTTTATAGATGAATGATTCGGGGTTATGTAGACGCTTTAGTTTTCATTTCTGTTATTGAAAGTATAAACCCGGCTCTGGGGGGGCGTTTTCATAACGCTGGAAACGTTAGCTGTGTAAAGTCATGTTAAAAACCGCAGTTTTTCACCGTTTTTGCATTAGCGTTTTGCGGCATATTACAGCATTTGCATTTTTTAGCGCTTTTTTTGGACCAAAAAAAAGGCCAAAATGCAGTTTTGCGGCATTTGCCCGCATTTGCATTTTTAGCACTTTTTTTGGTCCAAAAAGAGGCAGAAAATGCAGTTTTGCAGCATATTACCGCTTTAGCATTTTCTAGTGCTTTTTTTGGTCCAAAGAAGGCCAAAAAATGCAGTTTTGCGGCATTTTCCTGCGTTTGCATTTTTAGCTTTTTTTTTGGTCCAAAAAGAGGCTGAAAATGCAGTTTTGCTGCATTTTACAGCGTTTGCATTTTTTTTGGTCCAAAAAGAGGCCGAAAATGCAGTTTTACTGCATTTTACAGCATTTGCATTTTTATCACTGTTTTTGGTCCAAAAGAAAAATGCCAAAAATTTAGTTTTGTGGCATTTTGCCATGTTTGCATTTTTTAGTGCTTTTTTTAGTAAAAAAAAAAGCTAAGAATGCAGTTTTGTGGCATTTTCCTGCATTTGCATTTTTCAGCGCTTTTGTTGGTCCAAAAAAAGGCTGAAAATGCAGTTTTGCTGCATTTTCCCACGTTTGCATTTTTTAGCGCTTTTTTGGTCCAAAAAAAAAAAAAAAGCCAAGAATGCAGTTTTGCAGCATTTTCCTGCGTTTGCATTTTTGAGCACTTTTTTGTCCAAAAAAAAGCCGAAAATGCAATTTTGTGGCATTTTCCCGCGTCTGCATATTTTAGCGCTTTTTTTGGTCCAAAAAAGGCTGAAAATGCAGTTTTGCGGCATTTTCCTGCGTTTGCATTTTTAGCTTTTTTTTTGTTCCAAAAAGAGGCTGAAAATGCAGTTTTGCTGCATTTTACAGCGTTTGCATTTTTTTTGGTCCAAAAAGAGGCCGAAAATGCAGTTTTACTGCATTTTACAGCATTTGCATTTTTATCACTGTTTTTGGTCCAAAAGAAAAATGCCAAAAATTTAGTTTTGTGGCATTTTGCCATTTTTGCATTTTTTAGTGCTTTTTTTAGTAAAAAAAAAAGCCAAGAATGCAGTTTTGTGGCATTTTCCTGCATTTGCATTTTTGAGCATTTTTTTGTCCAAAAATAAGTCGAAAATGCAATTTTGCGGCATTTTCCCGCGTCTGCATTTTTCAGCGCTTTTGTTGGTCCAAAAAAAGGCTGAAAATGCAGTTTTGCTGCATTTTCCCACGTGTGCATTTTTTAGCGCTTTTTTGGTCCAAAAAAAAAAAAAAAAGCCAAGAATGCAGTTTTGCAGCATTTTCCTGCGTTTGCATTTTTGAGCACTTTTTTGTCCAAAAAAAAAGCCGAAAATGCAATTTTGTGGCATTTTCCCGCGTTTGCATTTTTTAGCACTTTTTTGGTCCAAAAAAGGCTGAAAATGCAGTTTTGTGGCATTTTACCGCGTTTGCATTTTTAAGCACTTTTTTGTCCAAAAAAAAGCCGAAAATGCAGTTTTGCGGCATTTTCCCGCGTCTGCATATTTTAGCGCTTTTTTTGGTCCAAAACAAAAGCCGAAAATGCAATTTTGCGGCATATTACTGCGTGTTGCAGCGTTACAGCGTTTTTTACAGCTAAAAAGCTTCTCTAGAAGCTCGCTAGTTCTGTTTTTTTTTTCGAGCCAAAAAACTTTGATTCCGGTCTGACACGCAGAGAAATTCCGGCACTTCTTCCAAAAAACACGGCCGAGGTTCCCAGTACGGTTGCGTTTTCCAGTGCGGGCGGCGTGCCGTTAGAACCAATGGTGCCCGCCCGCGGGTCCGCATTCCTCTGTGCGGGTGGTGCGGATGCACGGATTTTCATGCGAATCCGCATTGGCACCACCCGCGCAGATGTGAACCGAGGCTAAAGCAACCCCCATGGTGTCAGTTTGGGTTTCTAACTCTTTGGGCATTTCTACCTTTTTTTGGGGGGTTCATTATTGTGTTTTTTTTTTCTCTAATTGGTGCTTGATGTGGGGGAGGGGGATCACTTTTGTTGCTTGATCGTTCATTGGAAATTGACTTTTTTTTTTTTTTATAGATGAATGATTCGGGGTTATGTAGACGCTTTAGTTTTCATTTCTGTTATTGAAAGTATAAACCCGGCTCTGGGGGGGCGTTTTCATAACGCTGGAAACGTTAGCTGTGTAAAGTCATGTTAAAAACCGCAGTTTTTCACCGTTTTTGCATTAGCGTTTTGCGGCATATTACAGCATTTGCATTTTTTAGCGCTTTTTTTGGACCAAAAAGAGGCAGAAAATGCAGTTTTGCAGCATATTACCGCTTTAGCATTTTCTAGTGCTTTTTTTGGTCCAAAGAAGGCCAAAAAATGCAGTTTTGCGGCATTTTCCTGCGTTTGCATTTTTAGCTTTTTTTTTGGTCCAAAAAGAGGCTGAAAATGCAGTTTTGCTGCATTTTACAGCGTTTGCATTTTTTAACCACTTTTTGGTCCAAAAAAAAGCCGAAAATGCAGTTTTGCGGCATTTTCCCGCGTCTGCATATTTTAGCGCTTTTTTTGGTCCAAAAAAGGCTGAAAATGCAGTTTTGCGGCATTTTCCTGCGTTTGCATTTTTAGCTTTTTTTTTGTTCCAAAAAGAGGCTGAAAATGCAGTTTTGCTGCATTTTACAGCGTTTGCATTTTTTTTGGTCCAAAAAGAGGCCGAAAATGCAGTTTTACTGCATTTTACAGCATTCGCATTTTTATCACTGTTTTTGGTCCAAAAGAAAAATGCCAAAAATTTAGTTTTGTGGCATTTTGCCATGTTTGCATTTTTTAGTGCTTTTTTTAGTAAAAAAAAAAGCCAAGAATGCAGTTTTGTGGCATTTTCCTGCATTTGCATTTTTTAGCATTTTTTTGTCCAAAAATAAGTTGAAAATGCAATTTTGTGGCATTTTCCCGCGTCTGCATTTTTCAGCGCTTTTGTTGGTCCAAAAAAAGGCTGAAAATGCAGTTTTGCAGCATTTTCCCACGTTTGCATTTTTTAGCGCTTTTTTGGTCCAAAAAAAAAAAAAAAGCCAAGAATGCAGTTTTGCAGCATTTTCCTGCGTTTGCATTTTTGAGCACTTTTTTGTCCAAAATAAAGCCGAAAATGCAATTTTGTGGCATTTTCCCGCGTTTGCATTTTTTAGCACTTTTTTGGTCCAAAAAAGGCTGAAAATGCAGTTTTGTGGCATTTTACCGCGTTTGCATTTTTAAGCACTTTTTTGTCCAAAAAAAAGCCGAAAATGCAGTTTTGCGGCATTTTCCCGCGTCTGCATATTTTAGCGCTTTTTTTGGTCCAAAACAAAAGCCGAAAATGCAATTTTGCGGCATATTACTGCGTGTTGCAGCGTTACAGCGTTTTTTACAGCTAAAAAGCTTCTCTAGAAGCTCGCTAGTTCTGTTTTTTTTTTCGAGCCAAAAAACATTGATTCCGGTCTGACACGCAGAGAAATTCCGGCACTTCTTCCGAAAAACACGGCCGAGGTTCCCAGTACGGTTGCGTTTTCCAGTGCGGGCGGCGTGCCGTTAGAACCAATGGTGCCCGCCCGCGGGTCCGCATTCCTCTGTGCGGGTGGTGCGGATGCATGGATTTTCATGCGAATCCGCATTGGCACCACCCGCGCAGATGTGAACCGAGGCTAAAGCAACCCCCATGGTGTCAGTTTGGGTTTCTAACTCTTTGGGCATTTCTACCTTTTTTTGGGGGGTTCATTATTGTGTTTTTTGTTTTCTCTAATTGGTGCTTGATGTGGGGGAGGGGGATCACTTTTGTTGCTCGATCGTTCATTGGAAATTGACTTTTTTTTTTTTTTATAGATGAATGATTCGGGGTTATGTAGACGCTTTAGTTTTCATTTCTGTTATTGAAAGTATAAACCCGGCTCTGGGGGGGCGTTTTCATAACGCTGGAAACGTTAGCTGTGTAAAGTCATGTTAAAAACCGCAGTTTTTCACCGTTTTTGCATTAGCGTTTTGCGGCATATTACAGCATTTGCATTTTTTAGCGCTTTTTTTGGACCAAAAAAAAGGCCAAAATGCAGTTTTGCGGCATTTGCCCGCATTTGCATTTTTAGCACTTTTTTTGGTCCAAAAAGAGGCAGAAAATGCAGTTTTGCAGCATATTACCGCTTTAGCATTTTCTAGTGCTTTTTTTGGTCCAAAGAAGGCCAAAAAATGCAGTTTTGCGGCATTTTCCTGCGTTTGCATTTTTAGCTTTTTTTTTGGTCCAAAAAGAGGCTGAAAATGCAGTTTTGCTGCATTTTACAGCGTTTGCATTTTTTTTGGTCCAAAAAGAGGCCGAAAATGCAGTTTTACTGCATTTTACAGCATTTGCATTTTTATCACTGTTTTTGGTCCAAAAGAAAAATGCCAAAAATTTAGTTTTGTGGCATTTTGCCATGTTTGCATTTTTTAGTGCTTTTTTTAGTAAAAAAAAAAGCTAAGAATGCAGTTTTGTGGCATTTTCCTGCATTTGCATTTTTGAGCATTTTTTTGTCCAAAAATAAGTCGAAAATGCAATTTTGCTGCATTTTCCCGCGTCTGCATTTTTCAGCGCTTTTGTTGGTCCAAAAAAAGGCTGAAAATGCAGTTTTGCAGCATTTTCCCACGTTTGCATTTTTTAGCGCTTTTTTGGTCCAAAAAAAAAAAAAAGCCAAGAATGCAGTTTTGCAGCATTTTCCTGCGTTTGCATTTTTGAGCACTTTTTTTGTCCAAAAAAAAGCCGAAAATGCAATTTTGTGGCATTTTCCCACGTTTGCATTTTTTAGCGCTTTTTTGGTCCAAAAAAGTCTGAAAATGCAGTTTTGCGGCATTTTACCACGTTTGCATTTTAAGCACTTTTTGGTCCAAAAAAAAGCCGAAAATGCAGTTTTGCGGCATTTTCCCGCGTCCGCATATTTTAGCGCTTTTTTTGGTCCAAAACAAAAGCCGAAAATGCAATTTTGCGGCATATTACTGCGTGTTGCAGCGTTACAGCGTTTTTTACAGCTAAAAAGCTTCTCTAGAAGCTCGCTAGTTCTGTTTTTTTTTCGAGCCAAAAAACATTGATTCCGGTCTGACACGCAGAGAAATTCCGGCACTTCTTCCAAAAAACACGGCCGAGGTTCCCAGTACGGTTGCGTTTTCCAGTGCGGGCGGCGTGCCGTTAGAACCAATGGTGCCCGCCCGCGGGTCCGCATTCCTCTGTGCGGGTGGTGCGGATGCACGGATTTTCATGCGAATCCGCATTGGCACCACCCGCGCAGATGTGAACCGAGGCTAAAGCAACCCCCATGGTGTCAGTTTGGGTTTCTAACTCTTTGGGCATTTCTACCTTTTTTTGGGGGGTTCATTATTGTGTTTTTTTTTTCTCTAATTGGTGCTTGATGTGGGGGAGGGGGATCACTTTTGTTGCTTGATCGTTCATTGGAAATTGACTTTTTTTTTTTTTTATAGATGAATGATTCGGGGTTATGTACACGCTTTAGTTTTCATTTCTGTTATTGAAAGTATAAACCCGGCTCTGGGGGGGCGTTTTCATAACGCTGGAAACGTTAGCTGTGTAAAGTCATGTTAAAAACCGCAGTTTTTCACCGTTTTTGCATTAGCGTTTTGCGGCATATTACAGCATTTGCATTTTTTAGCGCTTTTTTTGGACCAAAAAGAGGCAGAAAATGCAGTTTTGCAGCATATTACCGCTTTAGCATTTTCTAGTGCTTTTTTTGGTCCAAAGAAGGCCAAAAAATGCAGTTTTGTGGCATTTTCCTGCATTTGCATTTTTTAGCATTTTTTTGTCCAAAAATAAGTTGAAAATGCAATTTTGTGGCATTTTCCCGCGTCTGCATTTTTCAGCGCTTTTGTTGGTCCAAAAAAAGGCTGAAAATGCAGTTTTGCAGCATTTTCCCACGTTTGCATTTTTTAGCGCTTTTTTGGTCCAAAAAAAAAAAAAAAGCCAAGAATGCAGTTTTGCAGCATTTTCCTGCGTTTGCATTTTTGAGCACTTTTTTGTCCAAAATAAAGCCGAAAATGCAATTTTGTGGCATTTTCCCGCGTTTGCATTTTTTAGCACTTTTTTGGTCCAAAAAAGGCTGAAAATGCAGTTTTGTGGCATTTTACCGCGTTTGCATTTTTAAGCACTTTTTTGTCCAAAAAAAAGCCGAAAATGCAGTTTTGCGGCATTTTCCCGCGTCTGCATATTTTAGCGCTTTTTTTGGTCCAAAACAAAAGCCGAAAATGCAATTTTGCGGCATATTACTGCGTGTTGCAGCGTTACAGCGTTTTTTACAGCTAAAAAGCTTCTCTAGAAGCTCGCTAGTTCTGTTTTTTTTTCGAGCCAAAAAACGTTGATTCCGGTCTGACACGCAGAGAAATTCCGGCACTTCTTCCGAAAAACACGGCCGAGGTTCCCAGTACGGTTGCGTTTTCCAGTGCGGGCGGCGTGCCGTTAGAACCAATGGTGCCCGCCCGCGGGTCCGCATTCCTCTGTGCGGGTGGTGCGGATGCATGGATTTTCATGCGAATCCGCATTGGCACCACCCGCGCAGATGTGAACCGAGGCTAAAGCAACCCCCATGGTGTCAGTTTGGGTTTCTAACTCTTTGGGCATTTCTACCTTTTTTTGGGGGGTTCATTATTGTGTTTTTTGTTTTCTCTAATTGGTGCTTGATGTGGGGGAGGGGGATCACTTTTGTTGCTCGATCGTTCATTGGGAATTGACTTTTTTTTTTTTATAGATGAATGATTCGGGGTTATGTAGACGCTTTAGTTTTCATTTCTGTTATTGAAAGTATAAACCCGGCTCTGGGGGGGCGTTTTCATAACGCTGGAAACGTTAGCTGTGTAAAGTCATGTTAAAAACCGCAGTTTTTCACCGTTTTTGCATTAGCGTTTTGCGGCATATTACAGCATTTGCATTTTTTAGCGCTTTTTTTGGACCAAAAAAAAGGCCAAAATGCAGTTTTGCGGCATTTGCCCGCATTTGCATTTTTAGCACTTTTTTTGGTCCAAAAAGAGGCAGAAAATGCAGTTTTGCAGCATATTACCGCTTTAGCATTTTCTAGTGCTTTTTTTGGTCCAAAGAAGGCCAAAAAATGCAGTTTTGCGGCATTTTCCTGCGTTTGCATTTTTAGCTTTTTTTTTGGTCCAAAAAGAGGCTGAAAATGCAGTTTTGCTGCATTTTACAGCGTTTGCATTTTTTTTGGTCCAAAAAGAGGCCGAAAATGCAGTTTTACTGCATTTTACAGCATTTGCATTTTTATCACTGTTTTTGGTCCAAAAGAAAAATGCCAAAAATTTAGTTTTGTGGCATTTTGCCATGTTTGCATTTTTTAGTGCTTTTTTTAGTAAAAAAAAAAGCTAAGAATGCAGTTTTGTGGCATTTTCCTGCATTTGCATTTTTGAGCATTTTTTTGTCCAAAAATAAGTCGAAAATGCAATTTTGCGGCATTTTCCCGCGTCTGCATTTTTCAGCGCTTTTGTTGGTCCAAAAAAAGGCTGAAAATGCAGTTTTGCTGCATTTTCCCACGTGTGCATTTTTTAGCGCTTTTTTGGTCCAAAAAAAAAAAAAAAGCCAAGAATGCAGTTTTGCAGCATTTTCCTGCGTTTGCATTTTTGAGCACTTTTTTGTCCAAAAAAAAGCCGAAAATGCAATTTTGTGGCATTTTCCCGCGTTTGCATTTTTTAGCACTTTTTTGGTCCAAAAAAGGCTGAAAATGCAGTTTTGTGGCATTTTACCGCGTTTGCATTTTTAAGCACTTTTTTGTCCAAAAAAAAGCCGAAAATGCAGTTTTGCGGCATTTTCCCGCGTCTGCATATTTTAGCGCTTTTTTTGGTCCAAAACAAAAGCCGAAAATGCAATTTTGCGGCATATTACTGCGTGTTGCAGCGTTACAGCGTTTTTTACAGCTAAAAAGCTTCTCTAGAAGCTCGCTAGTTCTGTTTTTTTTTTCGAGCCAAAAAACTTTGATTCCGGTCTGACACGCAGAGAAATTCCGGCACTTCTTCCAAAAAACACGGCCGAGGTTCCCAGTACGGTTGCGTTTTCCAGTGCGGGCGGCGTGCCGTTAGAACCAATGGTGCCCGCCCGCGGGTCCGCATTCCTCTGTGCGGGTGGTGCGGATGCATGGATTTTCATGCGAATCCGCATTGGCACCACCCGCGCAGATGTGAACCGAGGCTAAAGCAACCCCCATGGTGTCAGTTTGGGTTTCTAACTCTTTGGGCATTTCTACCTTTTTTTGGGGGGTTCATTATTGTGTTTTTTTTTTCTCTAATTGGTGCTTGATGTGGGGGAGGGGGATCACTTTTGTTGCTCGATCGTTCATTGGAAATTGACTTTTTTTTTTTTATAGATGAATGATTCGGGGTTATGTAGACGCTTTAGTTTTCATTTCTGTTATTGAAAGTATAAACCCGGCTCTGGGGGGGCGTTTTCATAACGCTGGAAACGTTAGCTGTGTAAAGTCATGTTAAAAACCGCAGTTTTTCACCGTTTTTGCATTAGCGTTTTGCGGCATATTACAGCATTTGCATTTTTTAGCGCTTTTTTTGGACCAAAAAAAAGGCCAAAATGCAGTTTTGCGGCATTTGCCCGCATTTGCATTTTTAGCACTTTTTTTGGTCCAAAAAGAGGCAGAAAATGCAGTTTTGCAGCATATTACCGCTTTAGCATTTTCTAGTGCTTTTTTTGGTCCAAAGAAGGCCAAAAAATGCAGTTTTGCGGCATTTTCCTGCGTTTGCATTTTTAGCTTTTTTTTTGGTCCAAAAAGAGGCTGAAAATGCAGTTTTGCTGCATTTTACAGCGTTTGCATTTTTTTTGGTCCAAAAAGAGGCCGAAAATGCAGTTTTACTGCATTTTACAGCATTTGCATTTTTATCACTGTTTTTGGTCCAAAAGAAAAATGCCAAAAATTTAGTTTTGTGGCATTTTGCCATGTTTGCATTTTTTAGTGCTTTTTTTAGTAAAAAAAAAAGCTAAGAATGCAGTTTTGTGGCATTTTCCTGCATTTGCATTTTTCAGCGCTTTTGTTGGTCCAAAAAAAGGCTGAAAATGCAGTTTTGCTGCATTTTCCCACGTTTGCATTTTTTAGCGCTTTTTTGGTCCAAAAAAAAAAAAAAAGCCAAGAATGCAGTTTTGCAGCATTTTCCTGCGTTTGCATTTTTGAGCACTTTTTTGTCCAAAAAAAAGCCGAAAATGCAATTTTGTGGCATTTTCCCGCGTCTGCATATTTTAGCGCTTTTTTTGGTCCAAAAAAGGCTGAAAATGCAGTTTTGCGGCATTTTCCTGCGTTTGCATTTTTAGCTTTTTTTTTGTTCCAAAAAGAGGCTGAAAATGCAGTTTTGCTGCATTTTACAGCGTTTGCATTTTTTTTGGTCCAAAAAGAGGCCGAAAATGCAGTTTTACTGCATTTTACAGCATTTGCATTTTTATCACTGTTTTTGGTCCAAAAGAAAAATGCCAAAAATTTAGTTTTGTGGCATTTTGCCATTTTTGCATTTTTTAGTGCTTTTTTTAGTAAAAAAAAAAGCCAAGAATGCAGTTTTGTGGCATTTTCCTGCATTTGCATTTTTGAGCATTTTTTTGTCCAAAAATAAGTCGAAAATGCAATTTTGCGGCATTTTCCCGCGTCTGCATTTTTCAGCGCTTTTGTTGGTCCAAAAAAAGGCTGAAAATGCAGTTTTGCTGCATTTTCCCACGTGTGCATTTTTTAGCGCTTTTTTGGTCCAAAAAAAAAAAAAAAAGCCAAGAATGCAGTTTTGCAGCATTTTCCTGCGTTTGCATTTTTGAGCACTTTTTTGTCCAAAAAAAAAGCCGAAAATGCAATTTTGTGGCATTTTCCCGCGTTTGCATTTTTTAGCACTTTTTTGGTCCAAAAAAGGCTGAAAATGCAGTTTTGTGGCATTTTACCGCGTTTGCATTTTTAAGCACTTTTTTGTCCAAAAAAAAGCCGAAAATGCAGTTTTGCGGCATTTTCCCGCGTCTGCATATTTTAGCGCTTTTTTTGGTCCAAAACAAAAGCCGAAAATGCAATTTTGCGGCATATTACTGCGTGTTGCAGCGTTACAGCGTTTTTTACAGCTAAAAAGCTTCTCTAGAAGCTCGCTAGTTCTGTTTTTTTTTTCGAGCCAAAAAACTTTGATTCCGGTCTGACACGCAGAGAAATTCCGGCACTTCTTCCAAAAAACACGGCCGAGGTTCCCAGTACGGTTGCGTTTTCCAGTGCGGGCGGCGTGCCGTTAGAACCAATGGTGCCCGCCCGCGGGTCCGCATTCCTCTGTGCGGGTGGTGCGGATGCACGGATTTTCATGCGAATCCGCATTGGCACCACCCGCGCAGATGTGAACCGAGGCTAAAGCAACCCCCATGGTGTCAGTTTGGGTTTCTAACTCTTTGGGCATTTCTACCTTTTTTTGGGGGGTTCATTATTGTGTTTTTTTTTTCTCTAATTGGTGCTTGATGTGGGGGAGGGGGATCACTTTTGTTGCTTGATCGTTCATTGGAAATTGACTTTTTTTTTTTTTTATAGATGAATGATTCGGGGTTATGTAGACGCTTTAGTTTTCATTTCTGTTATTGAAAGTATAAACCCGGCTCTGGGGGGGGCGTTTTCATAACGCTGGAAACGTTAGCTGTGTAAAGTCATGTTAAAAACCGCAGTTTTTCACCGTTTTTGCATTAGCGTTTTGCGGCATATTACAGCATTTGCATTTTTTAGCGCTTTTTTTGGACCAAAAAGAGGCAGAAAATGCAGTTTTGCAGCATATTACCGCTTTAGCATTTTCTAGTGCTTTTTTTGGTCCAAAGAAGGCCAAAAAATGCAGTTTTGCGGCATTTTCCTGCGTTTGCATTTTTAGCTTTTTTTTTGGTCCAAAAAGAGGCTGAAAATGCAGTTTTGCTGCATTTTACAGCGTTTGCATTTTTTAACCACTTTTTGGTCCAAAAAAAAGCCGAAAATGCAGTTTTGCGGCATTTTCCCGCGTCTGCATATTTTAGCGCTTTTTTTGGTCCAAAAAAGGCTGAAAATGCAGTTTTGCGGCATTTTCCTGCGTTTGCATTTTTAGCTTTTTTTTTGTTCCAAAAAGAGGCTGAAAATGCAGTTTTGCTGCATTTTACAGCGTTTGCATTTTTTTTGGTCCAAAAAGAGGCCGAAAATGCAGTTTTACTGCATTTTACAGCATTCGCATTTTTATCACTGTTTTTGGTCCAAAAGAAAAATGCCAAAAATTTAGTTTTGTGGCATTTTGCCATGTTTGCATTTTTTAGTGCTTTTTTTAGTAAAAAAAAAAGCCAAGAATGCAGTTTTGTGGCATTTTCCTGCATTTGCATTTTTTAGCATTTTTTTGTCCAAAAATAAGTTGAAAATGCAATTTTGTGGCATTTTCCCGCGTCTGCATTTTTCAGCGCTTTTGTTGGTCCAAAAAAAGGCTGAAAATGCAGTTTTGCAGCATTTTCCCACGTTTGCATTTTTTAGCGCTTTTTTGGTCCAAAAAAAAAAAAAAAGCCAAGAATGCAGTTTTGCAGCATTTTCCTGCGTTTGCATTTTTGAGCACTTTTTTGTCCAAAATAAAGCCGAAAATGCAATTTTGTGGCATTTTCCCGCGTTTGCATTTTTTAGCACTTTTTTGGTCCAAAAAAGGCTGAAAATGCAGTTTTGTGGCATTTTACCGCGTTTGCATTTTTAAGCACTTTTTTGTCCAAAAAAAAGCCGAAAATGCAGTTTTGCGGCATTTTCCCGCGTCTGCATATTTTAGCGCTTTTTTTGGTCCAAAACAAAAGCCGAAAATGCAATTTTGCGGCATATTACTGCGTGTTGCAGCGTTACAGCGTTTTTTACAGCTAAAAAGCTTCTCTAGAAGCTCGCTAGTTCTGTTTTTTTTTTCGAGCCAAAAAACATTGATTCCGGTCTGACACGCAGAGAAATTCCGGCACTTCTTCCGAAAAACACGGCCGAGGTTCCCAGTACGGTTGCGTTTTCCAGTGCGGGCGGCGTGCCGTTAGAACCAATGGTGCCCGCCCGCGGGTCCGCATTCCTCTGTGCGGGTGGTGCGGATGCATGGATTTTCATGCGAATCCGCATTGGCACCACCCGCGCAGATGTGAACCGAGGCTAAAGCAACCCCCATGGTGTCAGTTTGGGTTTCTAACTCTTTGGGCATTTCTACCTTTTTTTGGGGGGTTCATTATTGTGTTTTTTGTTTTCTCTAATTGGTGCTTGATGTGGGGGAGGGGGATCACTTTTGTTGCTCGATCGTTCATTGGAAATTGACTTTTTTTTTTTTTTATAGATGAATGATTCGGGGTTATGTAGACGCTTTAGTTTTCATTTCTGTTATTGAAAGTATAAACCCGGCTCTGGGGGGGCGTTTTCATAACGCTGGAAACGTTAGCTGTGTAAAGTCATGTTAAAAACCGCAGTTTTTCACCGTTTTTGCATTAGCGTTTTGCGGCATATTACAGCATTTGCATTTTTTAGCGCTTTTTTTGGACCAAAAAAAAGGCCAAAATGCAGTTTTGCGGCATTTGCCCGCATTTGCATTTTTAGCACTTTTTTTGGTCCAAAAAGAGGCAGAAAATGCAGTTTTGCAGCATATTACCGCTTTAGCATTTTCTAGTGCTTTTTTTGGTCCAAAGAAGGCCAAAAAATGCAGTTTTGCGGCATTTTCCTGCGTTTGCATTTTTAGCTTTTTTTTTGGTCCAAAAAGAGGCTGAAAATGCAGTTTTGCTGCATTTTACAGCGTTTGCATTTTTTTTGGTCCAAAAAGAGGCCGAAAATGCAGTTTTACTGCATTTTACAGCATTTGCATTTTTATCACTGTTTTTGGTCCAAAAGAAAAATGCCAAAAATTTAGTTTTGTGGCATTTTGCCATGTTTGCATTTTTTAGTGCTTTTTTTAGTAAAAAAAAAAGCTAAGAATGCAGTTTTGTGGCATTTTCCTGCATTTGCATTTTTGAGCATTTTTTTGTCCAAAAATAAGTCGAAAATGCAATTTTGCTGCATTTTCCCGCGTCTGCATTTTTCAGCGCTTTTGTTGGTCCAAAAAAAGGCTGAAAATGCAGTTTTGCAGCATTTTCCCACGTTTGCATTTTTTAGCGCTTTTTTGGTCCAAAAAAAAAAAAAAGCCAAGAATGCAGTTTTGCAGCATTTTCCTGCGTTTGCATTTTTGAGCACTTTTTTTGTCCAAAAAAAAGCCGAAAATGCAATTTTGTGGCATTTTCCCACGTTTGCATTTTTTAGCGCTTTTTTGGTCCAAAAAAGTCTGAAAATGCAGTTTTGCGGCATTTTACCACGTT
Organism: Staurois parvus; assembly: GCF_062004578.1. Taxonomy (NCBI): domain Eukaryota; kingdom Metazoa; phylum Chordata; class Amphibia; order Anura; family Ranidae; genus Staurois; species Staurois parvus. The sequence continues at coordinate 3,158,690 of NW_028318502.1, read as the reverse complement.
TGCATTTTAAGCACTTTTTGGTCCAAAAAAAAGCCGAAAATGCAGTTTTGCGGCATTTTCCCGCGTCCGCATATTTTAGCGCTTTTTTTGGTCCAAAACAAAAGCCGAAAATGCAATTTTGCGGCATATTACTGCGTGTTGCAGCGTTACAGCGTTTTTTACAGCTAAAAAGCTTCTCTAGAAGCTCGCTAGTTCTGTTTTTTTTTCGAGCCAAAAAACATTGATTCCGGTCTGACACGCAGAGAAATTCCGGCACTTCTTCCAAAAAACACGGCCGAGGTTCCCAGTACGGTTGCGTTTTCCAGTGCGGGCGGCGTGCCGTTAGAACCAATGGTGCCCGCCCGCGGGTCCGCATTCCTCTGTGCGGGTGGTGCGGATGCACGGATTTTCATGCGAATCCGCATTGGCACCACCCGCGCAGATGTGAACCGAGGCTAAAGCAACCCCCATGGTGTCAGTTTGGGTTTCTAACTCTTTGGGCATTTCTACCTTTTTTTGGGGGGTTCATTATTGTGTTTTTTTTTTCTCTAATTGGTGCTTGATGTGGGGGAGGGGGATCACTTTTGTTGCTTGATCGTTCATTGGAAATTGACTTTTTTTTTTTTATAGATGAATGATTCGGGGTTATGTAGACGCTTTAGTTTTCATTTCTGTTATTGAAAGTATAAACCCGGCTCTGGGGGGGCGTTTTCATAACGCTGGAAACGTTCGCTGTGTAAAGTCATGTTAAAAACCGCAGTTTTTCACCGTTTTTGCATTAGCGTTTTGCGGCATATTACAGCATTTGCATTTTTTAGCGCTTTTTTTGGACCAAAAAGAGGCAGAAAATGCAGTTTTGCAGCATATTACCGCTTTAGCATTTTCTAGTGCTTTTTTTGGTCCAAAGAAGGCCAAAAAATGCAGTTTTGCGGCATTTTCCTGCGTTTGCATTTTTAGCTTTTTTTTTGGTCCAAAAAGAGGCTGAAAATGCAGTTTTGCTGCATTTTACAGCGTTTGCATTTTTTTTGGTCCAAAAAGAGGCCGAAAATGCAGTTTTACTGCATTTTACAGCATTTGCATTTTTATCACTGTTTTTGGTCCAAAAGAAAAATGCCAAAAATTTAGTTTTGTGGCATTTTGCCATTTTTGCATTTTTTAGTGCTTTTTTTAGTAAAAAAAAAAAGCTAAGAATGCAGTTTTGCGGCATTTTCCTGCGTTTGCATTTTTAGCTTTTTTTTTGGTCCAAAAAGAGGCCGAAAATGCAGTTTTACTGCATTTTACAGCATTTGCATTTTTATCACTGTTTTTGGTCCAAAAGAAAAATGCCAAAAATTTAGTTTTGTGGCACTTTGCCATTTTTGCATTTTTTAGTGCTTTTTTTAGTAAAAAAAAAAGCCAAGAATGCAGTTTTGTGGCATTTTCCTGCATTTGCATTTTTGAGCATTTTTTTGTCCAAAAATAAGTCGAAAATGCAATTTTGCGGCATTTTCCCGCGTCTGCATTTTTCAGCGCTTTTGTTGGTCCAAAAAAAGGCTGAAAATGCAGTTTTGCAGCATTTTCCCACGTTTGCATTTTTTAGCGCTTTTTTGGTCCAAAAAAAAAAAAAAAGCCAAGAATGCAGTTTTGCAGCATTTTCCTGCGTTTGCATTTTTGAGCACTTTTTTGGTCCAAAAAAGGCTGAAAATGCAGTTTTGTGGCATTTTACCGCGTTTGCATTTTTAAGCACTTTTTTGTCCAAAAAAAAGCCGAAAATGCAGTTTTGCGGCATTTTCCCGCGTCTGCATATTTTAGCGCTTTTTTTGGTCCAAAACAAAAGCCGAAAATGCAATTTTGCGGCATATTACTGCGTCTGCATTTTTCAGCGCTTTTGTTGGTCCAAAAAAAGGCTGAAAATGCAGTTTTGCTGCATTTTCCCACGTGTGCATTTTTTAGCGCTTTTTTGGTCCAAAAAAAAAAAAAAAAGCCAAGAATGCAGTTTTGCAGCATTTTCCTGCGTTTGCATTTTTGAGCACTTTTTTGTCCAAAAAAAAGCCGAAAATGCAATTTTGTGGCATTTTCCCGCGTTTGCATTTTTTAGCACTTTTTTGGTCCAAAAAAGGCTGAAAATGCAGTTTTGTGGCATTTTACCGCGTTTGCATTTTTAAGCACTTTTTTGTCCAAAAAAAAGCCGAAAATGCAGTTTTGCGGCATTTTCCCGCGTCTGCATATTTTAGCGCTTTTTTTGGTCCAAAACAAAAGCCGAAAATGCAATTTTGCGGCATATTACTGCGTGTTGCAGCGTTACAGCGTTTTTTACAGCTAAAAAGCTTCTCTAGAAGCTCGCTAGTTCTGTTTTTTTTTCGAGCCAAAAAACGTTGATTCCGGTCTGACACGCAGAGAAATTCCGGCACTTCTTCCGAAAAACACGGCCGAGGTTCCCAGTACGGTTGCGTTTTCCAGTGCGGGCGGCGTGCCGTTAGAACCAATGGTGCCCGCCCGCGGGTCCGCATTCCTCTGTGCGGGTGGTGCGGATGCATGGATTTTCATGCGAATCCGCATTGGCACCACCCGCGCAGATGTGAACCGAGGCTAAAGCAACCCCCATGGTGTCAGTTTGGGTTTCTAACTCTTTGGGCATTTCTACCTTTTTTTGGGGGGTTCATTATTGTGTTTTTTTTTTCTCTAATTGGTGCTTGATGTGGGGGAGGGGGATCACTTTTGTTGCTCGATCGTTCATTGGAAATTGACTTTTTTTTTTTTTTATAGATGAATGATTCGGGGTTATGTAGACGCTTTAGTTTTCATTTCTGTTATTGAAAGTATAAACCCGGCTCTGGGGGGGCGTTTTCATAACGCTGGAAACGTTAGCTGTGTAAAGTCATGTTAAAAACCGCAGTTTTTCACCGTTTTTGCATTAGCGTTTTGCGGCATATTACAGCATTTGCATTTTTTAGCGCTTTTTTTGGACCAAAAAAAAGGCCAAAATGCAGTTTTGCGGCATTTGCCCGCATTTGCATTTTTAGCACTTTTTTTGGTCCAAAAAGAGGCAGAAAATGCAGTTTTGCAGCATATTACCGCTTTAGCATTTTCTAGTGCTTTTTTTGGTCCAAAGAAGGCCAAAAAATGCAGTTTTGCGGCATTTTCCTGCGTTTGCATTTTTAGCTTTTTTTTTGGTCCAAAAAGAGGCTGAAAATGCAGTTTTGCTGCATTTTACAGCGTTTGCATTTTTTTTGGTCCAAAAAGAGGCCGAAAATGCAGTTTTACTGCATTTTACAGCATTTGCATTTTTATCACTGTTTTTGGTCCAAAAGAAAAATGCCAAAAATTTAGTTTTGTGGCATTTTGCCATGTTTGCATTTTTTAGTGCTTTTTTTAGTAAAAAAAAAAGCTAAGAATGCAGTTTTGTGGCATTTTCCTGCATTTGCATTTTTGAGCATTTTTTTGTCCAAAAATAAGTCGAAAATGCAATTTTGCGGCATTTTCCCGCGTCTGCATTTTTCAGCGCTTTTGTTGGTCCAAAAAAAGGCTGAAAATGCAGTTTTGCTGCATTTTCCCACGTGTGCATTTTTTAGCGCTTTTTTGGTCCAAAAAAAAAAAAAAAGCCAAGAATGCAGTTTTGCAGCATTTTCCTGCGTTTGCATTTTTGAGCACTTTTTTGGTCCAAAAAAGGCTGAAAATGCAGTTTTGTGGCATTTTACCGCGTTTGCATTTTTAAGCACTTTTTTGTCCAAAAAAAAGCCGAAAATGCAGTTTTGCGGCATTTTCCCGCGTCTGCATATTTTAGCGCTTTTTTTGGTCCAAAACAAAAGCCGAAAATGCAATTTTGCGGCATATTACTGCGTCTGCATTTTTCAGCGCTTTTGTTGGTCCAAAAAAAGGCTGAAAATGCAGTTTTGCAGCATTTTCCCACGTGTGCATTTTTTAGCGCTTTTTTGGTCCAAAAAAAAAAAAAAAAGCCAAGAATGCAGTTTTGCAGCATTTTCCTGCGTTTGCATTTTTGAGCACTTTTTTGTCCAAAAAAAAGCCGAAAATGCAATTTTGTGGCATTTTCCCGCGTTTGCATTTTTTAGCACTTTTTTGGTCCAAAAAAGGCTGAAAATGCAGTTTTGTGGCATTTTACCGCGTTTGCATTTTTAAGCACTTTTTTGTCCAAAAAAAAGCCGAAAATGCAGTTTTGCGGCATTTTCCCGCGTCTGCATATTTTAGCGCTTTTTTTGGTCCAAAACAAAAGCCGAAAATGCAATTTTGCGGCATATTACTGCGTGTTGCAGCGTTACAGCGTTTTTTACAGCTAAAAAGCTTCTCTAGAAGCTCGCTAGTTCTGTTTTTTTTTTCGAGCCAAAAAACTTTGATTCCGGTCTGACACGCAGAGAAATTCCGGCACTTCTTCCAAAAAACACGGCCGAGGTTCCCAGTACGGTTGCGTTTTCCAGTGCGGGCGGCGTGCCGTTAGAACCAATGGTGCCCGCCCGCGGGTCCGCATTCCTCTGTGCGGGTGGTGCGGATGCACGGATTTTCATGCGAATCCGCATTGGCACCACCCGCGCAGATGTGAACCGAGGCTAAAGCAACCCCCATGGTGTCAGTTTGGGTTTCTAACTCTTTGGGCATTTCTACCTTTTTTTGGGGGGTTCATTATTGTGTTTTTTTTTTCTCTAATTGGTGCTTGATGTGGGGGAGGGGGATCACTTTTGTTGCTTGATCGTTCATTGGAAATTGACTTTTTTTTTTTTTTATAGATGAATGATTCGGGGTTATGTACACGCTTTAGTTTTCATTTCTGTTATTGAAAGTATAAACCCGGCTCTGGGGGGGCGTTTTCATAACGCTGGAAACGTTAGCTGTGTAAAGTCATGTTAAAAACCGCAGTTTTTCACCGTTTTTGCATTAGCGTTTTGCGGCATATTACAGCATTTGCATTTTTTAGCGCTTTTTTTGGACCAAAAAGAGGCAGAAAATGCAGTTTTGCAGCATATTACCGCTTTAGCATTTTCTAGTGCTTTTTTTGGTCCAAAGAAGGCCAAAAAATGCAGTTTTGTGGCATTTTCCTGCATTTGCATTTTTTAGCATTTTTTTGTCCAAAAATAAGTTGAAAATGCAATTTTGTGGCATTTTCCCGCGTCTGCATTTTTCAGCGCTTTTGTTGGTCCAAAAAAAGGCTGAAAATGCAGTTTTGCAGCATTTTCCCACGTTTGCATTTTTTAGCGCTTTTTTGGTCCAAAAAAAAAAAAAAAGCCAAGAATGCAGTTTTGCAGCATTTTCCTGCGTTTGCATTTTTGAGCACTTTTTTGTCCAAAATAAAGCCGAAAATGCAATTTTGTGGCATTTTCCCGCGTTTGCATTTTTTAGCACTTTTTTGGTCCAAAAAAGGCTGAAAATGCAGTTTTGTGGCATTTTACCGCGTTTGCATTTTTAAGCACTTTTTTGTCCAAAAAAAAGCCGAAAATGCAGTTTTGCGGCATTTTCCCGCGTCTGCATATTTTAGCGCTTTTTTTGGTCCAAAACAAAAGCCGAAAATGCAATTTTGCGGCATATTACTGCGTGTTGCAGCGTTACAGCGTTTTTTACAGCTAAAAAGCTTCTCTAGAAGCTCGCTAGTTCTGTTTTTTTTTCGAGCCAAAAAACGTTGATTCCGGTCTGACACGCAGAGAAATTCCGGCACTTCTTCCGAAAAACACGGCCGAGGTTCCCAGTACGGTTGCGTTTTCCAGTGCGGGCGGCGTGCCGTTAGAACCAATGGTGCCCGCCCGCGGGTCCGCATTCCTCTGTGCGGGTGGTGCGGATGCATGGATTTTCATGCGAATCCGCATTGGCACCACCCGCGCAGATGTGAACCGAGGCTAAAGCAACCCCCATGGTGTCAGTTTGGGTTTCTAACTCTTTGGGCATTTCTACCTTTTTTTGGGGGGTTCATTATTGTGTTTTTTGTTTTCTCTAATTGGTGCTTGATGTGGGGGAGGGGGATCACTTTTGTTGCTCGATCGTTCATTGGGAATTGACTTTTTTTTTTTTATAGATGAATGATTCGGGGTTATGTAGACGCTTTAGTTTTCATTTCTGTTATTGAAAGTATAAACCCGGCTCTGGGGGGGCGTTTTCATAACGCTGGAAACGTTAGCTGTGTAAAGTCATGTTAAAAACCGCAGTTTTTCACCGTTTTTGCATTAGCGTTTTGCGGCATATTACAGCATTTGCATTTTTTAGCGCTTTTTTTGGACCAAAAAAAAGGCCAAAATGCAGTTTTGCGGCATTTGCCCGCATTTGCATTTTTAGCACTTTTTTTGGTCCAAAAAGAGGCAGAAAATGCAGTTTTGCAGCATATTACCGCTTTAGCATTTTCTAGTGCTTTTTTTGGTCCAAAGAAGGCCAAAAAATGCAGTTTTGCGGCATTTTCCTGCGTTTGCATTTTTAGCTTTTTTTTTGGTCCAAAAAGAGGCTGAAAATGCAGTTTTGCTGCATTTTACAGCGTTTGCATTTTTTTTGGTCCAAAAAGAGGCCGAAAATGCAGTTTTACTGCATTTTACAGCATTTGCATTTTTATCACTGTTTTTGGTCCAAAAGAAAAATGCCAAAAATTTAGTTTTGTGGCATTTTGCCATGTTTGCATTTTTTAGTGCTTTTTTTAGTAAAAAAAAAAGCTAAGAATGCAGTTTTGTGGCATTTTCCTGCATTTGCATTTTTGAGCATTTTTTTGTCCAAAAATAAGTCGAAAATGCAATTTTGCGGCATTTTCCCGCGTCTGCATTTTTCAGCGCTTTTGTTGGTCCAAAAAAAGGCTGAAAATGCAGTTTTGCTGCATTTTCCCACGTGTGCATTTTTTAGCGCTTTTTTGGTCCAAAAAAAAAAAAAAAGCCAAGAATGCAGTTTTGCAGCATTTTCCTGCGTTTGCATTTTTGAGCACTTTTTTGTCCAAAAAAAAGCCGAAAATGCAATTTTGTGGCATTTTCCCGCGTTTGCATTTTTTAGCACTTTTTTGGTCCAAAAAAGGCTGAAAATGCAGTTTTGTGGCATTTTACCGCGTTTGCATTTTTAAGCACTTTTTTGTCCAAAAAAAAGCCGAAAATGCAGTTTTGCGGCATTTTCCCGCGTCTGCATATTTTAGCGCTTTTTTTGGTCCAAAACAAAAGCCGAAAATGCAATTTTGCGGCATATTACTGCGTGTTGCAGCGTTACAGCGTTTTTTACAGCTAAAAAGCTTCTCTAGAAGCTCGCTAGTTCTGTTTTTTTTTTCGAGCCAAAAAACTTTGATTCCGGTCTGACACGCAGAGAAATTCCGGCACTTCTTCCAAAAAACACGGCCGAGGTTCCCAGTACGGTTGCGTTTTCCAGTGCGGGCGGCGTGCCGTTAGAACCAATGGTGCCCGCCCGCGGGTCCGCATTCCTCTGTGCGGGTGGTGCGGATGCATGGATTTTCATGCGAATCCGCATTGGCACCACCCGCGCAGATGTGAACCGAGGCTAAAGCAACCCCCATGGTGTCAGTTTGGGTTTCTAACTCTTTGGGCATTTCTACCTTTTTTTGGGGGGTTCATTATTGTGTTTTTTTTTTCTCTAATTGGTGCTTGATGTGGGGGAGGGGGATCACTTTTGTTGCTCGATCGTTCATTGGAAATTGACTTTTTTTTTTTTATAGATGAATGATTCGGGGTTATGTAGACGCTTTAGTTTTCATTTCTGTTATTGAAAGTATAAACCCGGCTCTGGGGGGGCGTTTTCATAACGCTGGAAACGTTAGCTGTGTAAAGTCATGTTAAAAACCGCAGTTTTTCACCGTTTTTGCATTAGCGTTTTGCGGCATATTACAGCATTTGCATTTTTTAGCGCTTTTTTTGGACCAAAAAAAAGGCCAAAATGCAGTTTTGCGGCATTTGCCCGCATTTGCATTTTTAGCACTTTTTTTGGTCCAAAAAGAGGCAGAAAATGCAGTTTTGCAGCATATTACCGCTTTAGCATTTTCTAGTGCTTTTTTTGGTCCAAAGAAGGCCAAAAAATGCAGTTTTGCGGCATTTTCCTGCGTTTGCATTTTTAGCTTTTTTTTTGGTCCAAAAAGAGGCTGAAAATGCAGTTTTGCTGCATTTTACAGCGTTTGCATTTTTTTTGGTCCAAAAAGAGGCCGAAAATGCAGTTTTACTGCATTTTACAGCATTTGCATTTTTATCACTGTTTTTGGTCCAAAAGAAAAATGCCAAAAATTTAGTTTTGTGGCATTTTGCCATGTTTGCATTTTTTAGTGCTTTTTTTAGTAAAAAAAAAAGCTAAGAATGCAGTTTTGTGGCATTTTCCTGCATTTGCATTTTTCAGCGCTTTTGTTGGTCCAAAAAAAGGCTGAAAATGCAGTTTTGCTGCATTTTCCCACGTTTGCATTTTTTAGCGCTTTTTTGGTCCAAAAAAAAAAAAAAAGCCAAGAATGCAGTTTTGCAGCATTTTCCTGCGTTTGCATTTTTGAGCACTTTTTTGTCCAAAAAAAAGCCGAAAATGCAATTTTGTGGCATTTTCCCGCGTCTGCATATTTTAGCGCTTTTTTTGGTCCAAAAAAGGCTGAAAATGCAGTTTTGCGGCATTTTCCTGCGTTTGCATTTTTAGCTTTTTTTTTGTTCCAAAAAGAGGCTGAAAATGCAGTTTTGCTGCATTTTACAGCGTTTGCATTTTTTTTGGTCCAAAAAGAGGCCGAAAATGCAGTTTTACTGCATTTTACAGCATTTGCATTTTTATCACTGTTTTTGGTCCAAAAGAAAAATGCCAAAAATTTAGTTTTGTGGCATTTTGCCATTTTTGCATTTTTTAGTGCTTTTTTTAGTAAAAAAAAAAGCCAAGAATGCAGTTTTGTGGCATTTTCCTGCATTTGCATTTTTGAGCATTTTTTTGTCCAAAAATAAGTCGAAAATGCAATTTTGCGGCATTTTCCCGCGTCTGCATTTTTCAGCGCTTTTGTTGGTCCAAAAAAAGGCTGAAAATGCAGTTTTGCTGCATTTTCCCACGTTTGCATTTTTTAGCGCTTTTTTGGTCCAAAAAAAAAAAAAAAGCCAAGAATGCAGTTTTGCAGCATTTTCCTGCGTTTGCATTTTTGAGCACTTTTTTGTCCAAAAAAAAGCCGAAAATGCAATTTTGTGGCATTTTCCCGCGTCTGCATATTTTAGCGCTTTTTTTGGTCCAAAAAAGGCTGAAAATGCAGTTTTGCGGCATTTTCCTGCGTTTGCATTTTTAGCTTTTTTTTTGTTCCAAAAAGAGGCTGAAAATGCAGTTTTGCTGCATTTTACAGCGTTTGCATTTTTTTTGGTCCAAAAAGAGGCCGAAAATGCAGTTTTACTGCATTTTACAGCATTTGCATTTTTATCACTGTTTTTGGTCCAAAAGAAAAATGCCAAAAATTTAGTTTTGTGGCATTTTGCCATTTTTGCATTTTTTAGTGCTTTTTTTAGTAAAAAAAAAAGCCAAGAATGCAGTTTTGTGGCATTTTCCTGCATTTGCATTTTTGAGCATTTTTTTGTCCAAAAATAAGTCGAAAATGCAATTTTGCGGCATTTTCCCGCGTCTGCATTTTTCAGCGCTTTTGTTGGTCCAAAAAAAGGCTGAAAATGCAGTTTTGCTGCATTTTCCCACGTGTGCATTTTTTAGCGCTTTTTTGGTCCAAAAAAAAAAAAAAAAGCCAAGAATGCAGTTTTGCAGCATTTTCCTGCGTTTGCATTTTTGAGCACTTTTTTGTCCAAAAAAAAAGCCGAAAATGCAATTTTGTGGCATTTTCCCGCGTTTGCATTTTTTAGCACTTTTTTGGTCCAAAAAAGGCTGAAAATGCAGTTTTGTGGCATTTTACCGCGTTTGCATTTTTAAGCACTTTTTTGTCCAAAAAAAAGCCGAAAATGCAGTTTTGCGGCATTTTCCCGCGTCTGCATATTTTAGCGCTTTTTTTGGTCCAAAACAAAAGCCGAAAATGCAATTTTGCGGCATATTACTGCGTGTTGCAGCGTTACAGCGTTTTTTACAGCTAAAAAGCTTCTCTAGAAGCTCGCTAGTTCTGTTTTTTTTTTCGAGCCAAAAAACTTTGATTCCGGTCTGACACGCAGAGAAATTCCGGCACTTCTTCCAAAAAACACGGCCGAGGTTCCCAGTACGGTTGCGTTTTCCAGTGCGGGCGGCGTGCCGTTAGAACCAATGGTGCCCGCCCGCGGGTCCGCATTCCTCTGTGCGGGTGGTGCGGATGCACGGATTTTCATGCGAATCCGCATTGGCACCACCCGCGCAGATGTGAACCGAGGCTAAAGCAACCCCCATGGTGTCAGTTTGGGTTTCTAACTCTTTGGGCATTTCTACCTTTTTTTGGGGGGTTCATTATTGTGTTTTTTTTTTCTCTAATTGGTGCTTGATGTGGGGGAGGGGGATCACTTTTGTTGCTTGATCGTTCATTGGAAATTGACTTTTTTTTTTTTTTATAGATGAATGATTCGGGGTTATGTAGACGCTTTAGTTTTCATTTCTGTTATTGAAAGTATAAACCCGGCTCTGGGGGGGCGTTTTCATAACGCTGGAAACGTTAGCTGTGTAAAGTCATGTTAAAAACCGCAGTTTTTCACCGTTTTTGCATTAGCGTTTTGCGGCATATTACAGCATTTGCATTTTTTAGCGCTTTTTTTGGACCAAAAAGAGGCAGAAAATGCAGTTTTGCAGCATATTACCGCTTTAGCATTTTCTAGTGCTTTTTTTGGTCCAAAGAAGGCCAAAAAATGCAGTTTTGCGGCATTTTCCTGCGTTTGCATTTTTAGCTTTTTTTTTGGTCCAAAAAGAGGCTGAAAATGCAGTTTTGCTGCATTTTACAGCGTTTGCATTTTTTAACCACTTTTTGGTCCAAAAAAAAGCCGAAAATGCAGTTTTGCGGCATTTTCCCGCGTCTGCATATTTTAGCGCTTTTTTTGGTCCAAAAAAGGCTGAAAATGCAGTTTTGCGGCATTTTCCTGCGTTTGCATTTTTAGCTTTTTTTTTGTTCCAAAAAGAGGCTGAAAATGCAGTTTTGCTGCATTTTACAGCGTTTGCATTTTTTTTGGTCCAAAAAGAGGCCGAAAATGCAGTTTTACTGCATTTTACAGCATTCGCATTTTTATCACTGTTTTTGGTCCAAAAGAAAAATGCCAAAAATTTAGTTTTGTGGCATTTTGCCATGTTTGCATTTTTTAGTGCTTTTTTTAGTAAAAAAAAAAGCCAAGAATGCAGTTTTGTGGCATTTTCCTGCATTTGCATTTTTTAGCATTTTTTTGTCCAAAAATAAGTTGAAAATGCAATTTTGTGGCATTTTCCCGCGTCTGCATTTTTCAGCGCTTTTGTTGGTCCAAAAAAAGGCTGAAAATGCAGTTTTGCAGCATTTTCCCACGTTTGCATTTTTTAGCGCTTTTTTGGTCCAAAAAAAAAAAAAAAGCCAAGAATGCAGTTTTGCAGCATTTTCCTGCGTTTGCATTTTTGAGCACTTTTTTGTCCAAAATAAAGCCGAAAATGCAATTTTGTGGCATTTTCCCGCGTTTGCATTTTTTAGCACTTTTTTGGTCCAAAAAAGGCTGAAAATGCAGTTTTGTGGCATTTTACCGCGTTTGCATTTTTAAGCACTTTTTTGTCCAAAAAAAAGCCGAAAATGCAGTTTTGCGGCATTTTCCCGCGTCTGCATATTTTAGCGCTTTTTTTGGTCCAAAACAAAAGCCGAAAATGCAATTTTGCGGCATATTACTGCGTGTTGCAGCGTTACAGCGTTTTTTACAGCTAAAAAGCTTCTCTAGAAGCTCGCTAGTTCTGTTTTTTTTTCGAGCCAAAAAACGTTGATTCCGGTCTGACACGCAGAGAAATTCCGGCACTTCTTCCGAAAAACACGGCCGAGGTTCCCAGTACGGTTGCGTTTTCCAGTGCGGGCGGCGTGCCGTTAGAACCAATGGTGCCCGCCCGCGGGTCCGCATTCCTCTGTGCGGGTGGTGCGGATGCATGGATTTTCATGCGAATCCGCATTGGCACCACCCGCGCAGATGTGAACCGAGGCTAAAGCAACCCCCATGGTGTCAGTTTGGGTTTCTAACTCTTTGGGCATTTCTACCTTTTTTTGGGGGGTTCATTATTGTGTTTTTTGTTTTCTCTAATTGGTGCTTGATGTGGGGGAGGGGGATCACTTTTGTTGCTCGATCGTTCATTGGAAATTGACTTTTTTTTTTTTATAGATGAATGATTCGGGGTTATGTAGACGCTTTAGTTTTCATTTCTGTTATTGAAAGTATAAACCCGGCTCTGGGGGGGCGTTTTCATAACGCTGGAAACGTTAGCTGTGTAAAGTCATGTTAAAAACCGCAGTTTTTCACCGTTTTTGCATTAGCGTTTTGCGGCATATTACAGCATTTGCATTTTTTAGCGCTTTTTTTGGACCAAAAAAAAGGCCAAAATGCAGTTTTGCGGCATTTGCCCGCATTTGCATTTTTAGCACTTTTTTTGGTCCAAAAAGAGGCAGAAAATGCAGTTTTGCAGCATATTACCGCTTTAGCATTTTCTAGTGCTTTTTTTGGTCCAAAGAAGGCCAAAAAATGCAGTTTTGCGGCATTTTCCTGCGTTTGCATTTTTAGCTTTTTTTTTGGTCCAAAAAGAGGCTGAAAATGCAGTTTTGCTGCATTTTACAGCGTTTGCATTTTTTTTGGTCCAAAAAGAGGCCGAAAATGCAGTTTTACTGCATTTTACAGCATTTGCATTTTTATCACTGTTTTTGGTCCAAAAGAAAAATGCCAAAAATTTAGTTTTGTGGCATTTTGCCATGTTTGCATTTTTTAGTGCTTTTTTTAGTAAAAAAAAAAGCTAAGAATGCAGTTTTGTGGCATTTTCCTGCATTTGCATTTTTGAGCATTTTTTTGTCCAAAAATAAGTCGAAAATGCAATTTTGCGGCATTTTCCCGCGTCTGCATTTTTCAGCGCTTTTGTTGGTCCAAAAAAAGGCTGAAAATGCAGTTTTGCTGCATTTTCCCACGTGTGCATTTTTTAGCGCTTTTTTGGTCCAAAAAAAAAAAAAAAGCCAAGAATGCAGTTTTGCAGCATTTTCCTGCGTTTGCATTTTTGAGCACTTTTTTGTCCAAAAAAAAGCCGAAAATGCAATTTTGTGGCATTTTCCCGCGTTTGCATTTTTTAGCACTTTTTTGGTCCAAAAAAGGCTGAAAATGCAGTTTTGTGGCATTTTACCGCGTTTGCATTTTTAAGCACTTTTTTGTCCAAAAAAAAGCCGAAAATGCAGTTTTGCGGCATTTTCCCGCGTCTGCATATTTTAGCGCTTTTTTTGGTCCAAAACAAAAGCCGAAAATGCAATTTTGCGGCATATTACTGCGTGTTGCAGCGTTACAGCGTTTTTTACAGCTAAAAAGCTTCTCTAGAAGCTCGCTAGTTCTGTTTTTTTTTTCGAGCCAAAAAACTTTGATTCCGGTCTGACACGCAGAGAAATTCCGGCACTTCTTCCAAAAAACATGGCCGAGGTTCCCAGTACGGTTGCGTTTTCCAGTGCGGGCGGCGTGCCGTTAGAACCAATGGTGCCCGCCCGCGGGTCCGCATTCCTCTGTGCGGGTGGTGCGGATGCATGGATTTTCATGCGAATCCGCATTGGCACCACCCGCGCAGATGTGAACCGAGGCTAAAGCAACCCCCATGGTGTCAGTTTGGGTTTCTAACTCTTTGGGCATTTCTACCTTTTTTTGGGGGGTTCATTATTGTGTTTTTTTTTTCTCTAATTGGTGCTTGATGTGGGGGAGGGGGATCACTTTTGTTGCTCGATCGTTCATTGGAAATTGACTTTTTTTTTTTTATAGATGAATGATTCGGGGTTATGTAGACGCTTTAGTTTTCATTTCTGTTATTGAAAGTATAAACCCGGCTCTGGGGGGGCGTTTTCATAACGCTGGAAACGTTAGCTGTGTAAAGTCATGTTAAAAACCGCAGTTTTTCACCGTTTTTGCATTAGCGTTTTGCGGCATATTACAGCATTTGCATTTTTTAGCGCTTTTTTTGGACCAAAAAAAAGGCCAAAATGCAGTTTTGCGGCATTTGCCCGCATTTGCATTTTTAGCACTTTTTTTGGTCCAAAAAGAGGCAGAAAATGCAGTTTTGCAGCATATTACCGCTTTAGCATTTTCTAGTGCTTTTTTTGGTCCAAAGAAGGCCAAAAAATGCAGTTTTGCGGCATTTTCCTGCGTTTGCATTTTTAGCTTTTTTTTTGGTCCAAAAAGAGGCTGAAAATGCAGTTTTGCTGCATTTTACAGCGTTTGCATTTTTTTTGGTCCAAAAAGAGGCCGAAAATGCAGTTTTACTGCATTTTACAGCATTTGCATTTTTATCACTGTTTTTGGTCCAAAAGAAAAATGCCAAAAATTTAGTTTTGTGGCATTTTGCCATGTTTGCATTTTTTAGTGCTTTTTTTAGTAAAAAAAAAAGCTAAGAATGCAGTTTTGTGGCATTTTCCTGCATTTGCATTTTTGAGCATTTTTTTGTCCAAAAATAAGTCGAAAATGCAATTTTGCGGCATTTTCCCGCGTCTGCATTTTTCAGCGCTTTTGTTGGTCCAAAAAAAGGCTGAAAATGCAGTTTTGCTGCATTTTCCCACGTGTGCATTTTTTAGCGCTTTTTTGGTCCAAAAAAAAAAAAAAAGCCAAGAATGCAGTTTTGCAGCATTTTCCTGCGTTTGCATTTTTGAGCACTTTTTTGTCCAAAAAAAAGCCGAAAATGCAATTTTGTGGCATTTTCCCGCGTTTGCATTTTTTAGCACTTTTTTGGTCCAAAAAAGGCTGAAAATGCAGTTTTGTGGCATTTTACCGCGTTTGCATTTTTAAGCACTTTTTTGTCCAAAAAAAAGCCGAAAATGCAGTTTTGCGGCATTTTCCCGCGTCTGCATATTTTAGCGCTTTTTTTGGTCCAAAACAAAAGCCGAAAATGCAATTTTGCGGCATATTACTGCGTGTTGCAGCGTTACAGCGTTTTTTACAGCTAAAAAGCTTCTCTAGAAGCTCGCTAGTTCTGTTTTTTTTTTCGAGCCAAAAAACTTTGATTCCGGTCTGACACGCAGAGAAATTCCGGCACTTCTTCCAAAAAACATGGCCGAGGTTCCCAGTACGGTTGCGTTTTCCAGTGCGGGCGGCGTGCCGTTAGAACCAATGGTGCCCGCCCGCGGGTCCGCATTCCTCTGTGCGGGTGGTGCGGATGCATGGATTTTCATGCGAATCCGCATTGGCACCACCCGCGCAGATGTGAACCGAGGCTAAAGCAACCCCCATGGTGTCAGTTTGGGTTTCTAACTCTTTGGGCATTTCTACCTTTTTTTGGGGGGTTCATTATTGTGTTTTTTTTTTCTCTAATTGGTGCTTGATGTGGGGGAGGGGGATCACTTTTGTTGCTCGATCGTTCATTGGAAATTGACTTTTTTTTTTTTATAGATGAATGATTCGGGGTTATGTAGACGCTTTAGTTTTCATTTCTGTTATTGAAAGTATAAACCCGGCTCTGGGGGGGCGTTTTCATAACGCTGGAAACGTTAGCTGTGTAAAGTCATGTTAAAAACCGCAGTTTTTCACCGTTTTTGCATTAGCGTTTTGCGGCATATTACAGCATTTGCATTTTTTAGCGCTTTTTTTGGACCAAAAAAAAGGCCAAAATGCAGTTTTGCGGCATTTGCCCGCATTTGCATTTTTAGCACTTTTTTTGGTCCAAAAAGAGGCAGAAAATGCAGTTTTGCAGCATATTACCGCTTTAGCATTTTCTAGTGCTTTTTTTGGTCCAAAGAAGGCCAAAAAATGCAGTTTTGCGGCATTTTCCTGCATTTGCATTTTTCAGCGCTTTTGTTGGTCCAAAAAAAGGCTGAAAATGCAGTTTTGCTGCATTTTCCCACGTTTGCATTTTTTAGCGCTTTTTTGGTCCAAAAAAAAAAAAAAAAGCCAAGAATGCAGTTTTGCAGCATTTTCCTGCGTTTGCATTTTTGAGCACTTTTTTGTCCAAAAAAAAGCCGAAAATGCAATTTTGTGGCATTTTCCCGCGTCTGCATATTTTAGCGCTTTTTTTGGTCCAAAAAAGGCTGAAAATGCAGTTTTGCGGCATTTTCCTGCGTTTGCATTTTTAGCTTTTTTTTTGTTCCAAAAAGAGGCTGAAAATGCAGTTTTGCTGCATTTTACAGCGTTTGCATTTTTTTTGGTCCAAAAAGAGGCCGAAAATGCAGTTTTACTGCATTTTACAGCATTTGCATTTTTATCACTGTTTTGGTCCAAAAGAAAAATGCCAAAATTTAGTTTTGTGGCATTTTGCCATTTTTGCATTTTTTAGTGCTTTTTTTAGTAAAAAAAAAAGCCAAGAATGCAGTTTTGTGGCATTTTCCTGCATTTGCATTTTTGAGCATTTTTTTTGTCCAAAAATAAGTCGAAAATGCAATTTTGCGGCATTTTCCCGCGTCTGCATTTTTCAGCGCTTTTGTTGGTCCAAAAAAAGGCTGAAAATGCAGTTTTGCTGCATTTTCCCACGTTTGCATTTTTTAGCGCTTTTTTGGTCCAAAAAAAAAAAAAAAGCCAAGAATGCAGTTTTGCAGCATTTTCCTGCGTTTGCATTTTTGAGCACTTTTTTGTCCAAAAAAAAGCCGAAAATGCAATTTTGTGGCATTTTCCCGCGTCTGCATATTTTAGCGCTTTTTTTTGGTCCAAAAAAGGCTGAAAATGCAGTTTTGCGGCATTTTCCTGCGTTTGCATTTTTAGCTTTTTTTTTGTTCCAAAAAGAGGCTGAAATGCAGTTTTGCTGCATTTTACAGCGTTTGCATTTTTTTTGGTCCAAAAAGAGGCCGAAAATGCAGTTTTACTGCATTTTACAGCATTTGCATTTTTATCACTGTTTTTGGTCCAAAAGAAAAATGCCAAAAATTTAGTTTTGTGGCATTTTGCCATTTTTGCATTTTTTAGTGCTTTTTTTAGTAAAAAAAAAAGCCAAGAATGCAGTTTTGTGGCATTTTCCTGCATTTGCATTTTTGAGCATTTTTTTGTCCAAAAATAAGTCGAAAATGCAATTTTGCGGCATTTTCCCGCGTCTGCATTTTTCAGCGCTTTTGTTGGTCCAAAAAAAGGCTGAAATGCAGTTTTGCTGCATTTTCCCACGTGTGCATTTTTTAGCGCTTTTTTGGTCCAAAAAAAAAAAAAAAAGCCAAGAATGCAGTTTTGCAGCATTTTCCTGCGTTTGCATTTTTTGAGCACTTTTTTGTCCAAAAAAAAGCCGAAAATGCAATTTTGTGGCATTTCCCGCGTTTGCATTTTTTAGCACTTTTTGGTCCAAAAAAGGCTGAAAATGCAGTTTTGTGGCATTTTACCGCGTTTGCATTTTTAAGCACTTTTTTGTCCAAAAAAAGCCGAAAATGCAGTTTTGCGGCATTTTCCCGCGTCTGCATATTTTAGCGCTTTTTTGGTCCAAAACAAAAGCCGAAAATGCAATTTTGCGGCATATTACTGCGTGTTGCAGCGTTACAGCGTTTTTTACAGCTAAAAAGCTTCTCTAGAAGCTCGCTAGTTCTGTTTTTTTTTTCGAGCCAAAAAACTTTGATTCCGGTCTGACACGCAGAGAAATTCCGGCACTTCTTCCGAAAACACGGCCGAGGTTCCCAGTACGGTTGCGTTTTCCAGTGCGGGCGGCGTGCCGTTAGAACCAATGGTGCCCGCCCGCGGGTCCGCATTCCTCTGTGCGGGTGGTGCGGATGCATGGATTTTCATGCGAATCCGCATTGGCACCACCCGCGCAGATGTGAACCGAGGCTAAAGCAACCCCCATGGTGTCAGTTTGGGTTTCTAACTCTTTGGGCATTTCTACCTTTTTTTGGGGGGTTCATTATTGTGTTTTTTTTTTCTCTAATTGGTGCTTGATGTGGGGGAGGGGGATCACTTTTGTTGCTTGATCGTTCATTGGAAATTGACTTTTTTTTTTTTATAGATGAATGATTCGGGGTTATGTAGACGCTTTAGTTTTCATTTCTGTTATTGAAAGTATAAACCCGGCTCTGGGGGGGCGTTTCATAACGCTGGAAACGTTAGCTGTGTAAAGTCATGTTAAAAACCGCAGTTTTTCACCGTTTTTGCATTAGCGTTTTGCGGCATATTACAGCATTTGCATTTTTTAGCGCTTTTTTGGACCAAAAAAAAGGCCAAAATGCAGTTTTGCGGCATTTGCCCGCATTTGCATTTTTAGCACTTTTTTTGGTCCAAAAAGAGGCAGAAAATGCAGTTTTGCAGCATATTACCGCTTTAGCATTTTCTAGTGCTTTTTTTGGTCCAAAGAAGGCCAAAAAATGCAGTTTTGCGGCATTTTCCTGCGTTTGCATTTTTAGCTTTTTTTTTGGTCCAAAAAGAGGCTGAAAATGCAGTTTTGCTGCATTTTACAGCGTTTGCATTTTTTTGGTCCAAAAAGAGGCCGAAAATGCAGTTTTACTGCATTTTACAGCATTTGCATTTTTATCACTGTTTTTGGTCCAAAAGAAAAATGCCAAAAATTTAGTTTTGTGGCATTTTGCCATTTTTGCATTTTTTAGTGCTTTTTTTAGTAAAAAAAAAAGCCAAGAATGCAGTTTTGTGGCATTTTCCTGCATTTGCATTTTTGAGCATTTTTTTGTCCAAAAATAAGTCGAAAATGCAATTTTGCGGCATTTTCCCGCGTCTGCATTTTTCAGCGCTTTTGTTGGTCCAAAAAAAGGCTGAAAATGCAGTTTTGCTGCATTTTCCCACGTTTGCATTTTTTAGCGCTTTTTTGGTCCAAAAAAAAAAAAAAAGCCAAGAATGCAGTTTTGCAGCATTTTCCTGCGTTTGCATTTTTGAGCACTTTTTTGTCCAAAAAAAAGCCGAAAATGCAATTTTGTGGCATTTTCCCGCGTCTGCATATTTTAGCGCTTTTTTTGGTCCAAAAAAGGCTGAAAATGCAGTTTTGCGGCATTTTCCTGCGTTTGCATTTTTAGCTTTTTTTTTGTTCCAAAAAGAGGCTGAAAATGCAGTTTTGCTGCATTTTACAGCGTTTGCATTTTTTTTGGTCCAAAAAGAGGCCGAAAATGCAGTTTTACTGCATTTTACAGCATTTGCATTTTTATCACTGTTTTTGGTCCAAAAGAAAAATGCCAAAAATTTAGTTTTGTGGCATTTTGCCATTTTTGCATTTTTTAGTGCTTTTTTTAGTAAAAAAAAAAGCCAAGAATGCAGTTTTGTGGCATTTTCCTGCATTTGCATTTTTGAGCATTTTTTTGTCCAAAAATAAGTCGAAAATGCAATTTTGCGGCATTTTCCCGCGTCTGCATTTTTCAGCGCTTTTGTTGGTCCAAAAAAAGGCTGAAAATGCAGTTTTGCTGCATTTTCCCACGTGTGCATTTTTTAGCGCTTTTTTGGTCCAAAAAAAAAAAAAAAAGCCAAGAATGCAGTTTTGCAGCATTTTCCTGCGTTTGCATTTTTGAGCACTTTTTTGTCCAAAAAAAAGCCGAAAATGCAATTTTGTGGCATTTTCCCGCGTTTGCATTTTTTAGCACTTTTTTGGTCCAAAAAAGGCTGAAAATGCAGTTTTGTGGCATTTTACCGCGTTTGCATTTTTAAGCACTTTTTTGTCCAAAAAAAAGCCGAAAATGCAGTTTTGCGGCATTTTCCCGCGTCTGCATATTTTAGCGCTTTTTTTGGTCCAAAACAAAAGCCGAAAATGCAATTTTGCGGCATATTACTGCGTGTTGCAGCGTTACAGCGTTTTTTACAGCTAAAAAGCTTCTCTAGAAGCTCGCTAGTTCTGTTTTTTTTTTCGAGCCAAAAAACTTTGATTCCGGTCTGACACGCAGAGAAATTCCGGCACTTCTTCCGAAAACACGGCCGAGGTTCCCAGTACGGTTGCGTTTTCCAGTGCGGGCGGCGTGCCGTTAGAACCAATGGTGCCCGCCCGCGGGTCCGCATTCCTCTGTGCGGGTGGTGCGGATGCATGGATTTTCATGCGAATCCGCATTGGCACCACCCGCGCAGATGTGAACCGAGGCTAAAGCAACCCCCATGGTGTCAGTTTGGGTTTCTAACTCTTTGGGCATTTCTACCTTTTTTTGGGGGGTTCATTATTGTGTTTTTTTTTTCTCTAATTGGTGCTTGATGTGGGGGAGGGGGATCACTTTTGTTGCTTGATCGTTCATTGGAAATTGACTTTTTTTTTTTTATAGATGAATGATTCGGGGTTATGTAGACGCTTTAGTTTTCATTTCTGTTATTGAAAGTATAAACCCGGCTCTGGGGGGGCGTTTTCATAACGCTGGAAACGTTAGCTGTGTAAAGTCATGTTAAAAACCGCAGTTTTTCACCGTTTTTGCATTAGCGTTTTGCGGCATATTACAGCATTTGCATTTTTTAGCGCTTTTTTTGGACCAAAAAAAAGGCCAAAATGCAGTTTTGCGGCATTTGCCCGCATTTGCATTTTTAGCACTTTTTTTGGTCCAAAAAGAGGCAGAAAATGCAGTTTTGCAGCATATTACCGCTTTAGCATTTTCTAGTGCTTTTTTTGGTCCAAAGAAGGCCAAAAAATGCAGTTTTGCGGCATTTTCCTGCGTTTGCATTTTTAGCTTTTTTTTTGGTCCAAAAAGAGGCTGAAAATGCAGTTTTGCTGCATTTTACAGCGTTTGCATTTTTTTTGGTCCAAAAAGAGGCCGAAAATGCAGTTTTACTGCATTTTACAGCATTTGCATTTTTATCACTGTTTTTGGTCCAAAAGAAAAATGCCAAAAATTTAGTTTTGTGGCATTTTGCCATGTTTGCATTTTTTAGTGCTTTTTTTAGTAAAAAAAAAAGCTAAGAATGCAGTTTTGTGGCATTTTC
Organism: Staurois parvus; assembly: GCF_062004578.1. Taxonomy (NCBI): domain Eukaryota; kingdom Metazoa; phylum Chordata; class Amphibia; order Anura; family Ranidae; genus Staurois; species Staurois parvus. Next base: position 3,137,910 of record NW_028318502.1, on the reverse strand, counting down.
CTGCATTTGCATTTTTGAGCATTTTTTTGTCCAAAAATAAGTCGAAAATGCAATTTTGCTGCATTTTCCCGCGTCTGCATTTTTCAGCGCTTTTGTTGGTCCAAAAAAAGGCTGAAAATGCAGTTTTGCAGCATTTTCCCACGTTTGCATTTTTTAGCGCTTTTTTGGTCCAAAAAAAAAAAAAAGCCAAGAATGCAGTTTTGCAGCATTTTCCTGCGTTTGCATTTTTGAGCACTTTTTTTGTCCAAAAAAAAGCCGAAAATGCAATTTTGTGGCATTTTCCCACGTTTGCATTTTTTAGCGCTTTTTTGGTCCAAAAAAGTCTGAAAATGCAGTTTTGCGGCATTTTACCACGTTTGCATTTTAAGCACTTTTTGGTCCAAAAAAAAGCCGAAAATGCAGTTTTGCGGCATTTTCCCGCGTCCGCATATTTTAGCGCTTTTTTTGGTCCAAAACAAAAGCCGAAAATGCAATTTTGCGGCATATTACTGCGTGTTGCAGCGTTACAGCGTTTTTTACAGCTAAAAAGCTTCTCTAGAAGCTCGCTAGTTCTGTTTTTTTTTCGAGCCAAAAAACATTGATTCCGGTCTGACACGCAGAGAAATTCCGGCACTTCTTCCAAAAAACACGGCCGAGGTTCCCAGTACGGTTGCGTTTTCCAGTGCGGGCGGCGTGCCGTTAGAACCAATGGTGCCCGCCCGCGGGTCCGCATTCCTCTGTGCGGGTGGTGCGGATGCACGGATTTTCATGCGAATCCGCATTGGCACCACCCGCGCAGATGTGAACCGAGGCTAAAGCAACCCCCATGGTGTCAGTTTGGGTTTCTAACTCTTTGGGCATTTCTACCTTTTTTTGGGGGGTTCATTATTGTGTTTTTTTTTTCTCTAATTGGTGCTTGATGTGGGGGAGGGGGATCACTTTTGTTGCTTGATCGTTCATTGGAAATTGACTTTTTTTTTTTTATAGATGAATGATTCGGGGTTATGTAGACGCTTTAGTTTTCATTTCTGTTATTGAAAGTATAAACCCGGCTCTGGGGGGGCGTTTTCATAACGCTGGAAACGTTCGCTGTGTAAAGTCATGTTAAAAACCGCAGTTTTTCACCGTTTTTGCATTAGCGTTTTGCGGCATATTACAGCATTTGCATTTTTTAGCGCTTTTTTTGGACCAAAAAGAGGCAGAAAATGCAGTTTTGCAGCATATTACCGCTTTAGCATTTTCTAGTGCTTTTTTTGGTCCAAAGAAGGCCAAAAAATGCAGTTTTGCGGCATTTTCCTGCGTTTGCATTTTTAGCTTTTTTTTTGGTCCAAAAAGAGGCTGAAAATGCAGTTTTGCTGCATTTTACAGCGTTTGCATTTTTTTTGGTCCAAAAAGAGGCCGAAAATGCAGTTTTACTGCATTTTACAGCATTTGCATTTTTATCACTGTTTTTGGTCCAAAAGAAAAATGCCAAAAATTTAGTTTTGTGGCATTTTGCCATTTTTGCATTTTTTAGTGCTTTTTTTAGTAAAAAAAAAAAGCTAAGAATGCAGTTTTGCGGCATTTTCCTGCGTTTGCATTTTTAGCTTTTTTTTTGGTCCAAAAAGAGGCCGAAAATGCAGTTTTACTGCATTTTACAGCATTTGCATTTTTATCACTGTTTTTGGTCCAAAAGAAAAATGCCAAAAATTTAGTTTTGTGGCACTTTGCCATTTTTGCATTTTTTAGTGCTTTTTTTAGTAAAAAAAAAAGCCAAGAATGCAGTTTTGTGGCATTTTCCTGCATTTGCATTTTTGAGCATTTTTTTGTCCAAAAATAAGTCGAAAATGCAATTTTGCGGCATTTTCCCGCGTCTGCATTTTTCAGCGCTTTTGTTGGTCCAAAAAAAGGCTGAAAATGCAGTTTTGCAGCATTTTCCCACGTTTGCATTTTTTAGCGCTTTTTTGGTCCAAAAAAAAAAAAAAAGCCAAGAATGCAGTTTTGCAGCATTTTCCTGCGTTTGCATTTTTGAGCACTTTTTTGGTCCAAAAAAGGCTGAAAATGCAGTTTTGTGGCATTTTACCGCGTTTGCATTTTTAAGCACTTTTTTGTCCAAAAAAAAGCCGAAAATGCAGTTTTGCGGCATTTTCCCGCGTCTGCATATTTTAGCGCTTTTTTTGGTCCAAAACAAAAGCCGAAAATGCAATTTTGCGGCATATTACTGCGTGTTGCAGCGTTACAGCGTTTTTTACAGCTAAAAAGCTTCTCTAGAAGCTCGCTAGTTCTGTTTTTTTTTTCGAGCCAAAAAACATTGATTCCGGTCTGACACGCAGAGAAATTCCGGCACTTCTTCCGAAAAACACGGCCGAGGTTCCCAGTACGGTTGCGTTTTCCAGTGCGGGCGGCGTGCCGTTAGAACCAATGGTGCCCGCCCGCGGGTCCGCATTCCTCTGTGCGGGTGGTGCGGATGCATGGATTTTCATGCGAATCCGCATTGGCACCACCCGCGCAGATGTGAACCGAGGCTAAAGCAACCCCCATGGTGTCAGTTTGGGTTTCTAACTCTTTGGGCATTTCTACCTTTTTTTGGGGGGTTCATTATTGTGTTTTTTGTTTTCTCTAATTGGTGCTTGATGTGGGGGAGGGGGATCACTTTTGTTGCTCGATCGTTCATTGGGAATTGACTTTTTTTTTTTTATAGATGAATGATTCGGGGTTATGTAGACGCTTTAGTTTTCATTTCTGTTATTGAAAGTATAAACCCGGCTCTGGGGGGGCGTTTTCATAACGCTGGAAACGTTAGCTGTGTAAAGTCATGTTAAAAACCGCAGTTTTTCACCGTTTTTGCATTAGCGTTTTGCGGCATATTACAGCATTTGCATTTTTTAGCGCTTTTTTTGGACCAAAAAAAAGGCCAAAATGCAGTTTTGCGGCATTTGCCCGCATTTGCATTTTTAGCACTTTTTTTGGTCCAAAAAGAGGCAGAAAATGCAGTTTTGCAGCATATTACCGCTTTAGCATTTTCTAGTGCTTTTTTTGGTCCAAAGAAGGCCAAAAAATGCAGTTTTGCGGCATTTTCCTGCGTTTGCATTTTTAGCTTTTTTTTGGGTCCAAAAAGAGGCTGAAAATGCAGTTTTGCTGCATTTTACAGCGTTTGCATTTTTTTTGGTCCAAAAAGAGGCCGAAAATGCAGTTTTACTGCATTTTACAGCATTTGCATTTTTATCACTGTTTTTGGTCCAAAAGAAAAATGCCAAAAATTTAGTTTTGTGGCATTTTGCCATGTTTGCATTTTTTAGTGCTTTTTTTAGTAAAAAAAAAAGCTAAGAATGCAGTTTTGTGGCATTTTCCTGCATTTGCATTTTTGAGCATTTTTTTGTCCAAAAATAAGTCGAAAATGCAATTTTGCGGCATTTTCCCGCGTCTGCATTTTTCAGCGCTTTTGTTGGTCCAAAAAAAGGCTGAAAATGCAGTTTTGCTGCATTTTCCCACGTGTGCATTTTTTAGCGCTTTTTTGGTCCAAAAAAAAAAAAAAAGCCAAGAATGCAGTTTTGCAGCATTTTCCTGCGTTTGCATTTTTGAGCACTTTTTTGTCCAAAAAAAAGCCGAAAATGCAATTTTGTGGCATTTTCCCGCGTTTGCATTTTTTAGCACTTTTTTGGTCCAAAAAAGGCTGAAAATGCAGTTTTGTGGCATTTTACCGCGTTTGCATTTTTAAGCACTTTTTTGTCCAAAAAAAAGCCGAAAATGCAGTTTTGCGGCATTTTCCCGCGTCTGCATATTTTAGCGCTTTTTTTGGTCCAAAACAAAAGCCGAAAATGCAATTTTGCGGCATATTACTGCGTGTTGCAGCGTTACAGCGTTTTTTACAGCTAAAAAGCTTCTCTAGAAGCTCGCTAGTTCTGTTTTTTTTTTCGAGCCAAAAAACTTTGATTCCGGTCTGACACGCAGAGAAATTCCGGCACTTCTTCCAAAAAACACGGCCGAGGTTCCCAGTACGGTTGCGTTTTCCAGTGCGGGCGGCGTGCCGTTAGAACCAATGGTGCCCGCCCGCGGGTCCGCATTCCTCTGTGCGGGTGGTGCGGATGCACGGATTTTCATGCGAATCCGCATTGGCACCACCCGCGCAGATGTGAACCGAGGCTAAAGCAACCCCCATGGTGTCAGTTTGGGTTTCTAACTCTTTGGGCATTTCTACCTTTTTTTGGGGGGTTCATTATTGTGTTTTTTTTTTCTCTAATTGGTGCTTGATGTGGGGGAGGGGGATCACTTTTGTTGCTCGATCGTTCATTGGAAATTGACTTTTTTTTTTTTATAGATGAATGATTCGGGGTTATGTAGACGCTTTAGTTTTCATTTCTGTTATTGAAAGTATAAACCCGGCTCTGGGGGGGCGTTTTCATAACGCTGGAAACGTTAGCTGTGTAAAGTCATGTTAAAAACCGCAGTTTTTCACCGTTTTTGCATTAGCGTTTTGCGGCATATTACAGCATTTGCATTTTTTAGCGCTTTTTTTGGACCAAAAAAAAGGCCAAAATGCAGTTTTGCGGCATTTGCCCGCATTTGCATTTTTAGCACTTTTTTTGGTCCAAAAAGAGGCAGAAAATGCAGTTTTGCAGCATATTACCGCTTTAGCATTTTCTAGTGCTTTTTTTGGTCCAAAGAAGGCCAAAAAATGCAGTTTTGCGGCATTTTCCTGCGTTTGCATTTTTAGCTTTTTTTTTGGTCCAAAAAGAGGCTGAAAATGCAGTTTTGCTGCATTTTACAGCGTTTGCATTTTTTTTGGTCCAAAAAGAGGCCGAAAATGCAGTTTTACTGCATTTTACAGCATTTGCATTTTTATCACTGTTTTTGGTCCAAAAGAAAAATGCCAAAAATTTAGTTTTGTGGCATTTTGCCATGTTTGCATTTTTTAGTGCTTTTTTTAGTAAAAAAAAAAGCTAAGAATGCAGTTTTGTGGCATTTTCCTGCATTTGCATTTTTCAGCGCTTTTGTTGGTCCAAAAAAAGGCTGAAAATGCAGTTTTGCTGCATTTTCCCACGTTTGCATTTTTTAGCGCTTTTTTGGTCCAAAAAAAAAAAAAAAGCCAAGAATGCAGTTTTGCAGCATTTTCCTGCGTTTGCATTTTTGAGCACTTTTTTGTCCAAAAAAAAGCCGAAAATGCAATTTTGTGGCATTTTCCCGCGTCTGCATATTTTAGCGCTTTTTTTGGTCCAAAAAAGGCTGAAAATGCAGTTTTGCGGCATTTTCCTGCGTTTGCATTTTTAGCTTTTTTTTTGTTCCAAAAAGAGGCTGAAAATGCAGTTTTGCTGCATTTTACAGCGTTTGCATTTTTTTTGGTCCAAAAAGAGGCCGAAAATGCAGTTTTACTGCATTTTACAGCATTTGCATTTTTATCACTGTTTTTGGTCCAAAAGAAAAATGCCAAAAATTTAGTTTTGTGGCATTTTGCCATTTTTGCATTTTTTAGTGCTTTTTTTAGTAAAAAAAAAAGCCAAGAATGCAGTTTTGTGGCATTTTCCTGCATTTGCATTTTTGAGCATTTTTTTGTCCAAAAATAAGTCGAAAATGCAATTTTGCGGCATTTTCCCGCGTCTGCATTTTTCAGCGCTTTTGTTGGTCCAAAAAAAGGCTGAAAATGCAGTTTTGCTGCATTTTCCCACGTTTGCATTTTTTAGCGCTTTTTTGGTCCAAAAAAAAAAAAAAAGCCAAGAATGCAGTTTTGCAGCATTTTCCTGCGTTTGCATTTTTGAGCACTTTTTTGTCCAAAAAAAAGCCGAAAATGCAATTTTGTGGCATTTTCCCGCGTCTGCATATTTTAGCGCTTTTTTTGGTCCAAAAAAGGCTGAAAATGCAGTTTTGCGGCATTTTCCTGCGTTTGCATTTTTAGCTTTTTTTTTGTTCCAAAAAGAGGCTGAAAATGCAGTTTTGCTGCATTTTACAGCGTTTGCATTTTTTTTGGTCCAAAAAGAGGCCGAAAATGCAGTTTTACTGCATTTTACAGCATTTGCATTTTTATCACTGTTTTTGGTCCAAAAGAAAAATGCCAAAAATTTAGTTTTGTGGCATTTTGCCATTTTTGCATTTTTTAGTGCTTTTTTTAGTAAAAAAAAAAGCCAAGAATGCAGTTTTGTGGCATTTTCCTGCATTTGCATTTTTGAGCATTTTTTTGTCCAAAAATAAGTCGAAAATGCAATTTTGCGGCATTTTCCCGCGTCTGCATTTTTCAGCGCTTTTGTTGGTCCAAAAAAAGGCTGAAAATGCAGTTTTGCTGCATTTTCCCACGTGTGCATTTTTTAGCGCTTTTTTGGTCCAAAAAAAAAAAAAAAAGCCAAGAATGCAGTTTTGCAGCATTTTCCTGCGTTTGCATTTTTGAGCACTTTTTTGTCCAAAAAAAAGCCGAAAATGCAATTTTGTGGCATTTTCCCGCGTTTGCATTTTTTAGCACTTTTTTGGTCCAAAAAAGGCTGAAAATGCAGTTTTGTGGCATTTTACCGCGTTTGCATTTTTAAGCACTTTTTTGTCCAAAAAAAAGCCGAAAATGCAGTTTTGTGGCATTTTCCCGCGTCTGCATATTTTAGCGCTTTTTTTGGTCCAAAACAAAAGCCGAAAATGCAATTTTGCGGCATATTACTGCGTGTTGCAGCGTTACAGCGTTTTTTACAGCTAAAAAGCTTCTCTAGAAGCTCGCTAGTTCTGTTTTTTTTTCGAGCCAAAAAACATTGATTCCGGTCTGACACGCAGAGAAATTCCGGCACTTCTTCCAAAAAACACGGCCGAGGTTCCCAGTACGGTTGCGTTTTCCAGTGCGGGCGGCGTGCCGTTAGAACCAATGGTGCCCGCCCGCGGGTCCGCATTCCTCTGTGCGGGTGGTGCGGATGCATGGATTTTCATGCGAATCCGCATTGGCACCACCCGCGCAGATGTGAACCGAGGCTAAAGCAACCCCCATGGTGTCAGTTTGGGTTTCTAACTCTTTGGGCATTTCTACCTTTTTTTGGGGGGTTCATTATTGTGTTTTTTTTTTTCTCTAATTGGTGCTTGATGTGGGGGAGGGGGATCACTTTTGTTGCTTGATCGTTCATTGGAAATTGACTTTTTTTTTTTTTTATAGATGAATGATTCGGGGTTATGTAGACGCTTTAGTTTTCATTTCTGTTATTGAAAGTATAAACCCGGCTCTGGGGGGGCGTTTTCATAACGCTGGAAACGTTAGCTGTGTAAAGTCATGTTAAAAACCGCAGTTTTTCACCGTTTTTGCATTAGCGTTTTGCGGCATATTACAGCATTTGCATTTTTTAGCGCTTTTTTTGGACCAAAAAAAAGGCCAAAATGCAGTTTTGCGGCATTTGCCCGCATTTGCATTTTTAGCACTTTTTTTGGTCCAAAAAGAGGCAGAAAATGCAGTTTTGCAGCATATTACCGCTTTAGCATTTTCTAGTGCTTTTTTTGGTCCAAAGAAGGCCAAAAAATGCAGTTTTGCGGCATTTTCCTGCGTTTGCATTTTTAGCTTTTTTTTTGGTCCAAAAAGAGGCTGAAAATGCAGTTTTGCTGCATTTTACAGCGTTTGCATTTTTTTTGGTCCAAAAAGAGGCCGAAAATGCAGTTTTACTGCATTTTACAGCATTTGCATTTTTATCACTGTTTTTGGTCCAAAAGAAAAATGCCAAAAATTTAGTTTTGTGGCATTTTTCCATGTTTGCATTTTTTAGTGCTTTTTTTTAGTAAAAAAAAAAGCCAAGAATGCAGTTTTGTGGCATTTTCCTGCATTTGCATTTTTTAGCATTTTTTTGTCCAAAAATAAGTCGAAAATGCAATTTTGCGGCATTTTCCCGCGTCTGCATTTTTCAGCGCTTTTGTTGGTCCAAAAAAAGGCTGAAAATGCAGTTTTGCAGCATTTTCCCACGTTTGCATTTTTTAGCGCTTTTTTGGTCCAAAAAAAAAAAAAAAGCCAAGAATGCAGTTTTGCAGCATTTTCCTGCGTTTGCATTTTTGAGCACTTTTTTTGTCCAAAAAAAAGCCGAAAATGCAATTTTGTGGCATTTTCCCGCGTTTGCATTTTTTAGCGCTTTTTTGGCCCAAAAAAGGCTGAAAATGCAGTTTTGCGGCATTTTACCGCGTTTGCATTTTTAAGCACTTTTTTGTCCAAAAAAAAGCCGAAAATGCAGTTTTGCGGCATTTTCCCGCGTCTGCATATTTTAGCGCTTTTTTTGGTCCAAAACAAAAGCCGAAAATGCAATTTTGCGGCATATTACTGCGTGTTGCAGCGTTACAGCGTTTTTTACAGCTAAAAAGCTTCTCTAGAAGCTCGCTAGTTCTGTTTTTTTTTTCGAGCCAAAAAACTTTGATTCCGGTCTGACACGCAGAGAAATTCCGGCACTTCTTCCAAAAAACACGGCCGAGGTTCCCAGTACGGTTGCGTTTTACAGTGCGGGCGGCGTGCCGTTAGAACCAATGGTGCCCGCCCGCGGGTCCGCATTCCTCTGTGCGGGTGGTGCGGATGCATGGATTTTCATGCGAATCCGCATTGGCACCACCCGCGCAGATGTGAACCGAGGCTAAAGCAACCCCCATGGTGTCAGTTTGGGTTTCTAACTCTTTGGGCATTTCTACCTTTTTTTGGGGGGTTCATTATTGTGTTTTTTTTTTCTCTAATTGGTGCTTGATGTGGGGGAGGGGGATCACTTTTGTTGCTTGATCGTTCATTGGAAATTGACTTTTTTTTTTTTTTATAGATTAATGATTCGGGGTTATGTACACGCTTTAGTTTTCATTTCTGTTATTGAAAGTATAAACCCGGCTCTGTACGCTCCATTCAATGCCTCATTGGGCTTCCATCTCCACGATTCTTGGTCTGACCCCAGGAAGGCTGTAAGGAGTGTGCTGAATATTTTATCTGGACCGGGGAAGACCATTCCTAATTATTCCTGTAGAAAAGGAGGCAAGCTGGCCGGAGTTATTGGGGATCAATATTCCTTCACGACCATCCCAATCGCCCAAATCCTCGGATTGTACAGATACACACAGGTCAGTGCAACCTTCCTCTATCTCTGCAAAAATATTGAAGTCAACTGGTCAGCAGAGGGTGATTTTCCTTTGTTAACGCATACCTATAATACTAGAAGCAATATACCTCTCCTTCACCTGGACCGTTTATGTACCCACATGGAAGAAAAATATATTTGAAATATATATAAAAAATATTCTTCCCAAATATGTTGACATATATTTGAAATTCTACAATTTTGGCCGTATTCAATATATTTCAAAATATATTTCAATAAATATATATATATATATATATATACACATATATATACCGCATGTTGAAATGCATTTTATATATATTACAAAATATTTGAAAAATATTTTTAAAAATAAATATATTTTTAAATGAATTTTCTAGATTTATTTTAACATATAAAAAGTCATTTTAACATATATTTGTAAATGCATTCCAACAATGTAGATTAAATGATTAAAGGCATACTATATATATATATACACACACACACACTGTATGTTGAAATGCATTTTTATTGCAAAATATAGGAAAAACATTTTTAAAAATACATTTCAAATATACTGTATGTCTTTAGCCGCCTCCCACCTCCCATATAAGGTAATGACGGGCGCAAGGTGGTTCTCTCGTTCTGGGAGGACGTCGTATGATGTCCTTCCGTAATCACCGCACATGCGCAGCCCAAGGAGTGCGCAGCGTGGCGATCGGTGGTGTGCGGATCACCAATCAATGGAAAGATGTCGGCTCGGTCATGTGATCAGCTGTGTCCAATCACAGCTGATCACATGTAAACACGGAAATGCTGGTTATCTGCATTTCTCTCCTCTCAAGCTGTCACGCTGACAGAGGAGAGGAGAGCCGGTAATCAGCTTTCCATGGAGGGGACATCTACACTGATCATCAGGGCACTGAAGATCAGTGTGCCCTGATGATCACTGTAGCCCCATCAGTGCTGCCTGTCAATGCCAGTCAGTGCCGCCTATCAGTGCCCATCAGTGCTGCCTATCAGTGCCATATATGAGTGCTGCCTTTCAGTGCCCATCACTGCAGCCTCATTAGCGCACATCAGTGAAGGAGAAAAATCACTTATTTACAACATTTTATACGAAAAAACGTGTTGTTTTTTTTTAATTTTCAGTTGTTTTTGGTTTGTTTAGCAAAAAATAAAAAACCCCGAGGTGATTAACCACCTCCCGTCCGGCCCATGTATATAAACGGCCTCCCCGCACCCTGCTTGTGTGCGCTCCCTGGGAGCACACAGCACCGCGATCCAGTGCCCGCCCTGTCTTCTGGACACAGTGGAACACCGATCACTGTAGGGGACCTCTGTGCAAGGTCCCGATCATGTGATCACTGATTGGCCAATCAGTGATCACATGCAGAGTAGTAAGCAAAATGTCACTTCTGACATCATTGCTTACTACGTGTGAAATCTGTGAATGATCACAGAGATCACATGGTAGAGGGCTATTCACAACAGCCTTGTACCATGTGACAAGCTGTGACCAATCACAGCTCACAGAGTAGTTCTCAATGGCTGCAAGAATGCAGCCAGAGAGAAGGAGAAATTATTGCTTTTACAGCCTTTATGGGTGTAAAAGCAATCAGTGTAAAAAAAAAAAAATCTTCATCACCCCCCATGGTGACACTGTACTGCTAGGGTGACAGTATGTAAAAAAAACCCATAAATATTAATATAAAAAAATAAAAAAAATTTAAAATTTTTTTTAAAAATTATAATTTTTGGTTATAAACTAATTTGGGTTATTTTTTTTACTAAAAAGATAACGGAATAAATTTTGGCCAAGATTTATGATGAAATATTATTTATTTGCAAAATGTAATAAGAACAACACCTTTTTTCAAACTTTTTGGACTTTTTCATTTACATAGCAAAAAAATAAAAATCCCAGCGGTGAATAAATAACAGCAAAATAAAGCTCTGTCTCAAAAAATGCTAAAGAATTCACATGGGTACAGTGTTGTATGACCGCGCAATTGTCATTCAAAGTGTTATAGCACTGAAAGCTGAAACCTGGCCTGGGCAGGAAGGGGGTATAAGTGCCCTGTAGGCAAGTGGTTAAAAATACAAATGTAAATTTTTGGAATGCATTTACAAATATATGTAGAAAATATATGTTAAAATTACTTTTTTATATGTTAAAAAAAAAATCAGAAAAATATATTTAAAAAAAATATATTTTTTAAAATATATACTTTTTTAAATATATTCTTCAGATTTTTTTTACATATTTTGTAAATGCATTCCAAAAATGTAGATGTGTATTTTTAAAGATGTACAGTATATTTGAAATGTATTTTTAAAAATATTTTTCATATGTTTTGTAATGAAAACGCATTTCAACATGCAGTGTGTGTATATATATATATTGTATGCCTTTAAAAATACATTTAATCTACATTTTTGGATTGCATTTACAAATATATGTAGAAATATATGTTAAAATTACTTTTTATAGGTTATATATATTGAGATATATTGAATACGGCCAAAATTGTAGAATTTCAAATATATGGCAATATATTTATTAAGAATATTTTTAAAATATATTTCAAATATATTTTTCTTCCATGTGGTTATATGCTGCCTCTTTGTGTCTCCTTGACAAATTTGGGTATTGATGCCACCACTATCCTGACCCTTTCTTTACAAGGTGTGTCCAGAAAGTAATAAGAATGATATTTTAAAAATTCTTTTATTGAAAAATTTTACAATTGAAGATTGTCTCATTCAAAGTATGCGCCATGTGAGTGTACACCACGCTCCGAGGGATTTTTCCATTCTTAGCATCCCTGGAAGTCTTCAAGTGAGATGGCGCTCGGAGGCTCTTTGGACCTTATCCGCACTACCAAAATGGTGTCTTTTCAAACCCTTTTTCATCTTTGGGAATATGAAATAGTCACAAGGAGCCAAGTCGGGCCTGTAGGCTCACGGGGAGCACCGCAATGTGTTTTTCAGCCAAGAACTCTCTGACAGCCAAAGCACTGTGACTCGGTGCGTTGCCGTGATGAAGGATCCAAGTTGAGCCGATCTCAGGACGCACACGAAAAACTCTTCATCTCAAGAACTTCCTGGTAAAATCTTTGATTCACAGTTTGGCCAGTAGGTACAAATTCCTTATGGACCATTCCATGTGAATTCCATCATCACTTTTCTCATGTTGGACTCCTAAGTCAAGATTTCATGAACAATTGAATTGGTAATTCCCGCTTCCACTGCAATTGTTCTGATAGTGAGCCATCAGTCACCTTGTTCCGTTTTTGCCGAAGAGGGTCGTCCTGATCATTGTCCATCTTCAAGAAGTTCTCATCTTTCCTTGAAGGCCTTGTGCCATAGATACACTTGTGCAGATGATAGAGCAACTTCTCCATAAGCTTTCCTCACCATTTCCAAAGTTTCTGATGCACTTTTTACTCAATTTCACACAAACGTTTATCGTGTATTGCTGTTCCAGACTTGATTGCATGTTTCTTAATACGCGGCACTTGAACAATGTGTCACAAAAAAGAACGTCTCAACTCTAACAGGGTTGGGATGCAACTGACCAGTGTTGACCTTGGCCCAAGTGACCTTGGCCAGCTTCTCCCTGCACAGAGCCCTTCTCAAGCGTAGGAATGTAATTCTCATTCTATTCTGGACACACCTCATATATAGTCGATAACAGCTTGGGGAGTTGTCATTTATCTAGTGTTACTATCACGTACCAGGTGATGGAGGGCAATGGAGACAGGGCTTCCCTTGCGGCTAATTTCCGGACTCCCCTGAGAGTGGGACAGCGGGAGTCTGGCCCAAAGTTGCACAGGTCGCCTTTAGGAGTGCTGGTTGATGGTCCACTCAGAAGCACAGCTGGTGCATGGAGATAGGTCTGTAGACAGGAGGCGCCTGTGCGTGGTATGCAAGCCCTTCCGGGATTTAGATGTTTACTGGGTAGTTGGTTCAAGCCAAGGTCAGGTACCAGGTGGGAATCAGAGCAGACGTAGTCAGATGGGATAGCCGAGATCATACACAGAGGAGCGAGAGAGAGAGAGTATCTGTAAGCCAGGCCGAGGTCAGATCAGGGGTAAAGTAGAGTAGACAAGTCCAGGAGCAAGCCGAGTCGGTAACAGGAGGTCGCAGGTCAGAATCTCAGGAAACAGGAACAAGGCACGGGGAGCTAGAAATCATCCAGCAACTTGAGGAAGTGATGAGCCTCCTTATAAAGGCCATCTGACACCAAACTGAGGCTGATGTGTCCTTCTGCGGCCATGCAGAGTACTAGCAGAAATGCCAGATCTTCCAGAACTTCTGCCGTGGACGGGACCCTGACAGTTACCCATGCGGAGTCGTTTGAGTATGGCAGGACATCTGCTCTTTTATTGAGTTGTCGGTGGTGGGCATCACGATTGATGGTGGATCTCAAACAAGGGACAATTTCTGAAAAAAAAAGGATTTTATCCACTTGACCCCCAGGCAAATTCTGACACTTTCTGACAAATATAGACAGCGCCACTGGATGTATAAGTGGAAAACAAGGAAGGAGAAAATATAACCAAGAGGAAGAAGAGCAGCTATCTAGTCCAGCCTTTCTCAACCAGGGTGCCCAGGCACCCTGGGGTGCCTTGAGGTTTCTTCAGGGATGCCTTGAGGTTTCTTCAGAGGTGCCTTGGCAAAATGTCTACAAATTGCCCAAAACTTGTATACAAGCCAGTGGGTGGAACAAGCCTGCCTTTTAGTTACACAAAGCCACAGGTCTTCATTGTGCACCATTACCACCTTCTAGCCATCGGTGTCCTGACAACCAATGACATCATCAGTCGATAAGGAGGCTGTCAGCTGCCTGCACAGTATCCTAGTTTGACCCTCCCCCGCCCCTCTCCATCAGTGCTGGGGTCACATTAGCTCAGTGATGGAGAAAAATTGAGGGAGAGGAGAAACATTGGGATACTAGTCAGTACCAGTGTACAAAAGTGTATTTGTTTTGGAAGAATAAATCCCCTCTAGTGTTGGGTGTCCTACTTGTGTGGATGTTGCTGTGTTATATAAAACTATTAGAATAGTTTTTCACATTTTAGAATGGGGCGCCTCGGGACCGGCCATCATTTTAAAGGGTGCCTCGGGACTGTCCATCATTTTAAAGGGTGCCTCGGGATTGTCCATCATTTTAAAGGGTGCCTCGGGACTGTCCATCATTTTAAAGGGTGCCTCAGGACTGTCCATAATTTTAAAGGGTGCCTCGGGACTGACCATCATTTTAAAGGGTGCCTCAGAACTGTCCATAATTTTAAAAGGTGCCTCGGGACTGTCCATAATTTTAAAAGATGCCTCCGGACTGTCCATCATTTTAAAGGGTGCCTCCGGACTGTCCATCATTTTAAAGGGTGCCTCCAGACTGTCCATCATTTTAAAGGGTGCCTCAGGACCGTCCATAATATTAAAGGGTGCCTTGGATGAAAAAAGGTTGAGAAAGACTGATCTAGTCCTTGAAATCAAGGTGATTGTAAGATAATTGATCAATTAGAACAGCGCTCCTCACCGAATTAATATTTATTGATACAAACCAAACGAGGTAAGCATCAATAAAAGGGCAAAAAAAAAAAAAAATGAATAAATACATTAGTGCAAATACTGAAAAATAACCCAACTCATAAGTCATGCATATACAGAAAGTGACCATGTGACTATATAAATCAATATTAATAAATAATCGTAAATAAATCCGTGTCCAAAAAATGTCTATAAAGCTACAGTGAAGGAAATGCGTATTTGCTCCCCGGCTGATGCTGAATGTTCGCCCCTCACACAGAAATGATCGGTCTAACAATGGAATGTTCGGTGTAACACTGAGAGACAGAATACAACAACAAATTCAGCAGAAATGCGTCTAACAAATGATGACTGATCTGCATGTTCATGAGGGAAATAAGGATTTGATCCCCTTCACAAAACATGACTTAGTACTTGGTGGCCAATCCCTTGTTGGCAATCACAGAGGTCAGACGTTTCCTGGAGTTGGCCCCCAGGTTCGCACACATCTCAGGAGGGATTTTGGCCCACTCCTCTTGGCAGATCCTCTCCAAGCCATTAAGGTTTGGTGGCTGACATTTGGCAACTTGAACTTTCAGCTCCCTCCACAGATTTTCAGTCAGATGAAGGTCTGGAGACTGGCTAGGCCACTCAAGAACCTTAATGTGCTTCTTTTTGAGCCGCTCCTTTGTTGCCTTGGCCGTGTGTTTTGGGTCATTGTCATGCTGGAACACCCATCCACGACCCATTTTCAATGCCCTCGCTGAGGGAAGAAGGTTCTCACCCAAGATTTGATGGTACATTGCCCCGTCCATCGTCCCTTTGATGCTGTGCAGTTGTTCTGTCCCCTTAACAGAAAAACACCCCCAAAGCAGAATGTTTCCACCACCATGTTTCACAGTTGGGATGGTGTTCTTGGGGTCATAGGCAACATTCCTCCTCCTCCAAACATGGCGAGTTGAGTTGATGCCAAAGAGCTTGATTTTGGTCTCATCTGACCACAACACTTTCAACCAGTCCTCCTCTGGACTCCTTCATCGGATGAAGGTCTGGAGGCTGGCTAGGCCACTCCAGGACCTTAATGTGCTTCTATTGCTGACTATTGCGACTCCTTACTCGGATCTCCATACACTCAAATGAGACCATAAATGAAAGGAGGAGGAATCTACATGGAGTAAAACCATCCAGGCATTTTATTATGTTGAAAGCTTCTGATTACAGTAACAATGGAAAGTGTCTTAGCCGACACTAGCATAAACCGCATAGAAACATCAGTAGGTTAGCTCTGGTCTTGGTCTAACACCGGCAGCTCACCCATACGTGATGACGTCCCCTCCAAAGCTCCAGGTGAAAATGCCCATGCTGAAAAAGAAGACGAGTACTGGGACTCTGTACTCCGCAGTGCTGAGACCAAGATAAATGGTTTTGGAACTGATGGCTTCAAAACTGTATGACGTCACAAAGGTGAGGAGTACAAAGAAAAATGCATGGTGCCTACTGTGAAACATGGTGGTGGCAGTGTCCTTCTGTGGGGCTTCTTGAGTGTTGCTGGTGTTGGGAAGCTGCATTTCATTGATGGTGTCATGAATTCACAGATGTACTGCTCTATATTGAAAGAGAAGATGCTCCCATCACTCTATGTCCTCGGTCATTGTGCACTTCTCCAACGTGACAATGGTCCAAAACACACATCTAAGGCCACTGTGGCATTTCTGAAGAAGAACCGGGTGATGGCAATTCAGTGGCCATGTCTGTCTTCTGATCTGAACCCAATCCAATACCAATGGTCCAAAACACACATCTATGGCCACTGTTGCATTTCTGAAAAACCAGGTGAACGTGATTCAGTGGTTAAGTCTGTCTCCTGATCTGAACCCAATCCCACCCCAATGGTCCAAAACACACATCTATGGCCACTGTTGCATTTCTGAAGAACCAGGTGAACGTGATTCAGTGACCAAGTCTGTCTCCTGATCTGAACCCAATCCCACACCAATGGTCCAAAACACACATCTATGGCCACTGTTGCATTTCTGAAGAACCAGGTGAACGTGATTCAGTGGTTAAGTCTGTCTCCTGATCTGAACCCAATCCCACACCAATGGTCCAAAACACACATCTATGGCCACTGTTGCATTTCTGAAGAACCAGGTGAACGTGATTCAGTGGCCATGTCTGTCTCCCGAACTGAACCCAATCCAACACCAATGGTCCAAAACACACATCTATGGTGTAACGGAACCCAGACCGCACTGAGTTTTTTCGTTATAGCACAACTTCCCCTGTCCGAACACCATCCACGGACCACGCCCCTGAAATCCCTCAGGAAAAAGACAGCACCCAGCTCTTAAAACAGAAAGCCAACTCTTTATTTTAACACAAAACACAGAATATATACAGAGGGCGGGGAAACACAACCAGGAACAGGAAATACATCATCAGCCCGCCCTATCAGTGGGAAGGGCTACAGGGAACCACCCCAACCAACCCAAGACACAGAACAATGGGATGAAACACATGGCAAAGGATATTGACCAACCCCCACACCAATACACAAACAGTACATCCCATAATAGTTGGCTGGACAGGAAGACACAGAACAATGGGGGGTAGCACATGGCAAACAAACAATGGACAGCCTTGTGGCCGAGAACAAAGGAACGCACACTATACACAAGACTCAGACATTCACATACACACCCTGTACCCCTTAACAGGCACAGGGTGGGTTAAACATAATGGGAATTTGGGAAGATGATACAGAGGTCCCCCCACCCCCAAAAGTCACTCCCGTCACAGCCAGGCAATGGAACTCGTACAGGCCAGTTAGTTACTCCTCCCTGGTCAGTAAGTAGATGATCTCCAGGGTGAGGTTCAGGAAGTTCAGGAGGTTCAGAAGGTTCAGGCGGTTCAGGAGGTTCAGTAGGTTCAGTGGGTTCAGAAGGTTCAGGAGGTTCAGAAGGTTCAGGAGGTTCAGTAGGTTCAGGAGGTTCAGGAGGTTCAGTAGGTTCAGTAGGTTCAGAAGGTTCAGAAGGTCCAGGAGGTTCAGAAGGTTCAGGAAGTTCCGAAGGTTCAGAAGGTTCAGGAGGTTCAGAAGGTTCAGGAGGATCAGAAGGTTCAGGAGGTTCAGGAGGTTCAGAAGGTCCAGGAGGTTCAGAAGGTTCAGGAGGTTCAGAAGGTTCAGTAGGTTCAGGAGGTTCAGAAGGTTCAGTAGGTTCAGAAGGTTCAGGAGGTTCAGAAGGTTCAGTAGGTTCAGGAGGTTCAGAAGGTTCAGGAGGTTTCTTTTTGCAGAGTGCTGCTGAACTGGAGCCAGCATGCCCAGCAAAAACATCAGCGGCCCTTAGAAGATCTGAATCCAGCGCCCTGCTTTAACCCCCCCCCCCACTCCATCCAAAACAAAGAAAAATTAAATTTTTGGTTTTAAGTGGGAGCTGACCAATCACGTCAATGGTATGTGTTTTGGCTTCCTCCACCTTTTCTGAAGAAAGTTCCCTGAAAGATGTTTCAGAGCAATTTGACATTTTTGAGCCCTTCCAGCCAATCGTGAGGACATTACGCAGGTTCTGAAATTGTAGTTCTGATCCTCACACTGGCTGTATACACAGTGCTCGGCATCAATGACTCCACCCCTTGTAAAAAGTAAGATTTTCATCAATGTCTCAATGAACACAAGAACAATTTCCACAATTTTGACAAAACTGAGTTTTATAGAACATTTGTTCGGCTCATTACATGAAAGGAAGGTTAATAATATAACTAATGCAGGCCATAGACGGTTCGTTTATCGGCCGATTTTTCGTCCAAAAGAATAATCGGCCGATATTCGCAGAATTAGTGGGGCAATGTCATCGCCCAATTTTCGCGGTTTCTCCTCAATTTCTTTTATCGGTCATGCTGAAAAATTTGTGAAAAACGACCGATTTTCGCAAACATTGATGGCAACAGAACGAGCGATCTTTCATTTTTTGGCTGAATTTTTCGGCCAATAAACGTACCGTCTATGGCCTGCATTAGATAACAAAATCTTCCGTTTTACTCAAATTAATTGATGCAAAAATGAATCCCCCCCCCACAACAAGAACTCCTCCATCTAGTATTCTGTAGGACCTCCATGATTTGTAAGGACGGCACCAAGTCTTCTAGGCATGGAATGAACAAGTTGGGATATATTGCAACATTGATCTTTTTCCATTCTTCAAGAACGACCTCTTTTAGAGTCTGGATGTTGGATGGAGAGCGATGCTCAGCTCGTCTCTTCAGTATTCCCCATAGGTGTGGGATTGGGTTCAGATCAGGAGACAGACTTGGCCACTAAATAACGTTCACCCGGTTCTTCTTCAGAAATGCAACAGTGGCCATATGTGACGGGAGTGACTTTTGGGGGTGGGGGGACCTCTGTATCATCTTTCCAAATTCCCATTATGTTTAACCCACCCTGTGCCTGTTAAGGGGTACATGGTGTGTATGTGAATGTCTGAGTCTTGTGTATAGTGTGCGTTCCTTTGTTCTCGGCCACATGGCTGTCCATTGTTTGTTTGCCATGTGCTACCCCCCATTGTTCTGTGTCTTCCTGTCCAGCCAACTATTATGGGATGTACTGTTTGTGTATTGGTGTGGGGGTTGGTCAATATCCTTTGCCATGTGTTTCATCCCATTGTTCTGTGTCTTGGGTTGGTTGGGGTGGTTCCCTGTAGCCCTTCCCACTGATAGGGCGGGCTGATGATGTATTTCCTGTTCCTGGTTGTGTTTCCCCGCCCTCTGTATATATTCTGTGTTTTGTGTTAAAATAAAGAGTTGGCTTTCTGTTTTAAGAGCTGGGTGCTGTCTTTTTCCTGAGGGATTAAAAGGGCGTGGTCCATGGATGGTGTTCGGACAGGGGAAGTTGTGCTATAACGAAAAAAACTCAGTGCGGTCTGGGTTCCGGTTCCGTTACAGTGGTAAAAAGAGGTGTTCTAGAAGGCTGAGCCTAAGGGGTCATATCATTTTGGTGAGTGCATAGTTTGGGTGTGAGTGCTCGGGATTATGGAACGGCTTGACGGAGGTGTTTTGTAGTTCTCTGCATTTCATTTTGTGGTGAAGAAAACACTAAGAGCTCTAAAGAGAAAGGGACTTTCCTGTTATTCATGGCACACATTGGTATTGGAAGCCATCTTTTACCCACCTCCCTCCTAGATTGTAAGCTCCCAGGCCCTACTATCCCTCTTGTATTGAACTGTATTGTTGCTGTATTGTCTCCCATTATCTTGTAAACAGGGGCGGACTGACAACTCATGGGGCCCCCGGGTAATAGGGGATCATGGGGCCCGTGTGTCCTTGCCCAAACTCAAAAAAGCCTATGAAAAATGTACCAGGGGCATCTCATGGGGCCCCCTATCGACCCCGGGCCCTCGGGCAGTGCCCGAGTTTCCAAATGGTCAGTCAGCCCCCGGTTGTAAAGCGCTGAGCAAACTGTTGGCGCTATATAAATCCTGTATAATAATAATAAACTGCCGAATGCTCACAGTAAGCCCTCATGCACGCGGGACGTTTTTACGTTTTTGGCTTTTGACGGTTTTTTCTACAGCCAGTGAACCCCCCCCAGCATGTTCTCCTATGTCTCCATGCACACACCGACTGTAATCAACGTTTTTTGGCTGGAAAAAACCCCCAGAACTAGTGGACTTCTAGAAGAGTTTTTTTAGCAGTAAAACACTCTAATGCTGAAAAACGCGGAAAAAGGCCGCAAACCGGTGTTTGTGGACATTTTTTTGACCCCCCCAAACTTTCATGTAGTAAAAAAAGCTAAAAAATGCTAAATAACACAGACATGGATAAACGCTGCTAATCACGGTAAAACACTGCAAACTGTCGTTTTTGGACATTTTTTTCACCTCCAATTTTTTTTGGGGGGGGTAAAGAAAAAACGCTAAAAAATGCAGATGCGGAAAAGCGCTGCTAACCGCGGCAAAATGCCACACTTTTTTAACCCCCCCAAAATTATTTTTTGGTGGTAAAAAAAAGCTAAAAAATGCAGATGCATTTGCCAAACTACAAGTCCCATCATGCCTCTGCCTTTGGGAGTCATGCTTGTAACTGTCAATCTTGCAATGCCTCATGGGACTTGTAGTTTGGCAACAGCTGAAGGGCCGCCAGTTGGACACCCGTGGGATACAAAGTGAGCCGCAATGAATAGACTCTGCACTAATCACAGAGCTACATGATCAACAATGTGTCTTGTCAATCAAATAATTCATTCAACCTGGTGGCCCTCCAGCTGTTGTGAAACTACAAGTCCCATCATGCCTCTGCCCTTGGCTTCTCTTTCTATGGTTCTTCTGTGGTTCACGCCAGAAGGCTTCCGATCTTTATTTGCTCTTGTAGGAACGAACGGTCAGGGGATCGGCACAAGGTGAGCGGACTCTTCTGTAGTGCGATGCTGAGGAATGATGATTTCTTGTGGGCGTGGAGCCCGCTGACGGGCCCCCATACCAATGCTGTCAACGACTTCCACCCTCCACCAATTGAGTAGTGCCGTTGTGTCAAACTGGTGGCCCTCCAGCTGTTACCAAACTACAAGTCCCATCATGCTTCTGGCTTTGGGAGTCATGCTTGTAACTGTCAATCCTGCAGTGCATCATGGGACTTGTAGTTCGGCAGCAGCTGGAGGGCTGCCAGTTGGACACCCGTGGCATACAAAGTGAGCCGCCGTGAATAGAATCGGCACTAATCACAGAGCTACATGATCAACAATGTGTCTTGTCAATCAACTAATTCATTCAAACTGGCGGCCCTCCAGCTGTTGCCAAACTACAAGTTCCATCATGCCTCTGCCTTTGGGAGTCATACTTGTAACTGTCAATCCTGCAATGCCTCATGGGACTTGTAGTTTGGCAACAGCTGGAGGGCCGCCAGTTGGACACCCGTGGCATACAAAGTGAGCCGCCGTGAATAGACTACAAGTCCCATCATGCCTCTGCCTTTGGGAGTCATACTTGTAAATGTCAATCCTGCAATGCCTCATGGGACTTGTAGTTCAGCAACAGCTGGAGGGCCGCCAGTTGGACACCCGTGGCATACAAAGTGAGCCGCCGTGAATAGACTCGGCACTAATCACAGAGCTACATGATCAACAATGTGTCTCGTCAATCAATTCATTCAAACTGGCGGCCCTCCAGCTGTTGCCAAACTACAAGTCCCATCATGCCTCTGCCTTTGGGAGTCATGCTTGTAACTGTCAGTCTTGCAATGCCTCATGGGACTTGTAGTTCGGCAACAGCTGGAGGGCCGCCAGTTGGACGCCTCTGTTGTATGCAATCCAATAATATAATGAAATGTTCCTCCCCTTCTCCTCAGATCAGCTATGGATCCACGGACTACACATTGACCGACAGGCAGCTTTATCCTCACGTGTTCAGAATCATTCAGAACGACCACATCTTAGGAATTGCCAAACTGGTGAAACATTTTGGTTGGACGTGGGTTGGAATCCTTCTATCGGATAATGACACCGGAGAGAACGAGGCCCGAATTCTGAAGAGATACCTGAGCTCCCACGGGATTTGCGTGGCTTTTGAAACACGACTTATCACCGATCTAGCTACAATTAAAGAGTGGACAAGACAAATCAGAACCGAACGTTGCAACGTTGTCATTCTCTGCGGGTCCTTCACCAACCATGTGTATGCTTACCTAGGAGTTTACTATACGATGAACCCCGACTCCGTGACCATATTGCCGTCCTCTTGGCTTTACGGTGACATGACTTTCTATTGCCTATTTCCTCAATTTAACGCGGGTTTGGCTTTGGATTTCATAGATATACGATTCCCAATAGCTCAAGCTTTGGCAGACTACACTCTGTTGTCAAGACCGCCACTTACCAAGCTGCTCAATGTTGAAACGTCCATTACGTTATACAATGTATCAGAAAATCACAATGGGAATAACGTTCATTTACAAAACGCAACTCTTATCAATCATAACATGTCATGGCCGGATGTTATAGCACGCGTTCAGGACTACTTGTACAGCGGGAGCTCCGTACGGATGTTCTTGGTAGTGGAGGTCTTGGCCCAAGCTTCATTTCTGGCATGCCATGTGAAACCCGCCTCTGACATGCACAGGTGTGATCAGGTACATCTCTACGGCTCGGCGTTGGGTTAGGGATTGATTTTTATTTTGTGTTTTAGGATGCCTTTTATAATATGAAAAGAGGAGATGTCCCTATTATTCTGAATCATCTGGATGAAGAACCTCTTCTGTTCTGTCCTTTAGGGCACGGGTGTCAAAGTGGCGGCCCTCCAGCTGTTGCCAAACTACAAGTCCCATGAGGCATTGCAAGATTGACAGTTAAAAGCGTGACTCCCAAAGGCAGAGGCATGATGGGACTTGTAGTTTCACAACAGCTGGCGGGCCGCCAGTTTGAAAACCCTGCTTTAGTGCTTTATGCAGGCCATACATGGGTCGAATCCTGAACAAATTTTCTTTAGAAAATTGGAAATTTTGTGTGTTTTGTACTCCGATGCATTCACTCCCTGCATTCACTATATCCGCTCTCCCTGGACCCTGCATTCACTATATCCGCTCTCCCCGGACCCTGCATTCACTATATCCGCTCTCCCCGGACCCCGCATTCATTATATCCGCTCTCCCCGGACCCCGCATTCACTATATCCGCTCTCCCCGGACCCCGCATTCACTATATCCGCTCTCCCTGGACCCTGCATTCACTATATCCGCTCTCCCCGGACCCTGCATTCACTATATCCGCTCTCCCCGGACCCCGCATTCACTATATCCGCTCTCCCCGGACCCCGCATTCACTATATCCGCTCTCCCCGGACCCCGCATTCATTATATCCGCTCTCCCCGGACCCCGCATTCACTATATCCGCTCTCCCTGGACCCCGCATTCACTATATCCAGTCTCCCAGGAACCCTTATTCACTATATCCGCTCTCCCCGGACGCCGCATTCACTATATTTGCTCTCCCCGGACCCTTATTCACTATATCAGCTCTCCCCGAATCCTGCATTCACTATAGCAGCTCTCCCAGGACCCCGCATTCACTATACCTGGTCTCCCCGGACCCCACATTCACTATATCTGGTCTCCCCGGACCCCGCATTCACTATATCTGCTCTCCCCGAATCCTGCATTCACTATAGCCGCTCTCCCAGGACCCTGCATTCACTATATCCGCTCTCTCTGGACCCCGCGTTTACTATATCCGCTCTCCCCGGACCCCGCATTCACTATATCCGCTCTCCCCGGACCCCGCATTTACTATATCCGCTCTTCCCGGACCCCGCATTCACTATATCCGCTCTCCCTGGACCCCACATTCACTATATCCGCTCTCCCCGGACCCTGCATTCACTATATCCACTCTCCCCAGACCCCGCATTCACTATATCCGGTCTCCCACAGTACACACAACATGGATATGCAATTATTTTAGTAAATGTATACTGTTAAATACCTTTTCTCACCAGCAGTTTGAGCAGTCTTGTGACTTCTATCAGTTTCCAGCAGAGCACTAGCTAAAGCGTTTAGGAGGCATTTTCTTTCTGCTCTAGGAGTATACAAATCCCCTGACCCTCTGTCTGGACAGCGCTGATTGGCCCTGTGCTGATCACATGCAGTCTCCCAAGAAAAAAAAAACCTCTCTAGCAATATACACCAAACTGAGCATGTGCAAATGCTTACAGTTCAGTCTGGAGATAAGTGGTGGTTCCTTGAAAAAGGGGAGGAACAGAGGACTCAGGATCAAGCAGCCTTTTTACACAATGCAGAGGATTAACCCCTTAGGTCCCACAGTGAGTATAACAAGCATGCTTTACTGTATATACAGACTGATTGTACCGCTGGGGGTTTAGGAACACTTTAACATTTTGAACCTTTGTTTTGTCTTTTAGCTGCATAAATATATAAAACGAATCAGAAATCCATTGAAGGGTTACAAAAATCGAAATTTATTTGAAATAAATGGGGATTTTGACATTCCTCTCATGATACAAAATTTTATACAGCCTGAGAAATATAGAGTGGTTGTTAATAAAGTTGGATATTATATGTCATGGCTAAAAAATGATCAGCAATTGTACATCAACTACAGCGCCATAAGGTGGAGCCGACACAGCAACAAGGTGAGGAGGAAGCAGGGGCGGACTGACCATTTGGGAACTCGAGCACTACCCGAGGGCCCGGGGTCAGTAGGGGGCCCCATGAGATGCCCCTGATACCTTTCATAGGCTTTTTTGGGTGTGGTTTGAGTGTGGGTGAGGACACAGGGGCCCCATGATCCCTTATTGCCCGGGGGCCCCATGAGTGGTCAGTCCACCCCTGGGAGGAAGCATGCGGTTTTCCCTAAAATTCATGGTGCAAGAGGAAGAATTCTGTGCACTCTCCCTATACACAAATCCACAGAAATTACAGTGGAACTTTACCTATAAAAAAAAATGCTATCAAGAATCCGGCAGCACAGTGGCTAAGTGGTCAGCACTTCCCTCTGGCAGTACTGGGGTTCTTGGGTCAAATCTCAGCCACAGCACCTCCTGCCTGTTCTTCCTATGCCTGCGTGGGTTTCCTCCGGGTACTCCAGTTTCCTCCCACACTCCAAAGACATGCTGGTAGGTTAATTGGCTCCTATCTAAATTGCAAAGCAATGTGCTTACAGTGAAGCACAGTAAAACAGCGCACAGTTAACCCTTTGATCGCCCCAGATGTTAACCCCTTTGTTCCATTAGTACAGTGTCAGTGCTTTTTATTAGCACTGATCACTGTATTGGTGTCACTGGGGATGTCAGTGATACCAAGTCAGTCCAACCCCCCAGTGTCAGAATGCCCGCCGCAGTCCTGCTATAAATCGCTGATCACAGCCATTACTAGTAAAAAATAAAGTCCCAGTATATATACCGGCATTTGTAGACGCTATAACTTTCATGTAAACCAATTCATTTACACGTATTGGGATTTTTGTTAGCAAAGACACGGAGCAGAATAGATTTTGGCCGAAATTTATGACGAAATTTGATTTTAAAATTTTTTTTACTGGACATGTTTTATAGCAAAATGTCAAAAATATTGTTTTTTTCTCAAAATTGTCGGCCTTTTTTTTATAGCACAAAAAAAAAATATAGCACAGGTGATCAAATACCACCGAAAGAAAGCTCAATTCGTGGGATAAAAAGGACATAAATTTCATTTGGGTGCAGCGTTGCATGACTGCGCAATTGTCAGTTAAAGTAACGCAGCGCCGTAACGCAAAAAAAGGCCTGGTCAGAAAGGTGGGGAAATCTCTGGAGGACGAGGGGTTAAAATAAATGCTGAGCTGTGCACTCTCAGTGTGAATGATCTGCATTCAAGCGAAGGAGTTACGTCCTCCTAGACTGACTAAATAAAATGACTGAAGATTGTAACGGAACCGACCCCAGACTGCGCTTGGGTACTTCTGTTAGACTGCCGCTTCCCCGTCCGAGCACCGACCACAGACACCACAGACGACCATACAAGACTAGACGTCATCAATCTTGAAGTAAGCCAGAAGGTAGACTAGTTTATTTGAACACAGATACAAGATATATACACTCAGGGGACAGTCCCCCCTCCCTGCATAATGACACAGGGTGGGGCAATCTACATTTAGTAACAAGAGACACACAGGTATTCAAACGTCACACCAGCAGACAATCCCATCAGGAGGGAGGGTGTCAGGGCTCCCAGGTATGACCAGAGGTGTGTGACTGAAGCAGGGAAACGCAGACCTCAGATATGTTATAAACAATATAATTTATTAACACTAACAGTACAAACATAAACGCAGTGCAATACTAAAACATAATACAGTGCAAACAAACCAAACCAAACCACCCACAGATAACAGTATATACAAGCAAGCGTCGTCAGGCAGGCCGGGTCAATATCAATTGGGCAGGTAGGTACAGGGGGAGCAAGCGGAGAATAGTCGGGGTCACAGGCCAGGTTCAGCAGGTAGCAAGCAGCATAGTACAGAGGGTCAGACAGAGGAATGGTCAGGGTCACAAGCCAGGATCAGAGCAGGAGAAGTCAGCAAAGGAACAGAAACAGGATGCAGGACAGATACAGGGCCCAGGACAAACACAACACCAAGGCAGAGTCTGCAAGTCTGGCCATCCCTTAAATACCCCAGCATCATCAGTTCCAGGTGTTAGCTGGCTGAAAGGTTGAGTCTCTGATTGCTGGGAGCACCCGCTGGCCAGCCCTGGTACTGCAGATCAAAAGGCAGGTGAGTCCCACCATTGCTGGCCAGTCCATTCCTAACAGTACCCCCCCCTCAAGGAGCGGCCTCAGGACGCTCCAAACAGTCCTAGCTGGGCAAAATGTTCCACCGCCCGGGTCTGGCAACTGGCGGGATATCAAAGACTGGCACACCGGGCAGGACTCCGGGCAGCGGCACACCGGGCTGGACTCCGGGCAGAGGCACATCGAGCAGAGGCACATCGAGCAGAGGCACACCGGGCAGAGGCACACCGGGCAGAGGCACATCGGGCAGGACTCCGGGCAGAGGCACACCGGGCAGAGGCACATCGGGCAGGACTCCAGGCAGAGGCACATCGGGCAGGATTCCGGGCAGAGGTACATCGGGCAGGACTCCGGGCAGAGGCACATCGGATTACCAGGCGAAGCAGCAGGCAGCGGGCCACCAGGCGGAGCGGCCGGCACCGGGCCCCCGGGCGGGGCGACAGGCACCGGGCCCCCGGGCGGGGCGGCAGGCACCGGGCCCCCGGGCGGGGCGGCAGGCACCGGGCCCCCAGGCGGGGCGACAGGCACCGGGCCCCCAGGCGGGGCGACAGGCACCGGGCCCCCAGGCGGGGCGACAGGCACCGGGCCCCCAGGCGGGGCGACGGGCCTCGGGCCCCCAGGCGGGGCGACGGGCCTCGGGCCCCCAGGCGGGGCGACGGGCCTCGGGCCCCCAGGCAGAGCGGCGGGCGCCGGACCCCCAGGCGGAGCGACAGGTCTCGGGCCCTCAGGCGGAGCGGCGGGCGCCGAACCTCCAGATGGAGCGATAGGTCTCGGGCCCTCAGGCGGAGCGGCGGGCGCCGGACCCCCAGCTGGAGCGACAGGTCTCGGGCCCTCAGGCGGAGCGGCGGGCGCCGGACCCCCAGGTGGAGCGGCGGGCGCCGGACCCCCAGGTGGAGCGACAGGTCTCAGGCCCTCAGGCGGAGCGGCGGGCGCCGGACCCCCAGATGGAGCGATAGGTCTCGGGCCCTCAGGCGGAGCGGCGGGCGCCGGACCCCCAGCTGGAGCAACAGGTCTCGGGCCCTCAGGCGGAGCGGCGGGCGCCGGACCCCCAGGTGGAGCGACAGGTCTCGGGCCCTCAGGCGGAGCGGCAGGCGCCGGACCCCCAGGAGGAGCGACAGGTCTCGGGCCCTCAGGCGGAGCGGCGGGCGCCGGACCCCCAGGTGGAGCGACAGGTCTCGGGCCCTCAGGCGGAGCGGCGGGCGCCGGACCCCCAGATGGAGCGACAGGTTTCGGGCCCTCAAGCGGAGTGGCAGGTGCCGGACCCCCAGGCGGAGCGACAGGTCTCGGGCCCTTAGGCGGAACGACAGGTCTCGGGCCCCCAGGCGGGGCGGCGGGCACCGAGTCACCAGGCACAACAGTGGGCTCCGAGTCAACTGGGATGACCGCTGGCACTGGGTCAGACATTGGATCGTCTGGCTGGACAGCGGGCATCGGGTCACCAGGCATCAGGTCATTTGGCTCGACAGCGGGCACCGCGTCATCTGGCAAGGCAGTGGGCTCCGAGTCAACTGGTATGACCGCGGGCACTGGGTCAGACATTGGATCGTCTGACTGGACAGCGGGCACTGGGTCACCAGGCATCAGGTCATTTGGCTCGACAGCGGGCACCGCGTCATCTGGCAAGGCAGTGGGCTCCGAGTCAACAGGCACGACAGTGAGCACCGGGGCATCAGGTACCGGATTGTCTGGCTCGACAGCGGGCATCGGGTCACCAGGTATGACAGCGGGCACTGGGTCACCAGGCATCAGGTCATTTGGCTTGTCAGCGGGCACCGCGTCATCTGGCAAGGCAGTGGGCTCCGAGTCAACTGGTATGACCGCGGGCACTGGGTCAGACATTGGATCGTCTGACTGGACAGCGGGTACTGGGTCACCAGGCATCAGGTCATTTGGCTCGACAGCGGGCACCGCGTCATCTGGCAAGGCAGTGGGCTCCGAGTCAACAGGCACGACAGTGAGCACCGGGGCATCAGGTACCGGATTGTCTGGCTCGACAGCGGGCATCGGGTCACCAGGTATGACAGCGGGCACTGGGTCGCCAGGCATCAGGTCATCTGGCAAGGCAGTGGGCACCGCGTCACCAGGCATTGGATCGTCTGGCTCGACAGCGGGCATCGGGTCACCAGGTATGACAGCGGGCACTGGGTCACCAGGCATCAGGTCATTTGGCTTGCCAGCGGGCACCGCGTCATCTGGCAAGGCAGTGGGCACCGGGTCACCAGGTATGACAGCGGGCTCTGAGTCAATTGGCACGACAGCGGGCACTGGATCAGGTACCGGATCATCTGGATCAACAGCGGGCATCGAGTCAACTGGCCTAATAGGATCGTCGGGCTGGATCAGTTCATCCTGCTGAGTAGCGGCATCAGGCTGAATGCAGGCATCAGGCCGAGTACAGGCATCAGGCCGAGTACAGGCATCAGGCCGAGTAGAGGCATCAGGCCGAGTACAGGCATCAGGCCGAGTACAGGCATCAGGCCGAGTACAGGCATCAGGCCGAGGAGAGGCATCAGGCCGAGTAGAGGCATCAGGCCGAGTACAGGCATCAGGCCGCGTAGAGGCATCAGGCCGAGTACAGGCATCAGGCCGAGTAGAGGCATCAGGCCGAGTAGAGGCATCAGGCCGAGTAGAGGCATCAGGCCGAGTAGAGGCATCAGGCCGAGTACAGGCATCAGGCCGCGTAGAGGCATCAGGCTGAGGAGAGGCTTCAGGCCGCATAGAGGCTTCAGGCCGCGTAGAGGCTTCAGGCCGCGTAGAGGCTTCAGGCCGAGGAGAGGCTTCAGGCTGAGGAGAGGCTTCAGGCCGCGTAGAGGCTTCAGGCCGAGTAGAGGCTTCAGGCCGAGGAGAGGCATCAGGCCGAGTAGAGGCATCAGGCTGCGTACAGGCATCAGTCTGAACCACGGAAGGCAGGCTCACCGGTTTGGATACTGGCAGGATGGTATTGGTTGGAAAGAATTTTCGCTTTTTTCTGGTTTTAACTACTGGAGCACTGCAAGTAAACGCAGGTCTGCAAACGAATGGAGCAGCTGGAGACAGAGAAGAACTGGAGGATGGAACAGGGGAGGGAGCAGTTGCTACAGAGGGCTTTTTTACAGGGTTAAAGGCAGGGTAGGTGCAGCGAGTGGGAACAGGGTACTGACATGCGGTAGATAGCCAAGTATACTGGGCTGTAACTGGAGGAGCTGGTGGGAATACAGGAGTAGAGTTAGAAGCAGGACTAGGTCTTTGTAAGCTGACTGAGGCTGGGTGCAACAAGTCTGTCCATGTCTGCAGTATGGGTTGAACAAAGCTGAGCTTACACAAAGCCTGTCTGGTCAATGACTGCACTGCGTTTATACAATCTCTCAGTGTCTGTGGTGAACATGTGGAATAACGCTCCAGAAAGTAACCCACATCATCCTCTAATAACCACACCAGGGACTCTACCTGGTCTGCACTAAATGGTGGCAAAAATTCATCCCTGCATTCGGGGAAACCAGATGAAACCAACTTAACACAAACCTGAATCAATGGCTGCACCATAGAGAAAACTGTGCCCTGATCTACTAGAACATGAGCGAGCCGTATACATTCTAGCAGTTCATCCCGGGTATACTCCTTCAGAGTCTGATAAGCATACTCCCTGTCATCAAACACTAGCAGATATAAATACTCAACCTCATCTAGATCCATCCTTCCCATCAACAAGCCAAGATGGCTTCCCTGTGCAGCCACTTCTGGTCAGGATTGGCCTTGGTGTAATGTCAGGGCTCCCAGGTATGACCAGAGGTGTGTGACTGAAGCAGGGAAACGCAGACCTCAGATATGTTATAAACAATATAATTTATTAACACTAACAGTACAAACATAAACGCAGTGCAATACTAAAACATAATACAGTGCAAACAAACCCAACCAACCACCCACAGATAACAGTATATACAAGCAAGCGTCGTCAGGCAGGCCGGGTCAATATCAATTGGGCAGGTAGGTACAGGGGGAGCAAGCGGAGAATAGTCGGGGTCACAGGCCAGGTTCAGCAGGTAGCAAGCAGCATAGTACAGAGGGTCAGACAGAGGAATGGTCAGGGTCACAAGCCAGGATCAGAGCAGGAGAAGTCAGCAAAGGAACAGAAACAGGATGCAGGACAGATACAGGGCCCAGGACAAACACAACACCAAGGCAGAGTCTGCAAGTCTGGCCATCCCTTAAATACCCCAGCATCATCAGTTCCAGGTGTTAGCTGGCTGAAAGGTTGAGTCTCTGATTGCTGGGAGCACCCGCTGGCCAGCCCTGGTACTGCAGATCAAAAGGCAGGTGAGTCCCACCATTGCTGGCCAGTCCATTCCTAACAGAGGGCTGCTGGAGACACCCCCCCCACCAAGCCAATACACATAAACACATACATCCCATAATAGTTTGCTCCCAGGCAAGACACACAATAGAACAATGGGATGCAATTAAACAATCAACAACCCGCCACTCCAATATTAGGACAGATCACCCTGTACCCCTAACAGGCACAGGGTGACTTACACATAAGAGGGATATGGGGAGCTGAGACAGGGGTCTCCCCACCTCTCCAAAGTGAGCTGTGTTCCATGGGCCCCGACCCAAAGTGACTCCCAGATGTCAAACCCAGAAGCAGACCCGGCTAACGTGTTGGCACTGGTGAGGGATGTTGTATCACCGGAGGCAAGGTGAGTATAGCAGACCTTTACTTCTGCTTTATGCTATTTAAAAAAAAATCAGTAAAAATACACTGTAATAATGAATCATACACACGTTATAAGCAGGGTAATCATGCCAGTAAAAAGAGAAACAGGAGGTGCAAACACCTAGTGCATTATCCAAGGTTTATTAAAAAGTCAAAAAGACGAAAACATACAGACATAGCATGTTTGCAAAGCATTGAATGAAAATGGAGATGGCCACAACAGCGGGCAGGGTGTTCCGACTGTCAGTGTGGTCCGCTTTCCGATGCGTTTCGGAGACGAGTCCCTTTCCTCAGAGTTCCTCGATTAGCTATGAGGAAAGGGACTCATCTCCGAAACGCGCAGCAAGCGGACCACAGTCGGAACACCCTGCCCTCTGTTGTGGCCATTTTCATACAATGCTTTGCAAACATGCTATGTCTGTGAGTATGTTTTCATCTGTAACTTCAGGTCAGGGGGTCTACAACCGAGACCTTCTAGATGAGATAGCGAGTCCAAATTGGTGCATTTATTACACTGCAGTGGAGATAATATACTGTAGCATACAAAAGTTCACCTTGTGTGAGATGAACTAAGGTGATACAAAATACAGTTGCAAGAAAAAGTATGTGAACCCCTTGGGATTACATGGAGTTTTGCATGAATTGGGCATAAAATGTGCTCTGAACGTCATCTAAGTCACAACAATAGAAGAACACAGTCTGCTGAACATAATACTACACAAACAGTAGATGTTGCCATGGTTTAATTGCACATAACATGTAAACATTCACAGTGCAGGGAGGAAAAAGTATGTGAGGCCCTAGCTTAATGACTTCTCCCAGAGCTAATTGGAGCCAGGAGTGAGCCAACCTTGACTCCAATCAGTGTGATGATATTGGATGTGTTGCTGTCCTGCCCTTAAAAAACACACACCTTGTTTTGGCTTTACTGGTTTCAAGAAGCACTGTCTGATGTGAACCATGCCTCGCAGAAAAGAGCTCTCAGAAGACCTACGATCAAGAATTGTTGACTTGCATGAAGCTGGAAAGGGTTACAAAAGTATCTCCAAAAGCCTTGATGTTCATGTGTCCACGGTAAGACAGACTGTCTACAAATGGAGAAAGTTTTGCACTGTTGCTACTCTCCCTAGGCGTGGTCATCCTGTAAAAATGACTGCAATGACTGTTTAATGTTTTCTTTATTGTAGATGTGTCAACAAAAATGTTAGCATGTGCCAGAGATTTCTGTAGGTCTTTAGCTGACACTCTGGGATTCTTCTTTACCTCATGCAGCATTCTGCGCTGTGCTCTTGCAGTCATTTTTACAGTCCATGAAAGAATGACTTCATCCAGAAGGAAGGAAGGAAGGATAGTCCCAACACCATCTTGTGTCTGGAATTGATCAACTACGACCCCACAATGGGAAACCTAAACTGCTTACCAGATATTAAGACCCACACATTATAGAGTGGTCTTAAAAGCTTGATATACTCAGCGAATCCCTTTCAAGCAAAAGGATAGGATCCCAGTGCTGTCATTGACCATATATGGTCATGTCCATATTTGGTCAATGACATCATTGGGAGATGCTGCCCCTTGTATATAACAGCTGTCATCCACTGGACTTTCCATTTGGTGGGCGATTGAGTGGGATGTGTTTTGGCGAAGCCTTTTTTAACTTTCAGTGGGTCGTCATCCATCAGGCATTGTACTGAGGTAACAAGTGCTTCACTGTGCACACACTGGTGCCCCACATGGATGTAAATTCACCGTCATCACATGACCACCTATCACTAGGTTAGTCAAACGCGCTTTTGAGACTATCCCAGTATGCAATATGATATTGTTGGCCGGTATTCCTTCACACTCTTAACTGTGGTTGCTGGTGGTACCGGTGACCCTCCACTAGGGCTGCATCAATAATAGAATGCTCCTCTCCTCCACAGGCAGTAATTCATATTTTCAGCATAAGATAAAAAGATAAAACAAAACCAGACATCCCATAGTGTAAAACCGTATGAGCTTTAATAATGGGGTCAAACAATAAAAATGCCACTCACAAAAAAAGTGCCTTTCCTGGCACTAGGTGTATTCAGCCTTGTTGTATATGAATGGAAGTTAAAATGGCTGCCATGTTCCAGCGTGCGTTCCAAACAGCGGAAGTGACGTCGGAAGAGGTTCCGTCATAAAACCTCAATGCATTTCGACCAATAGATCGTCTTTAGGAAGTGGAAAATCTGCCATTTTGAAGATGGGACTGAATATCAATGTGGATCTGCGTTGCTGGAGTGGGGGGGGGGGGGGGGATTTATTGCAAAAGTCCATATGAAAGAACATCTGGGTAGCAGTGACCATAACAGGATTTCATTTATTGTTAGCTGTAAACAACAAGCACATACTGGAAAGATAAAAACGCTCAATTTCAAGAGAGCTAATTTTCCAAGGAGGGCTGCTCTCCAAGACTTAGACTGGCATTGATGAACACTGAACAGAAATTTTGAATTCTTCAAAAGAACTCTATGCCAACACACTGCAAAATATATTCCCATGGGTAGTAAGTTTAAAAGACTAAAAATCAAACCTATGTGGTTTACGGCCAAAGTTAAAAAGGCTATAGATAATATGAAAAGAGCTTTTATTAAATATAAAAATGAAGGAACGCGATCATTGTTTAATTGTTACAAGGAATATAACAGAATATGTAAAAATGGAAATCAGGGACACAAAAAGTCAAAATGAAAGACAGATTGAAAAAGATAGCAGGACCAACCCTCAAAGATTCTTCAAATGTTTTAATAGTAAAAAGGTCCGGTCCGAGCATGTAGGCCCTTTACAAAATAATCTAGAGGGGGTGACTGGGGACAAATGAAGGCAAATTTATTAAATACATTCTTCAGCTCTGTGTATACAAAGGAACATGGGGGATCTCTTGTCCATAATGGGCGTGGTACTGACACAGCTCCAGATGATCCACATTGGCTCACAATTGATATGATCCAGAAATATTTAGACAGTATAAAGGTGAATAAAGCCCCTGGACCGGATGGCATACACCCACGGGGCCTTAAAGGATTGAGCTCTGTCATTTCAAAGCCATTTTTAAGGACTCTTTAATGACTGGCATAGTACCACTGGATCGGCGTAAGGCCAATGTGGGGCCAATATTTAAAAAGGGGTAAAAATCTTTATCAAGTAATTATAGACTTGTTAGTTTAACTTCTATAGTTGGGAAGATATTGGAGAGTTTAATAAAAGACCACATAGATGAGTTATTGCTGGAAAAAAATATTTTAAGCAACAGACAGCATGGATTCATGAAAGACAGAAGTTGTCAAACAAATCTGATTTCTTTTTATGAGGAGGTGAGCAAAACCTTGGACAGAGGGGTGGCTGTGGATGTGGTATACTTGGACAGAGGGGTGGCTATAGATGTGGTATACTTGGACAGAGGGGTGGCTGTGGATGTGGTATACTTGGACAGAGGGGTGGCTGTGGATGTGGTATACTTGGACAGAGGGGTGGCTGTGGATGTGGTATACTTGGACAGAGGGGTGGCTGTGGATGTGGTATACTTGGACAGAGGGGTGGCTGTGGATATGGGATACTTGGACAGAGGGGTAGCAGTGGATGTGGTATACTTGGACAGACGGGTGGCTGTTGACGTGGTAAATTTGGACAGAGGGGTGGCGGTGGACATGGTATACTTGGACAGAGGGGTGGCAGTGGACATGGTATACTTGGACAGAGGGGTGGCGGTGGACGTGGTATACTTGGACAGAGGGGTGGCTGTGGACGTGGTATACTTGGACAGAGGGATGGCGGTGGACATGGTATACTTGGACAGAGGGGTGGCTGTGGACGTGGTATACTTGGACAGAGGATTGGCAGTGGATGTGGTATACTTGGAAAGAAGGGTGGCTGTGGACGTGGTATATTTGGACAGAGGGATGGCGGTGGATGTGGTATACTTGGAAAGAAGGGTGGCTGTGGACGTGGTATATTTGGACAGAGGGATGGTGGTGGACATGGTGTTCTTGGACAGAGGGGGGCTGTGGACGTGGTATACTTGGACAGAGGGGTGGCGGTGGACATGGTATACTTGGATAGAGGGGTGGCGGTGGACGTGGTATACTTGGACAGAGGGGTGGCTGTGGACGTGGTATACTTGGACAGAGGGATGGCGGTGGACATGGTATACTTGGACAGAGGGGTGGCGGTGGACTTGGTATACTTGGACAGAGGGGTGGTTGTGGACGTGGTTTACTTGGACAAAGGGGTGGCTGTGGTATACTTTGACAGAGGGGTGGCTGTGGACATGGTATAATTGGACAGAGGGGTGGCTGTGGACATGGCATAATTGGACAGAGGGGTGGCTGTGGACATGGCATAATTGGACAGAGGGGTGGCGGAGGATGTGGTATACTTGGACAGAGGGGTGGCGGTGGACGTGGTATACTTGGACAGAGGGGTGGCTGTGGACGTGGTATACTTGGACAGAGGGGTGGCGGTGGACATGGTATACTTGGACAGAGGGGTGGTGGTAGGCATGGTATACTTGGACAGAGGGGTGGTGGTGGACGTGGTATACTTGGATTTTGCAAAAGCGTTTGACACAGTTCCCCACACACGGCTAATGTGTAAGGTAAAGTCTACAGGCTTGGACAAATCCGTATGTAAATGGATAGAAAACTGGCTAAAAGAAAGAAAAGTTTTATACTAAATGTTTTTGTTTACTAACTTTTAGAAGCCGGAATCTCAATGCTCGGACAATTGCAAACCAGGAACCCGAAAAACGCCAGGACTCTCTATCCACCCGTGCTGCTATGACTGTGTTCCGTGTTCAGAGGGGGAGATATCCAACACCACCGGTATATTTTATCCTTGTCAAGGCGTCAGAAGAGTAAGACGTGATGCAGGGTTCACACTTATGCAGGTTGAGGGGCTCCGGGATGTCTGTTCTGAGGGCAGAAAACAGGTTTTTAAGTTTTGTCCCAGATTGGCACCACCTGAATTGGGTCCACATTTTACAGGAGATCAGCATCCTGATTGTGCGGGGGTTGACAGCCAATTTAGTTAAGGGTCTGTCTATGGTTCAGGGCTCCATCCCCTGGAGACAAGATGCTACAAGAGTAGGGTGAAAGAAGAGACACTGGCAGACTGTCTACCCTGGCCTCAAGGAGAAGAGATCTAACCTGACCAGACCATTGTCTGAAGAGGTACTAAGAGACTGTTGGGGGGATTTACTAAAACTGGAGCATTTAGAATCTGGTGCAGCTGTGCATGGGAGCCATCAGCTTGTTCAATTAAGCTTTGACAATAAAACCTGGCAGCTGATTGGTTTCTATTCAAAGCTGCATCAGATTTTACTCTCTTCAGTTTTAGTAAAAAATCCCTGAGTGTCATCAGGCAGGAGCCTGTACAGCCAAGTTGGGAAGTTTGTTTCTCACAAGACTGGATGGAGAGTGTGTGTGGAAACTTGCTCAGGGACTACAAAGTCCACATAGCCAGGAGGCTGGAAAATGTCGGTCTTTTCATTGAAATACTGGAAACCCTGTGAGGATAACCTGTGTGATTTTTTTAAATGTTACTTTTGAATAAAAGTGGGCAGGAAGCCCTGAAATGTACTTCACCGGTTGGCGCAATGTTCATGAAAGGAGTTACATTTTAGTGAACTTCCACAATATAAAAATATTCTCTATATATAGACTTTATTGCCAAATGTATTGGGACACCCTTCCAAATCATTGGATTCAGGTGTTTCAATCCCCTCCGTGGCCACAGCTGTATAAAATCAGACATATAGGCATATAAACATTGGTGAAAGAATGGGTCGCTCTCAGGAGCTCAGTGACTCCAAGCGTGGTCCCGTGATAGGTGGTCACCTGGGCAATAAGTCCATCTGTGACATTTCCTGGCTACTAAATATTCCACGCTCAACTGTTAGTGGGATTATAACAAAGTGGAAGCAACTGGGAACAACAGCCACTCAGCCACCAAGTGGTAGGCCACGTCACATGACAGGGTCAGCGCATGCTGAAGCGCACAGTGCGCAGAAGTCGCCAACTGTCTGCAGAGTCAATAGCTAAAGACCTCCGAACTTGGTGTGGCCTTCAGATGAGCCCAACAACAGTGCGTAGAGAGCTTCATGGAATGGGTTTCCATGGCCTTATCCCCTTAGTTCCAGTGAAGGGAACTCTTAATAAACGCTTTGTATGCTCGAATGCTGTTTTCCTATACAAAGATGGTGACCCGTGTGCTTCCTGTATTGCAGCTTGACGTCCCGACATGAAGTCACGACATGTGACGTAACGCGTAGAGTATGCTGGGGACGTCAAGCTGCAATAATAATAATAATTTTACTGATCTAAATATTAGAGGTATTTGCCCTTCTTAACCCCTTCACGCCGGGACGCCCGGTGTGAAGAGGAGTTCCTGCACCGGGAGGTGGGCAGGATGGGGCGTGGCTTAGTGTCATGTGGCTGCCGTGACGTCACGGCCGGTAACATGATCGGGAAAGGTTCCGATCAAAAGAGCGGACTGGGACCTTTCCGTGAGTGCCTCACATGTGTGCTGGGAGCGCACAGGGCGCGCGCTCTCAACACATATGTTTTTTTGCTACATGAACGCAAATGTGCGGCCGCTCGGCGTCAAGGCCCAGATGCCGGGAGGCTGCACATTTGTGTGCGGCCGGCGTGAAGGGGTTAAGATTACAGTTTCATCGTTTACAAAACATTTAATTATATTTTATTGCTCTTTGTCCAAATAAAACTTTACTGATCTAAATAGAAGAAGAAGTATTTGCCCTTCTTAGGATTACAGTTTCATTGTTTAAAAATTTTTTTATTATATTTTGTTGCTCTTTGGCAGACAGTGAGAGCTGCATGAAATGCACAGAAGAAGAATGGGCCAATGAGAAGAAGGATCGGTGTATTCCAAAACTTCTGGAATTTCTTTCCTACACAGATGATATCTCTATAATATTTATATTCATTTCTGTCTCACTCTGCATTGTGACTGTCTTAGTGATGGGGATATTTATATATTATCGGAACACCCCCATCGTTAAAGCAAACAACAGAAACTTGAGTTTTGTTCTCCTTGTCTCCATCTTGTTGAGTTTCCTCTGTGTGTTCTTGTTCCTTGGCCAGCCACTGGATATAACCTGTATACTCCGTGTCATGACATTTGGAGTCATCTTCTCCATAGCCATCTCCTCTCTTCTTGCTAAAACAATCATGGTTTACATCGCCTTCAAAGCCACCAAACCTGGCAGCTACTGGAGGAAATGGATTGGAGCCAAACTGGCCAATTCCATAGTATCGGTGTGTTCATCTGT
Source organism: Staurois parvus (assembly GCF_062004578.1). Taxonomy (NCBI): domain Eukaryota; kingdom Metazoa; phylum Chordata; class Amphibia; order Anura; family Ranidae; genus Staurois; species Staurois parvus. Next base: position 3,099,133 of record NW_028318502.1, on the reverse strand, counting down.
TCAGGGTATAATATGTCTCATTTGGATGTCCTCTTCTCACCCTTATATGGAAATGGACACTCACTCTTATCAGGACAAGATCGTCATTCAGTGTAATGAAGGGTCAGTTATCGGGTTCTACTCTGTGTTGGGTTATATGGGGTTTCTGGCAGCTGTGAGTTTTCTTCTGGCTTTCATGGTGAGGACATTACCGGACAGTTTTAATGAGGCCAAATACATCACCTTCAGCATGCTGGTGTTCTGCAGTGTCTGGATTACCATGATCCCGGCCTATCTGAGCACCAGAGGGAAATACATGGTGGCTGTGGAGATATTCGCTATATTAGCTTCAAGTGCTGGACTTTTAGGATGCATATTTCTCCCAAAATGTTTCATAATCCTATTTAAGCCCAAATTAAATACTCAGGCATCTTTGCTTGAAAACAAAAACCGTAAATAGCCAATAATATTCATAAATCTTTAAAAAAATGTAGACTCTTTTTTTCTTTTTCCTCTATTACTTACACTGTATTGAATAAACACAGTTGATTCATAACAATAATAATAATAACTTGTTGTGCAAGGCTTGGTACAAAAAATATTTAATTACAATATTATTATAATTATTTCAAATGGTACAGCTGAAAGGGCGATGGTTATTGATGGGGGATGGGTAAACCGTGTTCCAAAGGCCCATTTTACTATACAGTATGTAGAATGTTTATGACTTCCAACATGAAAGCTTGGCCATAAATAGATTGAATTTCAATCCATGTGTGGGCACCCCTGTCCAACAGAAATTGATTATTATTATTATACAGGATTTATATAGCACAAACAGTTTGCTCAGCGCTTTACAATGTGGGGGCAAACAATACAGGTACAATGCAATTGAATACAGGAGGTATCAGAGGGCCCTGCTCGAGCTTGCATTCTACAAGGGGAGGGTCAAGTGATACAAAAGGTAATAACTGTGGGGGATGAGCTGATGGAGAAAATAAATGTACATTTGTTAGGTGGAGGCAGGATAGGCCTCTCTGAAGAGAAAAGTTTTCAGGGATCACCTAAAGGTGGACAGAGTGGGAGATAGTCGATCAGATTGGGATAGGGAATTCCATAGGATGGGAGAGGCTTGAGAGAAGTCTTGCAGGCAAGCATGGGAGGAGGTGACAAGGAAACTAGAGAGCAGGAGGTCTTGGGAGGAATGAGGATTGCGATTTGGTTGGCATTTTGAGACCAGGTTAGTGATGTAGCTGGGGGCCAAGTTGAGGATGGCTTTGTAAGTTATTGTTAGTATTTTGAATTTAATTTGTTGGGTGAACTGGAGCCAATGGAGGGATTGGCAGAGGGGGGTGGTGGACACTGAGTGGAGGCCAATGGAGGGATTGGCAGAGAGGGGTGGAGGACACTGGGTGGAGGTCAGTGGAGGGATTGGGAGAGAGAGGTGGAGGACACTGAGTGGAGGTCAGTGGAGGGATTGGCAGAGAGGGGTGGAGGACACTGAGTGGAGGTCAGTGGAGGGATTGGCAGAGAGGGGTGGAGGACACTGAGTGGAGGTCAGTGGAGGGATTGGCAGAGAGGGGTGGAGGACACTGAGTGGAGGTCAGTGGAGGGATTGGCAGAGAGGGGTGGAGGACACTGAGTGGAGGTCAGTGGAGGGATTGGCAGAGATGGGTGGCAGACATTGAATGGTTGGTAAGATGGATGAGTCTGGAAGCAGCATTCATGATGGTCTGGAGAAGAGATAGCCTATATAAAGGTAGGCCAATGAAGAGGGAGTCGCAGTAGTAGAGGCGAGCGATAACCTGGGAGTGAATTAGGAGCTTTGGGGTATCATTGGTTAGGAAAGGGCATATTTTGGAGATGTTGGGGAGAATAATACGGCAAGCTTTGGAAAGTGACTGGATGTGGGTCTGAAAAGAGATTTCAGAGTCCAGGATTACACCTAGCACCCTGGCATGCGGGGACGGGTTGATGGTTGTGCCATTGATCTTTACTGAGAAGTCAGGGGAAGGGGCACGTGGGGGAGGAAATATTAGGAGCTCAGTTTAGTGGATAGATAGAGTTTGAGGCAGTAGTGTGACATCCAGTCTGATATGTCGGTCAGTAAGTTAGTGATGCGTAAGGAGGCCAATGTTGTGAGAGGTCCAAGAACAGCACCTTGGGGGACCCCAACGGAGAAAGGAAGAGGAGAGGAGGAAGTGGATTTGTAAGTGACACTGAAGGTGTGGTGGGATAGGATAGGTAGGATGGAAACCAACGAAGAGCACAGTCACGGATACCAAGGGAGTAAAGTTTTTTGAGGAGGAGGGGATGGTCAACTGTATCAAAGGAAGCCGAGAGGTCCAGAAGTAGGAGTACAGAATAGTGCCCAGTGGTTTTTGTTGATCGTTAGATCCTGCTGCAAAACTTTTGTCGATCATTGGTTGCACCAGCAAATTAATTCTTTCTGGTAGCGGAGGGTCCCCATGTCAGAATACAATGTGTCAGCAGCAAGGGAGATGTCTTTGTTCACCTCACTTGTGTGGATGAAGGAATCCATTCCAGCTTTTAGACTCAAAGAGATCACTTATTCCATATCAAGTTAGCTCTGAATGTCTAAAAGGATCCATTTGGGATCCCACTTTTATGGCTGCGATGGGTGATGGGGTGCCCACTGTGATGTAAATGACCAACTAAGAAAGTTTTTTAAAATCATTTTTTAATGTTGCCCTTTTGGCATTATTAAAATTGCTGATTCCATTAGCCTTGAAATGCTCATTATGGTTGGTTTCTAACATTCAGCTCCCATTGACTTAATTGGGGTTCAGTTATGGCACTAAAACTTTAGTAAACTTTGGAGAACTCGCCTCGAACAAGACCCAGGTACATTCAGCCCATCCCTAAACCTTAGTAGCTGAGACTTCATTGCTTTCTGCTCAGTCTGACTCTTCAGTTCTTGAGTTTGGATAGCAGAAACTTTGTTGAAGGCCCAGCAACTGGAAGATAAAGAGTTTGTGTTCTATGATTTGCCCAGACCTATAAATAGGTGTTCTCTGATTTGCCCAGACAGAGGTTGATGACTGTCACGATATGGGTCTCTGCCAGTCCCAGGTATTCATTTGTTCCTAATCCCTCCTGGCCATAGGAAAAGCTTCCTCCAATTAGTATTCACTCCTGTGTGCCAAAGACCCCTAGCTGTAATTAACTTGCCCCTCCACAAAAGGTCCCAAATTCAATTAGTGTATACATCCCTAATTAGTGCCTTACTTTTGTATTAATGTATTTCCCCCACTAATTATCCTGCCCAACCAGTCCTTTCTGTGTACAGCCACAAATTAAATTACTGTAGTTCCATTTTCTTCATTGTCACCTGCTAATGACCCCCCTCCGCCTCTCTTCCTGCTCAGGGGGTTCAAGAGGTCAGTGCTGGTCTCTCTTGTTGTGCCATTCTGCTGGGCAACCACTGAGAGGTCCAGCTGGACTCTAGTGGCCCCCCGGGTCTGCCTGAGCTCCACTGGGGGAAGGGGGATCCCAGAAGCTACATGAGCCCTGCCTGGAACGCTGTCAGCTCTGCCTGAGACTATCGCATCAGCTTTGCGTGAGTGTATGCTCCCCTTGTGCTATCTGACTGCTTATGAACTGCCTCTTGGATTACAAATTGCTGTAGAGCCTTTAACTTTGCCCACCGGGGCTGGATTACAAGTATTTTGGACTCTCTCTCCCTGCACTACTCCCCATTGAGTGACTGTTGTCTGTTTTAATAAAGCTTTAAGTGTTTGCCGTCTGCCTTGTGTGTTCTGTCCCGCTTACCCTCCGTCACAATGACTGTAAATAGCAATATCACCAAACCAGTAGAAAGGGTAAAACTGAAAGCTTAAGGGATTCCAGAAATCAATCAAGATTCTTCAGGAAATTAAAAAAATGCTTAAACTCGGGGTGATAGAGGGGCTCAATAAAGATCATTCCAGCCCCATTGTATTCGTGTCTAAATCGGGTGGAAGTTGGTGATTTTGCAAAAATCACAACATTTCACATCTATTCCATGTCCTGTATAGATGATTTAACTGTGAAGGAGAACAACAAAAGAGAAGCGCACCAACCTTGCGCATTACCTCAGTAACCAAAAATTTATTGAATACAAGAATGGTACTCACAAACAGCGAATAAAAACAAGCATGTAAGTCCTCAAGGGGACTTTAAAGGCAAGATGCCAATGCGAATCCCGTCATGGAGGAAGCCACTCAGTACAGCTGACGCGTTTCGAAGGACGTGCCTTCTTCCTCAGAGCTGACTGGACTGAGAGTGTGTGTTCCCATTTATGCCTCCAGACTGAAATAGGGCCCTCCCCTAAGGGTTGGGCTGTCATGGGCAGGGAGGAGGGGCCTGGGTGTCAATCAATTGCAATACATGATCATCAAATTTTACATAGAACCATATAAAAACACAATATATATACACAAAGGGAAACAAATAGTGCTAAAAAAATGCTAAAAATTTTTTTCATTCATAAATAAATGCAGTTAGTGAATGCACTAATAAAAGTTATAAAATTCCAAAAATTCATTAGTTAACTAGTTGCAAATATTTCATCATTATTATTATTGTCATTGCACTGACGGTCAAGTGCATGAAATAAATGAAATATAGAAAAAGAGAGAGAGGACCTCTCGCAGTTGGATGACTCATTCCTGGCCAGTGATTTCACAATTGTTATCACAAAGAGGACAATGCAGCCAAAGTGTTTTGCTACACCTGGTGAGATCAATAGTGACAGTGTTGCTTTGAAAATATATATATATGATTGAACATAACTTGTAGGAGGAGAGATTATATTCATATAATCCAGCAAAGGAATAGCATCTAAAGATGGTGAGGGGGACGTAGTAAGTTCAAAACGAATCCGCATTACCTGTATTGTTGGTGTGTATTGATTGTTCAGCAGCAGAGGGAGAACTTGCCCACATGATGCGGCTATAGATGGAGTCGTTCGTGGAACGCACGCCGCTGTGGCGTGGCAGCGGAAGCGCATGCGCAGACCATCTCGCGCCTGCGCACTAGGACGGCATCAGCGCGATCACAATGGCACATATCCAGTGCCCGATATAATAATACCCTTATTATTATATTTTTTTTTTTTTTTTTTTTTTTTTTTTTATTATTACTCTTACCAGTTTTTACTGTGTGGTCATTATATATTATATATTCTGTATTTATATATATATATATGTATATTTTTGCATTATATATGTATATATGTATAATTTTATTTCTCTCAATTAGGTCAATGATCGAATTTATTCATGTGCATGTGCCTAGGTATTGCTGTGGAGGTACGCATACACATGTATATTTTAAAAAGCACTTTTCATGTAGAGAGTCGTTGGCGGATCTGCAGCTAGAGGAATTGACATTGGCACCAACAATTTGTTGCATGTAGGCAACCCGGAGACACATACACACATACTCCTTCGGTGTGCATCTGATCGGGCAGCAGCGAGTAGGGGAGGAGGAACTAGGGACCCTGTGGGGTTTGAGCAGCGGTGTCCGTTGCGCTCGCATCGGGCACTGGATATGTGCCATTGTGATCGCGCTGATGCCGTCCTAGTGCGCATGCGCGAGATGGTCTGCGCATGCGCTTCCGCTGCCACGCCACAGCGGCGTGCGTTCCACGAACGACTCCATCTATAGCCGCATCATGTGGGCAAGTTCTCCCTCTGCTGCTGAACAATCAATACACACCAACAATACAGGTAATGCGGATTCGTTTTGAACTTACTACGTCCCCCTCACCATCTTTAGATGCTATTCCTTTGCTGGATTATATGAATATAATTTCTCCTCCTACAAGTTATGTTCAATCATATATATATATTTTCAAAGCAACACTGTCACTATTGATCTCACCAGGTGTAGCAAAACACTTTGGCTGCATTGTCCTCTTTGTGATAACAATTGTGAAATCACTGGCCAGGAATGAGTCATCCAACTGCGAGAGGTCCTCTCTCTCTTTTTCTATATTTCATTTATTTCATGCACTTGACCGTCAGTGCAATGACAATAATAATAATGATGAAATATTTGCAACTAGTTAACTAATGAATTTTTGGAATTTTATAACTTTTATTAGTGCATTCACTAACTGCATTTATTTATGAATGAAAAAAATTTTTAGCATTTTTTTAGCACTATTTGTTTCCCTTTGTGTATATATATTGTGTTTTTATATGGTTCTATGTAAAATTTGATGATCATGTATTGCAATTGATTGACACCCAGGCCCCTCCTCCCTGCCCATGACAGCCCAACCCTTAGGGGAGGGCCCTATTTCAGTCTGGAGGCATAAATGGGAACACACACTCTCAGTCCAGTCAGCTCTGAGGAAGAAGGCACGTCCTTCGAAACGCGTCAGCTGTACTGAGTGGCTTCCTCCATGACGGGATTCGCATTGGCATCTTGCCTTTAAAGTCCCCTTGAGGACTTACATGCTTGTTTTTATTCGCTGTTTGTGAGTACCATTCTTTTATTCAATAAATTTTTGGTTACTGAGGTAATGCGCAAGGTTGGTGCGCTTCTCTTTTGTTGTTCTCCTTCACAGTTTTGATTGGGCTTCCCCAGCCTTGATGTGGAGCTGCACGACCTTGTCTATTCCGGTGGTCCCTTCCTTTTTGGAGTTTGATTCCATCTACTTACCACCGGCCTGGGTCCCGGAGCGCAGGAGATATTGCATTTAGATGATTTAACTGACAGACTGGGAACAACCCTGTATATGACCATGTTGGACCTATTGGCAGATCCTCCTCTCTGAGTCAGCTAAAGTGAAAACTGCATTTGTAAACCCTGATGGCATTCCAGTACTGAAGGATGACCCAGGGTCAGTAAGGGGCCCCATGAGATGCCCCTGGTACCTTTCATAAGCTTTTTCATAGGCTTTTTTGGGTGTGGTTTGAGTGTGGGTGAGGACACAAGGGCCACATGATCCCCATGAGTTGTCAGTCCGCCTCTGGTTTGGTACCATCAAAAATATGCTGCTTCTTACCTAGATTATGTGATCATCCATAGTACAGATTCAACCCCTCATTTGTCAAAAGTTCAGGCCATATTAAACACTACACAGGAACCTATACAGGTTTACGCTCCACCCTAAAAAGTGTTTCATTGGGCTCTAGGAGGCAAAAATATCTAAGATATGGAGAAGTATACTAAAATCTCAGATCAACAAAATTAAGGCTGCCCAAAATTGGCCCCATACCAACTAAGAGAAGCAGGTTTGAGCATTTTTAGGGATCACTTGCTATTACTGGTGGTCCATTACCTGTTTTTCCTAACAGGCTGCTCCCCTGACCAATTTGAGGAAAGAGAAGGAGTCTGTCAGGATTAACCCCCCTGGCGGTATTCCCGAGTGTAGCTCGGGGTAAAGTTTCAGTACCAAAAGCGATAACCCCGAGCTACACTCGGGTTTACCATGCGGCGTTGCTCAGGGATTCCCTGCAGCGCTTACCTTGTCCTTCGCTCCCGCGATGTGTCCCCTGCAGCGTCCCCGGCCATCTCTTCCGACCGATGTCGGCATCCATCTTCCGTGTTCCGTTCCCTGCGAGCGTCGGGACATACTGAGGCCGGAACCGGCGGGAAATTTGCAAATTTTAAAAACTGACATTTTCTAATACACTAAAATCACATAGTATAACATTACTGTAACAAACCATTTCACATACATTGTGTCCCGAGTGCTTTGTCCGGCGCCCTGCCTGCATTTTTACTGTTCTTTCTGCCTGGAAACTGAGAAACGTCCATGGCGTCCAAAAAGTGTCCCTTTTGGTCAAAATCGGTTTTAGACCGTCTAGAGAACAGCGATAGTAAATCAGAACCACTTGCAGAATTGAGTGATAATGATTCGTGGGGGAAATTCCTCATCAGACACTGAAAACGATTCTGCGACTGAGCTCAGCGATGTGCGAACTTGGCGCTCTATTTCACATTTCAGTGTTTTTGGTTTGATTATATTATTGAATTACATTTATTATTATTATATTATTATTTTTTATGTGGTGCTGAAACTTTACCCCGAGCTACACTCTGGAATACCGCCAGGGAGGTTACAGCCCAATATGATGGCGTGGATAGTTTCTTTATACCACGTTCCATCAGCATGTATTAAAATCAATGGGGCCTTGTCTTCTCCTGTGCAGATTAAAAATGGCACAAGACAGGGTTGCCCATTGTCACCCTTACTTTTTATTATCTCCCTAGAACCCTTCATCCGCACTATAAATCAAACGCAAGAGATTACAGGATATCAGATAGGACAAAGGGAATATAAAATAGCAGCCTATTATTTTTTCTTGTTCAAATAATTTGAATGGTTTTAACAGGGGTTGGAAACAGATAAAATAAATGGACATTCCATAAACAGGTAAAGAGAGGTGTTGGTTACTGTAGGAACGGTGTCCTTACAAAGGTGGGGAGAAAAACACAGGTACATAAGTATAACGTTTTGGGAGAAGGAGAGAAAACATAGTCCTACATGGGTAGATATGATCAAAGTATGTTATAGATATAGAGATGAGCTCCCCAGAAGCTGGTAAAGGGATCGGGGAAGATAAACTTGTGGAAAGGTCAGGGGGTAGGCGCAGGGGCGAACTGACAACTCATGGGGCCCCCGGGCAATAGGGGATCATGGGGCCCCTGTTTCCTTGCCCAAACTCAAAAAAGCCTATGAAAAAGGTACCAGAGGCATCTCATGGGGCCCCATACTGACCCCGGGCCCTCGGGCAGTACCGAGTTTCTAAACTGTCAGTCCGCCCCTGGGTACGTGGTCAAGTGGGTCATAGCCTGTGTGACTTTGTGCTTTACTGCTACTAGGCTTAGGGAGGGAGATTTCCATGATTTGGCTAAAATCTGCTTAGCAGCTGTGGTGATTTGCATAAGAAGTTTCAATTGTAATTTGGTGATGTTGGGGGGGGGGGGGGTTGGTTAAGGAGGGCTATGAACGGGTCAGGCGTAAGTGTTTTCGTATAAAGTCTAGATAAGATATAAAAAATGTCGGCCCAGAAGGCTTTGGCTATCGGACATGTCCACCACATTGAGTTCCCGCTTCCGTACAACCTCGAAAACAATTGGGGGAGTAGTTTGGTGTATATTTGGTGATCCTCGTTGGGACCAAGTACCAGCGGGTAAGGACTTTATAGTTAGTTTCCAGGGCTACTACGTTTTGCGAAGATGATTTAGTGTTGGATCAGATATGATCCCTGTCAGATGGATCTAGTCTACGACCAAGGTCTATCTCCCATCTGTGCACATAAGAGGGGGAAGCGTGGGATCGGAGGACCTATTATTTTTACTAACACAACCGCACACTTCTATCCCTAACTTGCTACACACATTTGCTCAGTATGGATATGTCTCCAATCTAAAAATTAATTATAAAAAGTCAGAAGCTTTAAACATAACCCTTTCCCCAGGCTCTCTCTCACTGGCTCAGCAAAACAACTCCTTCAAATGGGTGTGCATGGCTTTAAAATATTTGGGGGTCTGGCCAGGGGCGGACTGACAACTCATGGGGCCCCTGGGCAATAGGGGATCATGGGGCCCCTGTGTCCTTGCCCAAACTCAAAAAAGCCTATGAAAAAGGTACCAGGGGCATCTCATGGGGCCCCCTACTGACCCCGGGCCCTCGGGCAGTGCCCGAGTTTCCAAATGGTCAGTCCACCACTGGGTCTGGCTGACTCCCAAGGTGAGTGATATTTACCAAGTCAATTTTTTGCCTCTTTTGAAAAAAGTTGATGGGGACCTCTCTTCATGGAACCTTAAAAGTTTTTCCTGGTTCGAGCGTGCGGCTATAATTAAAATGACAGTTCTCCCAAAATATCTTTACCAGTTTCAGACATTACCGATAAGGATCCCTACAAATTTTTTCCAACGATTGGCAATGTTGGTACAAAAATTTCTCTGGACTAACAGTAAACCTAGAATTAGTCTCCAATATCTGATGCCCCCAAAAATAGAGGAGGATTGGGATTTCCCAATTTTAGATATTATTATTGTGCCGCACAGTTGACAAGGATTGCAGATTGGCATTGCCATGGCTCTAACAAAGATTGGATACACTTAAAGGAAACGTTCTCTAAAATCCCACTACGCTATTTGCCTTGGATTCCATGATCTGCCTGTCTAGTGGATCTTAAGGTTCATCCCCTGATTGGGGCATCTTTGGCGGCATTTCATTGGGCTCCACAAAATACGTCGTTTTTGAAATCACCGGGTCCACTTACTCCTTTAGTTAACAATCCGGACTTCCCCCGGGGAATGGATACCAGAGCGATACCTATTACCTCTGATGGGTCACCTTTACTGGCTATGCATTGTGTGCGTGTGGGACGGGTGGTCCCGTATGGCAGATTAGTGGGTGACCTTAAGTCGACCGGCTTGTCCTTTTGGACGTAGCGACAAATCTACCACTGCTTATCTACACATTGGCCAATCAGTGATCACATGCAGAGTAGTAAGCAAGATGTCACTTCTGATATCATTGCTTACTACGTGTGAAATGTGTCAATGATCACAGAGTTCACATGGTACAGGGCCATTCACAACAGCCTTGTACCATGTGACAAGCTGTGACCAATCACAGCTCACACATTAGTTCTAAATGGCTGCAAGAATGCAGCCAGAGAGAAGGAGAAATGATTCCTTTTACAGACTTTATGGGTGTAAAAGCAATCAGTGTAAAAAAAAAAAAATCTTCATCACCCCCCACAAGTAGTACAGTGTCACCATGGTGACACTGTACTGCTAGGGTGACAGTATGCAAAAAAAAAAAACCATAATAATATAAAATAAAAACAAAATGTTTAAAAATTATAATTTTTGGTTGTAAACTAATTTGGATTATTTATTTTTTACTAAAAAGATAACTGAATAAATGTTGGCCAAGATTTATGATGAAATATTATTTATTTGCAAAATGTTATAAGAAAAACACTTTTTTTTCAAAATTTTTTGACTTTTTCATTTACATAGCTAAAAAAATAAAAATCCCAGCGGTGAATAAATACCACCAAAATAAAGCTTTATCTGTCTCAAAATAATGCTAAAAAATTCATATGGGTACAGTGTTGCATGACCGCGCAATTGTCATTTAAAGTGTGATAGCGCTGAAAGCTGAAAATTGGCCTGGACAGGAAGGGGGTGAAAGTGTCCGGACTGGAAGGTGGTGAAAGTGTCCGGACTGGAAGGGGAGGAAAGTGTCCAGACTGGAAGTGGTTAAATCCTGGGTCCACAATATGTTGTCGGGTGCCTCGACCTTAGTGGTTTGCTTCAATATATTATCATAATGTGAACAATCAGGTATCCATTGCCTGCAGTGTGTTTGGACTGGAAGGGGGGGAAAGTGTCCGGACTGGAAGGGGGGAAAAGTGTCCGGACTGGAAGGGGGGGAAAGTGTCCGGACTGGAAGGGGGTGAAAGTGTCCGGACTGGAAGGGGGGGAAAGTGTCCGGACTGGAAGGGGGGGAAAGCGTCCGGACTGGAAGGAGGTGAAAGCGTCCGGACTGGAAGGGGGGGGAAGTGTCCGGACTGGAAGGGGGTGAAAGCGTCCGGACTGGAAGGGGGGGAAAGTGTCCGGACTGGAAGGGGGGGAAAGTGTCCGGACTGGAAGGGGGTGAAAGTGTCCGGACTGGAAGGGGGGGAAAGTGTCCGGACTGGAAGGGGGTGAAAGTGTCCGGACTGGAAGGGGGGGAAAGTGTCCGGACTGGAAGGGGGGAAAGTGTCCGGACTGGAAGGGGGGGGGAAAGCGTCCGGACTGGAAGGGGGGGGAAAGTGTCCGGACTGGAAGGGGGGGGGGGGAGTGTTCGGGTTGGAAGGGGGTGAAAGTGTCCGGATTGGAAGGGGGGGAAAGTGTCCGGACTGGAAGGGGGGGAAAGTGTCCGGACTGGAAGGGGGGGAAAGTGTCCGGACTGGAAGGGGGTGAAAGTGTCTGGACTGGAAGGGGGGGAAAGTGTCCGGACTGGAAGGGGGGAAAGTGTCCGGACTGGAAGGGGGGGGGGAAGTGTCCGGACTGGAAGGGGGGGGGAGTGTCCGGATTGGAAGGGGGTGAACGTGTCCGGATTGGAAGGGGGGGAAAGTGTCCGGACTGGAAGTGGTTAAATGCAGCTAAGTCTACTTCCCAGAAAATGAAAATCGACTACCGTACCCACAATCAGTGACTGGGAAGGGTGGACTGACCATTTGGGAACTCGGCACTGCCCGAGGACCCGGGGTCAGTAGGGGGCCCCATGAGATGCCCCTGGTACCTTTCATAGGCTTTTTGGGGTGTGGTTTGAGTGTAGGTGAGGACACATGGGCCCCATGATTACCTATTGCCCAGGGGCCCCATGTGTTGTCAGTCCATCCCTGGTGAATGGATACGTATGATTGACCATATCCATAACCTTGAGGAAACCTTGGTGATGGCACACGACCAATCTGAGCAATTTCATAAGATATAGATCGCTTGGTTCCTTTTCCAACTGTCTGGCGTCTATGACAGGCTGACCACTGGCTGAATAGGAAGTATTGAAGGGCGCCCCATCATCCTCCTGTGTACACGGTTTCAGATAATATTGTGTCATATGTATCCTTGTATTTGGATTACTAGCTAACAGTTTCTAACTTTACCAGCTCAAATTGCACCTGTATATGGTGATATTGTTCGAGATTCCTTGCAGATTGAAGCTATGAATGCATTATCACTACGCTGTACAATGTAATTCTACTACTATTGTTATTTTCATGTTCTCGGATACGATACAGATTCTGCTCTTGTAATGATCTTCATGACTCACAGATATGTTCATTGTCTTTTTTTCCTACTGTTCTCAGGAAAAAAAAAAAGTAAAATTTTTATGTTTACTCTGTAACTTTTGCTTTGGAAAATGCAATAAAATATATTGTATATATAAAAAAAAAGGCTTCAGTTGGGCTATATGATAATCAAGCAATCATATGAACAATTCGCTTTCATTTCTTATACACGGAAGCAGGGCTGGATCTAGCCTATCTGATATAAAGGTGCAATAAAAAAAGTCAGGGGGCATAATGTCAACACTATGTGTGTGAGTGACTGACAGTCTGTTATGACCTGGGAAACACTAGTATGTATTAGATTGTCATTAGATTACGGTGATTAAACAAAACCTGTGCTCCCTTATATGAGATGTCCAATCAGAGACCCCGTTTACATTAGGAGTCCTCAGAGTCCTTCTCTGCATCATGACTACTTATCAGAGTCCCCCTTTCATCAAGTGTCCCCATCAGTGTGCCCCTGTACATCAGGTGTCACCATCAGAGTGCCCCCTTACATCAGTATCCCCATCACAGTGCCCCTGTACATCAGGTGTCACCATCAGAGTGCCCCCTTACATGTGTCCCTAACAGAGCCCATCCTTGAATCAATTGTCCTCATAAGAATGTCCCCTCACATATGATCAGTTATCCCTATCAAAGTGCCTCCTTACTTCAGTTATCAGCCCCTTACATCAACTGACCCCATCAGAGTGCACCCTTACATCAACTGACCCCATCAGAGTGCCCCTTACATCAACTGTCCCCATCAGAGTGCCCCCTTACATCAACTGTCCCCATCAGAGTGCACCCTTACATCAGGTGCCCCCATCAGAGTGCCCCCTTACATCAACTGTCCCCATCAGAGTGCCCCCTTACATCAACTGTCCCCATCAGATTGCCCCCTTACATCAGCAGTCCCCATGAGAGTGCCCCCTTACATCAGCAGTCCCCATGAGAGTGCCCTCTTACATCAGGTGCCCCCATCAGAGTGCCCCCTTACATCAGGTGCCCCCTTACATAAACCTTCTGCATCAAACTGGCTCATAGATCAGTGGATACGCTCTCAGAGATCTGGGGGGCACAAGCAAAATCTGGGGGGGCACAGCCCACCCCAGCACCCCCCTAGATCTGGCCCCGCATGGAAGAATCATTTTGTATCATCTGGTAGCTTTGCATGTGTCTTTTTGGAGACAGACGTTATTGTTTTACCTTTTAGATTGTGATGTTTTTTAAAGAACGTGTATCTTGACAACTGTAAAAAAGACAACACAAACCTTGTACAGTATATTCAGTCCTCTAAAAATAAACTACCGGTACAAACAGCTTAAAGTAGAAGGAGGATGATGCCACCATACTGAGAACAATGAGAGACGGATCACACCGATCCCTATAAAGAGAGGGGAGAGGAGTCTGCTCATTGCATTGTCACTGGGATACACGCCCCGCCGTGGTGTCACGTATGATATAGACATGTGGGATATATGACAGAGATGTCACTGTAATGACAGAAGAAGTGATCACAACTATGGTTTCTTCTCATCCTTACTTCATTTTATTCTGTTTTATCCTCCAATGTACGACACCCTGGAGGTCGGAGATGCGGAGTCCGGCCTGTACTCTCAACTTTACCGACACATTTGATGAATTCCAATATTTCCGGGATGGAGATGTCATCATCGGAGGAGTGATCTCTGTGAAATCAAAACAAGATTTTTTTTCCAAGCCTAATGAAAAGCTCTATAGGTCTGTTTGATCTAACAATTGGGTGCACAAATGGCTCTTGCACTTGGGCTTTTGAGCACAGGGGCCCCCGGCAATAGGGGATCATGGGGCCCCTGTGTCCTCGCCCAAACCTCGCCCAAACCACACCCAAAAAAGCCTACGAAAGGTACCAGGGGCATCTCATGGGGCCCCCTACTGACCCCGGGTCCTCGGGCAGTGCCCGAGTTCCCAAATGGTCAGTCCACCCCTGTATGGGACTTTTTCCAGTACTCAAAACTCTGCAAATCACCTGTTAAAAGTTATAGAAATGTATGGATAGCACAAGTTTGTTGAGACATATTGTGACAGCGGGAGGCCCTGGCATTATCCCCCTAAAGCAGATTTAATACATTGCCACGTTAGCTGTTCTGAGATCCCCTTCTACAGGGGGAGGATGGCCAAAAATCCCAACATTGGCCTGTTCTGTGCTTTGGCAAGACCTTGACACTGGACTGGAGACTTCTCTCCTCCCTAAGCTCTTTGAACTCTCCAAACTCCACAACCCAGTTCAAGAATGCCAAAACTGAGAGCCTTATGTCGGTTTTTGGATTCTTGAATTGGGTTGTGGAGTTTGGAGAGTTCAAAGAGCTTAGGGAGGAGAGAAGTCTCCAGTCCAGTGTCAAGATCTTGTCAAAGCACAGAACAGGCCAATGTGGGGATTTTTGGCCATCCTCCCCCTGTAGAAGGGGATCTCAGAACAGCTAACGTGGCAATGTATTAAATCTGCTTTAGGGGGATAATCAGGAGGCAGAACATACTGCATAAGGAGAGATTAGGGTCGGTCATGAACCTGGGCTTTACTTTTCCAAATTGCAATGATGGGGCCATATTTACAGCTCTTCATTGAACCCACAAGTCCTTATTAGTGCCATTATCTATGTCAGCAACAATTATGATAGATATCTCTTTTGGCAATCATACCTCTGCCGCCATTTTTGGGAGGAGAGGTTCTTAACCCCTTCACGGCTAAAGGTAAAACAAATCTTAAAAAAAGAAAAAAAAACAGCTAAAAAAACTTAATATAAATATAAATAAACATAAATAATAATAGTGTTTTAATCTAAACACAGCACAAAAACGTAATATAAGTATAAAAAAATATATAAAATAACAGTGTCCAAATCAAAACAATAAAGTCCCAATCCAAAAAACATGTTCCACATCCTCTGTGACAACCAATATATATTGCACTCACCAAATGTAATGGAGGTCTTTTGATAATGCCCTGGAGGAGGGGTGAAACGCGTCGACGCAATTTCCGGTCATTCCTCACGTCCTGACATAAAGTGTTTTTGACTCCTAAACTTTTGAGAGTCAGTTACATTTGGTGAGTGCAATATATATTGGTTGTCACAGAGGGTGTCAATCAGGGGCGGACTGACCATTTAGAAACTCGGGCGTTGCCTGAGGGCCTGGGGTCAGTAGGGGGCCCCATGAGATGCCCCTGGTACCTTTTTCATAGGCTTTTTCGAATTTGGGCAAGGACACAGGGGCCCCATGATCCCCTATCGCCCAGGGGCCCCATGAGTTGTCAGTCCGCCCTTGGTGTCAATACACTGAAGTTTCCTTTGCACGAAATCCATCACTATTTCTTTTGGAGCACATTGGATGTGGAACATTTTTTTGGGATTGGGACTTTATATATTTTTTTTATACTTATATTAGGTTTTTGTGCTGTGTTTAGATTAAAACACTATTATTATTAATGTTTATATTTATATGAAGTTTTTTGCATTTTGTTTTTCTTTTTTTACACATTTTTGTTTGATTATTGGTCAACAAGGAGCAGCAGCATTGGTTGGTGATATCAATTTTGGTGCAGGTTTTGGTGGATTAATTTAAAACAAATCTTGAAGCCTAAGTAAAATTTTACAACTTTGACATGTGTTAGTGAAACCGTACGTATCATCACAACTACATTGTACATCTGGGTGAATTATACCGCGTTTTTTTCTGGACAAATTGGGCTCTCATTTGGTGGTAAATGGTAATGTATATCCCCTGATTTTTTTTTTAATTATCCAAGAAAAACTGGCCCAAAATAGTAGAATTTTTTTTTAATTTACATTTTCTTGTTACTACCATAACCTACCACCAAAGACCAACCCAAAATACATTTTCCAGCTCTTGAGGATCGCAGTGATACCATATATGTGTATGTTATTTGTTGTTTGTACCCGGAGTACAGGCCAGAAACAATAGTGTACATTTTGGTTTTTTTTTTACCTAATACACACTGACATTTACTAAAACTGGAGAGTGCAAAATCTGGTGTACATGAGTAGCCAAACAGCTTTTATATTTAGCTTGTTTAAGCTTTGGCAATAAAACCTGGAAGCTGATTGGTTTCTGTGCAGAGCTGCATCAGATTTTGGACTCCCCAGCTTTAGTAAATAACCCCCTAATTGACACTGATACCATTTTTTTTTTAAATCTGCCCTTTGACCCTGCTCTCTGACCTTTGACCCTGCCCTTGACACAAACACCAACCCTGTCACTAAACTAGATCAAACCTTGATAGCAGGGGTGGACTGACCATTTGGAAACTCGGGCACTGCCCGAGGTCAGTAGGGGGCCCCATGAGATGCCCCTGGTACCTTTTTCATAGGCTTTTTTGAGTTTGGGCAAGGACACAGGGGCCCCATGATCCCTTATTGCCCGGGGGGCCCATGAGTTGTCAGTCCGTCCCTGCTTGATAGATACATAGTTACATAGGACACTGGGGAGGAACTGACTTGGTGTCACTGACATCCCCAGTGACACCAATAAAACGATCAGTGCTAAAAAGCACTGACACTGTACTAATGGCATTGGGCAGAAAGGGGTTAACATTACATAGAACGTACCTTACATACCTTGATCTAGGTATTTTTTCTTTATTTTTTCTTTTATTTGTTAATATTTATTTATTTATATATATATATATTTTTTCACAATTTTTTTTTATCTCTCTGTTAGAAGAGGGATATACAATGTATCTATTTCCTCCATTCAGAGAGAAAAAAAAACAAGGGGTCGGGCTTCACAGTGACTGATCACTGTAATAGCCAATCAGAGGCTATCACAGCGATCATGTGACCCGAGATCGGGAATCCCAGGTCCCAATTGTTAGAACGGGACCCGACGCTCTCAGTGACACCCCGGTTTATGTGCTGGGGGCGTGCTGTGCGTTCTGCTCCCAGCACAGAGACAGGTACGCAAATATGCGGCCCCATGGGCAGGGGCGGACTGACAACTCATGGGGCCCCCAGGCAATAGGGGATCATGGGGCCCCTGTGTCCTTGCCCAAACTCAAAAAAGCTTATAAAAAAAGTACCAGGGGCATCTCATGGGGCCCCCTACTGACCCCGGGCCCTCGGGCAATGCCCGAGTTTCTAAATGGTCAGTCCGCCCCTGCCCATGGGAAAAAGCCCAGTTCCGTGAGGCCGCGTATTTGTGTGACGTCGGTGGGAAGGGGTTTTAATATTGTTTGTTCTTCTTTAACTTGGTGGTTGATTTGAGGACAGAGGTCACTTTTAGCTGCTCTCCTGTACAGTAAACTGCTTTTTTCCCTATAGATTAATGCCCGGAGCTTACGTAAATGTTTTAGTTTTCATCTCCGTGATTGAAGATATAAACCAGACTCTAGATACTAAACTCAATGTCTCATTGGGCTTCCATCTCCACGATTCTTGGTCTGACCCCAGGAAGGCTGTAAGGAGTGTTCTGAATATCTTATCTGGACCGGGGAAGACAATTCCTAATTATTCCTGTAGAAAAGGTGGCAAGCTGGCCGGAGTTATTGGGGATCAATATTCCTTCACGACCATCCCAATCGCCCAAATCCTCGGACTGTACAGATACACACAGGTCAGTGCAACCTTCCTCTATCTCTGCAAAAATATTGAAAATGCACCACTTGCCTATTGGGCCAATTCTGACATTTCTCTCATATAGGTAAAAAAAAACCTTTTTTTTTGCTAGAAAATGACTTAGAACCCCATAACATATATATATTTAATTACCAAGATGTGCCGCGCTTTGCTTAAAAATGCTCAAAATAAATAATATATGCATCCAATTGCTACTATTTGTACATATAAAAATATAGAGATAAAAAAAGTGAATCAACCAATATCAATTTCCAAAAACAGTGTCCATGTAATTGTCAAAAAAAGAGGTCCATATATAAACTTCTTCAAACGTGCAAAGTTCACTGTAGAATAAAACATCCCGTGCCTCTTAATTGATTTTTTGTGCGAAAAAAACTTGCGTTTGTGGGCTCCCCCACCAGTTGTGCTCTCACCTCAAGTATATGACCAAACCGTTACGTAAGGTCACATAACGCCAGTGTCCCTTTAAATGGGCCAAAGTATGGATGGGATGATGATGATGGGATGATATCTTGCTGTTTGGGGTCCTCCTCCACTCAATCGAAGGGCTCCCCTTGCACGTTGGTTGATAGAGAGGAATTCATCAAATCTTAGTGTATTATCCTTTTAAAACCATTTTAAAAGGTGGTATTCCCGAGTGTAGCTCGGGGTAAAGTTTCAGCACCACAAGCAGTAACCCCGAGCTACACTCGGGAATACACTGCAGCGTTGCTCCGGGATCCCTCGGTCACTTACCTTGTCCTGCGCTCCCGCGATGTCCCCCCTGCAGTGTCCCCTGTAATGTCCTCCGGCCGATGCCAGCATCCGTCTTCCGGGTTCCGGTCCCTGCGACGTCGGGACGTACGGGGGACGGAACTGGCGGGAAATTTAAAAATTGTAAAAGTGACATTCACTAAATACACTAAAATCACATAGTATAACATTCCTGTATCAAACCATTTCACATACATTTTGTCCCGAGTGCTTTGTCCGGCGCCCTGCCTGCATTTTTACTGTTCTTTCTGCCTGGAAACTGAGAAACGTCCACGGCGTCCAAAAAGCGTCCCTTTAGGTCAGACGCGGTTTTAGACCGGCTAGAGAACAGCGATAGTAAATCAGAACCACTTGCAGAATTGAGTGATAATGATTGGTGGGGGAAATTCCTCATCAGACACTGAAAACGATTCTGCGACTGAGCTCAGCGATGTGCGAACTTGGCGCTATATTTCACATTTCAGTGTTTTTGGTTTGATTATATTATTGAATTAAATTTATTATTATTATATTATTATTTTTTATGATTATTTATTAAAATATAATTTATGATTTCCTGTTTCAAATTTTATCCTACCCGGGATGTTTACTAGACTCTTGTTCGGACAGATTTCAGTGAGTTATTCCTAAGAATGACAGGCCTACAATAAAAAAACAACATATTTCCATGCAAAAAAATGTACCGCTTTGAGCACAGAAATATGGACATAATCAGACAGTTAGGGAGGTTAATAAAAGTAATGCACTCACAGTGTACTCTCAGGCGGCACATTTTGGTCATTAGTGTTGGTTTGGCACACTAGTATGAGTATGTGTTAGGTGCAGGCGATTCACAATCAGCACTCAGTAGTAATTATCACTCACATAGCAGCTCACAAGCTTTCACTTTTCAAATATATATATTTAAGCAGAGGCCCTTAGAGAATAAAATGGTGGGTGTTTCAATTTTTTTTTATGTCACACTGTATTTGCATAGCGGTTTTTCAAATGCAAATTATTTGGAAAGAATACATTTTAATGAAAGCAATATAATATCCAATTTTCTGGTAAAATATAACAGATGATGTTACAGTGAGTAAATAGATACCAAGCATGCCATGCTTTAAAATTGTGCATGCTAATGCAGGGGCGGACTGACAACTCATGGGGACCCGGGGCAATAGGGGATCATGGGGCCCCTGTGCCCTTGCCCAAAATCAAAAAAGCCTATGAAAAAGGTACCAGGGGCATCTCATGGGGCCCCCTACTTACCCCGGGCCCTGCCCGAGTTTCCAAATGGTAAGTCCGCCCCTGTGCCAATGGAATGGCGATAAACTATGATACATACATATATATATCTAATATAAATTATCCATAGTTGAAGCTATAAAAGCCTTTACAGGTCACCAGTTTAGAGCTACACAGGAGGTCTAGAACTAGAATCATTGTTCTCTCTCTGACATCCTCAGTGATACCTCTCATGTGTAATGCAATCACCATTTACATATGCATGGGGGACCTACTCGCACAGGGGGACGGGGGGGCTTTATATTTTTTATTTTATTATTTCTTTAATTACATTTGTTTTTTTTAACACTGTACAGGCGTACCTCGGTTTACGAATTTAATTCGTTCTGCGGGACTTTTCGTATTGCGAAAAATTTGTAAACCGAAACAAGGTTTCCCATAGGAATGCATTGAAAACCAATTGATCCGTTCTGGAGGTCAGAAAAAAGTAAAAAAAAAAAAGTCTTTTATCTGTTCAAAACTCTTTATAAAGCACACTTTAAAGGCATAAATACTGTACAGGGACATGATAAAAAAATTTAATTTGTAAATGCATTGAAAATCAATTAATCTGTTCCAGAGGTCAGAAAAAAGTAAAAAAAAAAGTTTTATCTGTTCAAAACTCTTTATAAAGTGCACTTTAAAGGCATAAATACTGTACAGGGACATGATTAAAAATGAATTCGTAAATGCACTGAAAATCAATTAATCCATTTCAGAGGTCAGAAAAAAGTTAAAAAAAAAAGTTTTTTTTATCTTTCAAAACTCTTTATAAAGTGCACTTTAAAGGCATAAATACTGTACAGGGACATGATAAAAAAAATTTTGTAAATGCATTGAAAATCAATTAATCCGTTCCAGAGGTCAGAAAAAAGTAAAAAAAAGTCTTATCTGTTCAAAACTCTTTATAAAGACATAAATACTGTACAGGGACATGATTAAAAAACAATTTGTAAATGCATTGAAAACCAATTAATCCATTTGTATTGCGAAAAAATTCATAAACCGAGGAATTATATTCAATGGATTTTCATTCGTAAACTGAAAATCACGTTAATCGAGGTGTTTGTAAACCGAGGTAAGCCTGTACATTTAACTTTTTATCAACTTTATTACTATCACAAGGAATTCAAATCGAAATAGCATGGGCTGTGACAGGTCGTCTCTATGGGGAGATCAGCGGTCTATTAGATCTCTCCTTTGGCCTCCAAAGCATCTATCTGATCAAATTGAGAATAAGCAAAATGTCTCTGTATTTCAGACCTTTTAACGTGAAAAGAGTGAAAAAGAAACAACAGATGAGTGGACACAAAATTTGCCAAACCGTGCAACTAAACCCATCAATCGGTAAAGAGAGAGAGCTACAATGTACTGAACATGATCCTAGGAAGAGTGTTCCCAAACAGAATGGTTTCCGTTCCATTCAAAACCCTCTGGGGGTGTACATGTAGTTGTAGAGTATGGCCTGGTGTGGAGTAAAGAGGAAGGGAAAAGAAGGGAAGAATGGGAAACACCATAGTGGAAGGGAGAGGAAATGAAGGGGAGAATAAAGAATCTCCTTCACTGGAAAAGAAAAAGGATTTATGAGGAAGGAAATAGAAACAGACACACAGGAAGAGAGAACAGAGAACTACTGCCACTTCCCGACCATGCTATACCCAAATGATGGCTACAGTGCGGTCGGCTAGTTCTGGGAGGGCATCCATGGACGTCCTCCCAGAACCACACCCCCCCGCGCTCCCGCTAGGGCGCACACTGTGCGCCATCGGTGAACGCTGTGTCCTTCAGACACAGCAGATCACATGACTAAGGAAAGGGCCAATCACTGCAGCTTTTAGCAAGTTACCAGCTGTGTCCAATCACAGCTGATCACAGGGTAAACATGAAATGCCAGTTATTGGTAGTCCTCTCCTCATGCTGACAGCCCATGAGGAGAAGAAAGCCGGTAAGCAGCATTTCACAGGGGGACATCTACAGTGATCATCGGGGCACTGATCATCAGTGTCCTGGTGATCAGTGTAGCCCCATCAGATGCGGCCAATAGTGCCCATCAGTGCCCATGTGTGCTGGCAATCAGTGCCCATCAGTTGAACCGGTGCCCATCAGTGCTGCTTAACAGTACCAATCGGTGCCACCTAACAGAGCCCATCAGTGCCATCTATCAGTGCTGCCTAACAGTGCCCATCAGTGCCACCTAACAGTGCCAATCGGTGCCGCTTAACAATGCCACCTAACAGAGCCCATCAACGCCACCTGTCATTGCTGCCCATCAATGCTGCCTCGCAGTGCCCATTTATGCCACCTATCAGTGCAGCCTCATCTGTGACACATATCAGTGTAGCCTATCAGTGCCTATCAGTGACTCCTCATCAGTGCCCATCAGTGCAGCCTATCAGTGCCCATCAGTGAAGGAGAAAAATTACTTATTTTTTCAAAATTTTTTGTTCTTTTTTTTTTGTTTGTTTAGCAAACCCCAAGTGGTGGTTAAATACCACCAAAAGAAATCTCTATTTGTCTCAACAAATTTATAAAAATTTAGTTTGGGTATAGTGTTGCATGACCGCGCAATCATCATTCAAAGTATGACAGCGCTAAAAGTTGAAAACTGGTTTGGGCAGAAATGGGGTAAAAGTGCCCGGGAGGCTAGGGGTTAAAGGGATTATAAGGGCAGATTTTTTTTTATATTACAAACATGTTATACTTATCTGCTGTGTGAGGTGGTTTTGCACAGAGCAGACCCAATCCTTTTTTTTTTGGGCCCCCCCCTCTGGCACTCTTGGCCTATCCCTCCTGCCAAGCAGTTTGCTATGGGGGCACCTGAGCATGCTCACAAAGAGCCGCTGCTCTGTGTGTAAAATCACACACAGATGCACTCGTCTCCATCCCCCCCACTCTCTCCTGATTGGTTCACTGGCTGTGATTCACAGTAGCGGGAGTCAATGTCTGGCTTCCATCCACCCACCTCTTCCTTCCTTCCACTCACCCCCTCTTCTTCCCCTCCTTCCTTTCACCCACCCCTCCTTTTCCTTCCTTCTGTCCGCCCACCCCTCCTTTTCTTCCTTCCATCCATCCATCCATCCATCCATCCTTCCTTCCACCCACCCCTTCCTTCCTTCCACCCACTCTTTCCTTCCTTCCACCCACCCCTCCCTTCCATCCACCTCTTCTTTCCTTCCTTCCACCCACCCCTCCCTTCCATCCACCTCTTCCTTCCTTCCTTCCTTCCTTCCTCCCTTCCATCCGCCTCTTCCTTCCTTCCTTCCACCCACCCCTCCCTTCCATCCACCTCTTCCTTCCTTCCTTCCTTCCTTCCTTCCTTCCTTCCTTCCTTCCTTCCTCCCTTCCATCCGCCTCTTCCTTCCTTCCTTCCACCCACTCCTCCCTTCCATCCACCTCTTCATTCCTTCCTTCCACCCCTTCCTTCCTTCCACCCACCCCTACCTTCCATCCACCTCTTCTTTCCTTCCTTCCACCCCTTCCTTCCACCCACCCCTCCTTTCCTTCCTTCCTTCCGCCCACCCTTTCCTTCCACCCACCCCTCCCTCCCTCCCTTCCTTCCACCCACCCCTCCCTTCCTTCCTTCCACCTCTTCCTTCCTTCCTTCCTTCCTTCCTTCCTTCCTTCCTTCCTTCCTTCCACCCACCCCTCCTTTCCTTCCTTCCACTCACCCCTCTCTTCTTCCCCTCCTTCCTTTCACCCACCCCTCCCTTCCATCCACCCTTTCCTTCCTTCTGTCCGCCCACCCCTCCTTTTCTTCCTGCCATCCATCCATCCTTCCTTCCACCCACCCCTTCCTTCCTTCCTTCCTTCCTTCCTTCCTTCCACCCACTCTTTCCTTCCACCCACCCACCCCTCCCTTCCACCTCTTCTTTCCTTCCTTCCACCCCTTCCTTCCTTCCACCCACCCCTCCTTTCCTTCCTTCCTTCCTTCCTTCCACCCACCCCTCCCTTCCATCCACCTCTTCATTCCTTCCTTCCACCCCTTCCTTCCTTCCACCCACCCCTCCTTTCCTTCCTTCCTTCCACCCACCCCTCCCTTCCATCCACCTCTTCCTTCCTTCCTTCCTTCCTCCCACCCCTCCCTTCCATCCACCTCTTCATTCCTTCCTTCCACCCCTTCCTTCCTTCCACCCACCCCTCCTTTCCTTCCTTCCTTCCTTCCACCCACCCCTCCCTTCCATCCACCTCTTCCTTCCTTCCACCCACCCCTCCTTTCCTTCCACCCCTTCCTTCCACCCACCCCTCCTTTCCTTCCTTCCTTCCACCCACCCCTTCCTTCCTTCCACCCACCCTTCCCTTTCTTCCTTCCTTCCACCAACCCCTCCCTCCCTTCAACCCACTGTTCCTTTCATCCACCTCTTTTTTCCTTCCTTCCACCCCTTGCTTCCATCCTTCCTTTCTTCCAACCACCCCTCCTTTCCTTGCTTCCACTCACCCTTCCTTCTTTCCCTAGTATGTGTATGTATGAATGTGAGTTAGGGACCTTAGATTGTACGCCCCTTGAGGGTTAGGGACTGATGGGAATGTACAATATTTATTTCAGGTACTTATATAGCGTTGTCAGTTTACGCAGCACTTTACATATATATTGTACATTCACATCAGTCCCTAACCCTCAAGGGGTGTACAATCTAAGGTCCCTAACTCACATTCATACATACACATACTAGGGACAATGTAGACAGGAGCCAATTCACCTACCAGCATGTCTTTGATGTGTGGGAGGAAACCAGAGTATCTGGAGGAAACCCACACAGGCAAAGGGAGAACATGCAAACTACAGGCAGGTGGTGCCGTGGTTGGGATTCGAACTCTAGTCCCCAGGCGGACGTGCTAACCATTTAGCCCCAGTGCTGCCCATGTATATCTAAAGAGCTATCTAAGTACCTGTGATAAATAAAAAAAATAACCAGTGCTCAACCACCCATGTGAGGTATCACCATGAACATTAGAGCGAGAGCAATAATTTTAGTGCTATACTGCGCAATTGTCAGTTAACCACTTCCCGTCCGGCCCATGTACATAAACGGCCAGACAGGAGCAGTGCAGGAGCGGGTTGCCATTCTTAAACGGCGCCCACATTTACAGCCTGTGTGCGCTCCCTGGGACACCGATCGCTGTATGGGACCTCTGTGTGAGGTCCCGATCATGTGATCACTGATTGGCCAATCAGTGATCACATGAATAGTAGTAAGCAAGATGTCACTACTGACATCATTGCTTACTGCATATGAAATCTGTGAATGATCACAGAGATCACATGGTACAAGGCTATTCACAACAACCTTGTGCCATGTGACAAGCTGTGACCAATCACAGCTCACACAGTATTTCTCAATGGCTGCAGGAATGCAGCCAGAGAGAAGGAGAAATGATTGCTTTTACAGTCTGTATGGGTGTAAAAGCAATCGGTGTAAAAAAAAAAAAAAAAATCTTCATCACCCCCCACAAGCAGTACAGTGTCACTATGGTGACACTGTACTGCTAGGGTGACAGTATGTTAAAAAACAAAAACAAAAGATAATAATATAAAAAAATAAATAAAATTCAGAAAAAATATAATTTTTGGTTATAAACTAATTTGGGTTATTTTCTTTTACTAAAAAGATAACTGAATACATTTTGGCCAAGATTTATGAAGAAAGATTATTTATTTGCAAAATTTTATAAGAAAAACACTTTTTTTCTAAATTTTTGGACATTTTCATTTATATTATTATTATTATACAGTATTTATATAGCACCAAAAGGTTTGCTCAGCACTTTACATTATAGTGCGGGACAGTACATGAGACAATACAGTAACAAAACAATACACGAGGGGTTCGAGGGCCCTGCTCTTTCGGGGGGATAAGGGGGGATATGATCTCCATGTAGAATACATAAGGGGGGATATGATCTCCATGTATTATACATGGAGATCATATCCCCCTTATGTATTATACATGGAGATCATATCCCCCCTTATGTATTATACATGGAGATCATATCCCCCCCTTATGTATTATACATGGTGATCATATCCCCCCCTTATGTATTATACATGGAGATCATATCCCCCTTATGTATTATACATGGAGATCATATCCCCCCTTATGTATTATACATGGAGATCATATCCCCCCTTATGTATTATACATGGAGATCATATCCCCCCTTATGTATTATACATGGAGATCATATCCCCCCCTTATGTATTATACATGGTGATCATATCCCCCCCTTATGTATTATACATGGAGATCATATCCCCCTTATGTATTATACATGGAGATCATATCCCCCTTATGTATTATACATGGAGATCATATCCCCCCTTATGTATTATACATGGAGATCATATCCCCCCTTATGTATTATACATGGTGATCATATCCCCCCTTATGTATTATACGTGGTCATCATATCCCCCCTTATGTATTATACATGGAGATCATATCCCCCCTTATGTATTATACATGGAGATCATATCCCCCCTTATGTATTATACATGGTGATCATATCCCCCCTTATGTATTATACATGGAGATCATATCCCCCCTTATGTATTATACATGGAGATCATATCCCCCTTATGTATTATACATGGAGATCATATCCCCCTTATGTATTATACATGGAGATCATATCCCCCCTTATGTATTACACATGGAGATCATATCCCCCCTTATGTATTATACATGGAGATCATATCCCCCCTTATGTATTATACATGGAGATCATATCCCCCTTATGTATTACACATGGAGATCATATCCCCCCTTATGTATTATACATGGAGATCATATCCCCCCTTATGTATTATACATGGAGATCATATCCCCCCTTATGTATTATACATGGAGATCATATCCCCCCTTATGTATTATACATGGTGATCATATCCCCCTTATGTATTATACATGGAGATCATATCCCCCCTTATGTATTATACATTCAGATCATATCCCCCCTTATGTATTATACATGGAGATCATATCCCCCTTATGTATTATACATGGAGATCATATCCCCCCTTATGTATTATACATTCAGATCATATCCCCCCCTTATGTATTATACATGGAGATCATATCCCCCTTATGTATTATACATGGAGATCATACCCCCCTTATGTATTATACATGGAGATCATATCCCCCCTTATGTATTATACATGGAGATCATATCCCCCCTTATGTATTATACATGGAGATCATACCCCCCCCCCCCTTATGTATTATACATGGAGATCATACCCCCCCTTATGTATTATACATGGATATCATACCCCCCCTTATGTATTATACATGGAGATCATACCCCCCTTATGTATTATACATGGAGATCATATCCCCCCTTATGTATTATACATGGAGATCATATCCCCCCTTATGTATTATACATGGAGATCATATCCCCCTTATGTATTATACATGGAGATCATATCCCCCCCCTTATGTATTATACATGGAGATCATATCCCCCCTTATGTATTATACATGGAGATCATATCCCTCCTTATGTATTATACATGGAGATCATATCCCCCCTTATGTATTATACATGGAGATCATATCCCCCCTTATGTATTATACATGGAGATCATATCCCCCCCCCCCTTATGTATTATACATGGAGATCATATCCCCCCTTATGTATTATACATGGAGATCATATCCCCCTTATGTATTATACATGGAGATCATATCCCCCTTATGTATTATACATGGAGATCATATCCCCCCTTATGTATTATACATGGAGATCATATCCCCCCTTATGTATTATACATGGAGATCATATCCCCCTTATGTATTATACATGGTGATCATATCCCCCCTTATGTATTATACATGGAGATCATATCCCCCCTTATGTATTATACATGGTGATCATATCCCCCCTTATGTATTATACATGGAGATCATATCCCCCCTTATGTATTATACATGGAGATCATATCCCCCCTTATGTATTATACATGGAGATCATATCCCCCCCTTATGTATTATACATGGAGATCATATCCCCCTTATGTATTATACATGGAGATCATATCCCCCCTTATGTATTATACATGGAGATCATATCCCCTCTTATGTATTATACATGGTGATCATATCCCCCCTTATGTATTATACATGGAGATCATATCCCCCCTTATGTATTATACATGGAGATCATATCCCCCTTATGTATTATACATGGTGATCATATCCCCCCTTATGTATTATACATGGAGATCATATCCCCCCTTATGTATTATACATGGAGATCATATCCCCCTTATGTAATATACATGGAGATCATATCCCCCCTTATGTATTATACATGGAGATCATATCCCCCTTATGTATTATACATGGAGATCATATCCCCCTTATGTATTATACATGGAGATCATATCCCCCCCTTATGTATTATACATGGAGATCATATCCCCCCTTATGTATTATACATGGTGATCATATCCCCCCTTATGTATTATACATGGAGATCATATCCCCCTTATGTATTATACATGGAGATCATATCCCCCTTATGTATTATACATGGAGATCATATCCCCCCCTTATGTATTATACATGGAGATCATATCCCCCCTTATGTATTATACATGGAGATCATATATTCTGTGTATCCAAGAAAGAATCCAGGACTTTTAAGTATATTTTTAAATCGCTGTGTAAATTGACGGCTCTATACAATACCTGAAATAAATAAAATACTGAAATAAATATTCTCCCCTTCTCCTCAGATCAGCTATGGATCCACAGACTACATATTAACCGACAGGCGGCTTTATCCTCACGTGTTCAAAACCATTCAGAACGACCACGTCAATTATTTAGCAGTTGCCCAACTGGTGAAACATTTTGGTTGGACGTGGGTTGGAATCCTTCTATCGGATAATGACACCGGAGAGAACGAGGCCCGAATTCTGAAGAGATACCTGAGCTCCCACGGGATTTGTGTGGCCTTTGAAACACGACTTGCCATAAATGTTGCTGCACTTGCAGAGTGGCAAAAAAATCTCAGATCTATTCATTGCAATATTGTCGTCATTTGTGGGTCCTTCACAAACCATGCGTATTACTACCTACGAGCTTACTATACGATGAACCCCGACACTGTGATCATTCTTCCACCCTCCTGGGTTTACACTGATATACATTTAGGTAGCTTATTCCCACATTTTAATACAGGTTTGGCTTTAAATGTTATAGAAATAATATACCCGAGAGTTGAAGCTGTGATTGATAACTCACTATTGTCCAGACCGCCACTAAGGAAGCTGCTGAACTTTGAGCTGTCCGTTACGTTATACAATGTATCAACAAATCACAACGGGAATAATGTTCATTTACAAAACGCAACTCTCATTGATAGTAACGTCCCATTGGTGGATGTTATGTCACATGTTAAGGAATTTTTGTTTCGAGGGACGTCCATACGGGTGTTTTTAGCAGTGGATGTTTTGGCCCGTGCTACGTTTCTGGCATGCAGTTTAAATGCTGCATTTAACATCAACAGATTTGATCAGGTAAAACTTTACACTTCAGCATTTATTTAAGGTATTCTTCATTTTTCTTGTGTGTGTGTTTAGGCAGTGGTGTATTTAGGATTCGTGCTGCCCTAGGCAACACAAAAATTGGCTCCCCCCCCATGGAAAGACCCTGACACCGACCAAAACCCCCTCTCCCCCGTGAAGAGAGCCTGACATTGACCAACAACACCCAGCCCCCCCACCCGAGAGAGCCTTTTACTACCACTGCCCCCCCCCCATACACTGGCAAACACCCCCTCACTCCGGCAAGAGATAAGACACTCACCTTTACAGCTCTGGACATCCCCTGGAACAAGAGCCAGGCTCTGCACACACTATTACCCCCCTTAACCGTTTCAATACCGTGCAATTTTACCCCTTCCTGCCCAGGCCAGTTTTCAGGTTTCAGCGCTCTCACACTTTGAATGACAATTGCGCGGTCATACAACATTGTACCCAAACTAAAATTTTATCATTTTCTTCACACAACTAGAGCTTTCTTTTGGTGGTATTTAATCACCGCTGGGGTTTTTATTTTTTGCTAAATTAACAAAAAAAAACCAAAAATTTTGAAAAAAAAACACATTTTTCTTTGTTTCTGTTATAAAAGTTTATAATTAATAATTGTTCTTCATAAATTTAGGCCGAGATGTATTCTGCTACATGTCTTTGGTGAAAATAACCCAAATTAGGATGTATTATTTAGTTTGTAGGAAAGTTATAGAGTTCACAAACTATGGTATAGATCTGAATATTGATCAATCCTGAAGTACTGACGGCCAATCTAATTTCTTGAGGTCCAAGAATGTCAGAATAGTACAGATATCCCCCAAATGTCAGAACAGTACAGATATCCCCCAAATGTCAGGACGGTACAGATATCCCCCAAATGTCAGGACGGTACAGATATCCCCCAAATGTCAGGACGGTACAGATATCCCCCAAATGTCAGGACAGTACAGATATCCCCCAAATGTCAGGACAGTACAGATATCCCCCAAATGTCAGGACGGTACAGATATCCCCCAAATGTCAGGACAGTACAGATATCCCCCAAATGTCAGAACAGTACAGATATCCCCCAAATGTCAGGACGGTACAGATATCCCCCAAATGTCAGGACAGTACAGATATCCCCCAAATGTCAGAACAGTACAGATATCCCCCAAATGTCAGGACAGTACAGATATCCCCCAAATGTCAGGACGGTACAGATATCCCCCAAATGTCAGGACGGTACAGATATCTCCCAAATGTCAGGACAGTACAGATATCCCCCAAATGTCAGGACGGTACAGATATCTCCCAAATGTCAGGACAGTACAGATATCCCCCAAATGTCAGGACAGTACAGATATCCCCCAAATGTCAGGACAGTACAGATATCCCCAAATGTCAGGACAGTACAGATATCCCCCAAATGTCAGGACAGTACAGATATCCTCCAAATGTCAGAATAGTACAGATATCCCCCAAATGACCCCTTTTTGCAGAGTAGACAGTCCGACGTACTTCATAAGAGGCATGGTGAGTTTTTTGAAGTTGTATTTTTATGTCATAATTTTTCGGAAAATGAAAAAATTAAAAAAATTATTTTCACTATTTTTTTTTTTACATACTGTCACCAGTACAGTACAGCGTCATCATATAACTGGCATGGCGGTGATCAGGGACACTGACTGGTGACAGTATGAAAAAAAAAAAATATATATATTTTTTTAATTTTCTTTTATTTTTTTATTATATTTAATTTTTTATTACATTTTTTTTAATTTTTTTTAAGATTTTTTTTTCATATTTTACTATGACCAAAGTAGTACAATGTTACCATAGTAACACTGTACTACTTTGGGGAAGTGATCAGTATTTTTTTTTTTTTTTTTTTACATAATTTGCTTATAGCAAAGAATTACTTTGCATAAGCAAGCATTTACCTGAATGAAATCGATTCATTCAGCTTTTTTTTTTTTTTTTTTGTGCTTAGCTGTTATTTGGTCACAGCTAATCACATGACATGTGCATGTGATTAGCTGTGACCATTCACAGCTAGGCACTAGTATACAATGGATGGCATCATGAATGAAGCCATCCATTGTATACAACTGTCATGTGACCTGCTGTGATTGGTCACAGCAGGTCACATGGTACCAGCAACGGGAGCCGGTACTCAGATCTGTCATCGGCCGTGTCCGAGGTGCACGGCCTGTGACAGATCGCACTGCTGCGCCGCTCTGCATTACCGCAAACGGCGCATGTGCGGGAGCACGCCAAATGGTGTGCACCCGGAATGAAGAGGCACATCTGAAGCCGCCAAACGGCCATTGGCCGGGCGGCTAATGGTTAATGACTAGGCCTCTTTTTGCTACTCGGCGCTGCACTAATTCAACTGATAATTGCGCGGTCATGCAATGCTGCACCCAAACGAAATTTACGTCCTTTTTTCACACTAATAGAGCTTTCTTTCGGTGGTATTTGATCACCTGTGCGCTTTTTATTTTTCACGCTATAAACAAAAAAACGCCAAAAATTTTGAAGAAAAACAATATTTTTTATTTTCAGCCATAAAAAATATATAGTAAACTCAAAGTTGGTTATAAATTTAGGCCAAAATGTATTCTGCTCCATGTTTTTGGTAAAAAAAATCCCAATAAGTGTATATTGATTGCTTTGTGTGAAGTTATAGCGTCTACAAACTATGGTATAGATACTGCAATTTACGTCATTTTTCTGCTATACAGCGCTGCGCTAGTTTAACGGACGATTGCGCGGTCATGCAATATGGTACATAAATTAAATTTAAATACTTTTTTTCCCCACAAATTGAGCTTTCTTTTGGTGGTATTTGATCGCCTGTGCGGTTTTTATTTTTTGTGCTATAAAAAGAAAAGCCTGACAATATTGAGGAAAAAAAAAACCAATATTTTGGACTTTTTGCTATAAAACATGTCCAGTAAAAAAAAAAAGCAAAAATCAAATTTAGTCATAAATTTCTGCCAAAATGCATTCTGCGACATGTCTTTGCTAAACGAAAACCCCGAATACGTGTAAATTAATTGGTTTACGTGAAAGTTATAGCGTTTACAAATGGCGGGAAAGATACTGGGATTTTTAGGTTTATTTATACTAATAATGGCGGCGATCAGCGAATTATGGCAGCGATCAGGGACTTATGGCAGCGACCAGCGACTTATGGCGGGACTGCGGGACTGCGGCGGACATTCTGACATTGGGGGGTACTGACTTGGGGTCACTGACATCCCCAAAAACACTAATACATTGATCAGTGCAAAAAAAAAAACAACTGACACTGTACTAATGGCAATGGGGAGGAAGGGGTTAACTTTATTTAGCAGGGAAGGGTTATAGGAGTGAGGGGAGTGTTTTACTAGGGGGCGGGGCGGGGGGGTGTACTGGGTGGGACAAGGCTGATCGAGAAAGTGAAACTATTCTTTCTCAATCAGCTTATCCTCGAGCTGACAGAGAGGTGACAGACAGCACAGCTACTGCAGCTGTGCTCTCTGTCACCGTTTACCGCCGATCGCCAGGACACAGCCGCTAACGAGCGGCTGTGACCCGGCAACTGACATCTGCGGCGGTGATCCGCAGGACAAATAGGGTTTTGCCTGTGAGTGCCGCCGTATATCTACAGTGGCTGGGCGGCATGCGGTTAACAGGCTGCAGCCTCTCTCAGATCCCCGTGCTGCATGTGTCCCTTCTTCCTTTCTTCTTTGAGGGGATGGTACTGCCCCCCTGAAAAAAGCTGCTGCCCCCCTGAAAAATGCCGCCCTAGGCAAATGCCTTGTGGTAAATACACCCCTGTATTTAGGGGTATATATTACAATATGAGGGCGTTCATGTCAAACCGGAACTTTTAATTTTACAGGTAGTGATGGGCTGAACACCCCCCCCCCCCCGTTCGGTTCACGGTCAAACATTCGACTGGCTCTGAGGAAGAGGTACAACCTCAAAACGCGTCAGGCACCAGCTATCCAGAGGCTCACAGTCCCCCTCCAGACCACAGGGGTTCCTGAACCACTCTGCATCCCTTGAGACATGCTTCCCATTTTAATTTGATTCCCATTTTAATTTGATTTTACATTTCTTTGTGAGTATTTTGCTGTTTATTAATAAATCCCATTTTTTAAGGTAATGCACTAGGCCTGTGCGCCCTCTCTTTGTTTTCTATAAACAATCGAACCTCCCGAAAGTTCGACCGGGAACTTTAAATAGGGACAGTTTACTGAGCGATGTCTTTCCGCATCTGAGTATGAAGATACGGTTCAGTTACTAAAATCCGGCATGAGTTATATTATGAAGTCACGCAGTATTTTAGTAATGAGACATTCATTTATTGCCCGACAATTAAAAATTAAAAAAAAAAAGTGTGGAGTATCCCCTCCTATCCATACAAAGCCCTTCAGGTCTGGTATGGATTTTGAGGGGAACCCCCCAGGCCAAAATTTTAAAGAAAAGATAGCGTGAGGGTTCCCCTCCAAATCCATACCAGACCCTTATCTGAGCAGGTCAGGAAAGGGGGGGGGGGCGTCATCAAGCACTCACCCAATCCTGAAC
This sequence comes from Staurois parvus, assembly GCF_062004578.1. Classification (NCBI taxonomy): domain Eukaryota; kingdom Metazoa; phylum Chordata; class Amphibia; order Anura; family Ranidae; genus Staurois; species Staurois parvus. The sequence goes on along the minus strand of NW_028318502.1, from coordinate 3,064,601 downwards.
CATACCAGGACACATGTCCTGAAAATGGAATGGGTGCTTTGGGGCCTCAAAGCACCTTGTCCCCATGTTGATGGGGACAAGGGCATCTTCCCCAGAACCCTGGCCAGTGGTTGTGGGAGTCTGCCATTGGGTGGCTTATCAGAATCTGTCCCTCAGATCCCACCCCCATAAGTGAATGAGGGCATCTTCCCTAGAACCCTGGCTGGTGGTTGTGGGAGTCTGCAGTATGGTGGCTTATCAGGATCTGTCCCTCAGATCCCACCCCCCTAAGTGAATGAGGGCATCTTCCCTAGAACCCTGGCTGGTGGTTGTGGGAGTCTGCCATTGGGTGGCTTATCAGGATCTGTCCCTCAGATCCCACCCCCCTAAGTGACTGAGGGCATCTTCTTTAGAACCCTGGCCGGTGGTCTTGGGAGTCTGCAGTTGGGTGGCTTATCAGAATCTGTCCCTCAGATCCCACCCCCCTAAGTGAATGAGGGCATCTTCCCTAGAACCCTGGCCGGTGGTTGTGGGAGTCTGCAGTTGGGTGGCTTATCAGAATCTGTTCCTCAGATCCCACCCCCCTAAGTGAATGAGGGCATCTTTCCTAGAACCCTGGCCGGTGGTTGTGGGAGTCTGCAATTGCGGGGCTTATCGGAATCTGTCCCTCAGATCCCACTCCCCCCAAGTGAATGAGGGCATCTTCCCCAGAACCCTGGCCAGTGGTTGTGGGAGTCTGCAATTGGGGGGCTTATCGGAATCTGTCCCTCAGATCCCACTCCCCCCAAGTGAATGAGGGCATCTTCCCCAGAACCCTGGCCGGTGGTTGTGGGAGTCTGCAGTTGGGGGGCTTATCGGAATCTGTCCCCCAGATCCCACTCCCCCCAAGTGAATGAGGGCATCTTCCCCAGAACCCTGGCCGGTGGTTGTGGGAGTCTGGAATTGGGGGGCTTATTGGAATCTGTCCCTCAGATCCCACTCCCCCCAAGTGAATGAGGGCATCTTCCCCAGAACCCTGGCCGGTGGTTGTGGGAGTCTGCAGTTGGGGGGCTTATCGGAATCTGTCCCCCAGATCCCACTCCCCCTAAGTGAATGAGGGCATCTTCCCCAGAACCCTGGCCGGTGGTTGTGGGAGTCTGGAATTGGGGGGCTTATTGGAATCTGTCCCTCAGATCCCACTCCCCCCAAGTGAATGAGGGTATCTTCCCTAGAACCCTGGCCAATGGTTGTGGGAGTCTGCAATTGGGCGGCTTATCAGAATCTGGCCCTCAGATCCCACTCCCCCCAAGTGAATTAGTATGCGGTGCATGGTACAGCTACCCATTCACAGAACAAAAAGTGTAGTGTAAAAAAAGATGCATTTGAGTATGAAGGTACCGCTCAGTTACTAAAATACTGCATTAGTTACAGTTGTGTCCAAAATTATTCAACCCCCAATGCTGTAAAGGGGTTTAGGGACTATAGTGTACATTTGGAATTGTATTCAGAATCAAATCCTACAAGGACGTTGTAACTACCCAAATGCAACTAAAATGACATCAATTGTTTATGTAATACAGTAGTAAATGGTTCTTATGTGGTTTCTTCATTGCCACAATTATTCAACCCCTTAAAGACTACCACTCTGAAGAACAGAGGTTCATACAGGTGCTTTCCATCAGGTATTGAAAACACCTGTGGATGTCACCGAGCAGCAATCAAGCATAATAAGCACCAATTAGGCAGCTTTAAAATGACTGTGATACTCAGCTCCTTCTAGACATTTACTGGTGTGGTTACAAACATGGTGAAGGCAAGAGAATGGTCCAGGAAGACAAGAGAAGAGGTGATTTCTCTTCACAGGAAGGGCAATGGCTATAAGAAGATTGCAAAGATGTTAAACATACCAAGAGACACCTTAGGAAGCATCATTCGCAAATTCAAGGCAAAGGGCACTGTTGAAACGCTACCTGGTCGTGGCAGAAAGAAGATGCTGACTTCGACTGCTGTGCGCTACCTGAAGCGTAGAGTGGAGAGAAGTCCCCGTGTGACTGCTGAGGAACTGAGAAAAGATTTGTCAGATGTGGGTACAGAAGTTTCAGCCCAGACAATAAGACGCACACTGCGTAATGAAGGCCTCCGTGCCAGAACTCCCAGGCGTACCCCCTTGCTGTCTCCAAAGAATAAGAAGAGTCGACTGCAGTATGCCAAAAGCCATGTGGACAAACCACAAAAGTTGTGGGATAGTGTTCTGTGGACTGATGAAACAAAATTAGAACTGTTTGGGCCCATGGATCAACGCTATGTTTGGAGGAGGAAGAACAAGGCCTATGATGAAAAGAACACCTTGCCTACTGTGAAGCATGGTGGAGGGTCAATCATGCTTTGGGGCTGTTTTGCTTCTGCAGGTACAGGGAAGCTTCAGCGTGTGCAAGGTACCATGAATTCTCTTCAGTACCAGGAGATATTGGATGGAAACGTGATGCAGTCCGTCACACACCTGAGGCTTGGGAGACGTTGGACCTTTCAACAGGACAATGATCCCAAGCATACCTCCAAGTCCACTAGAGCATGGTTGCAGAGGAAAGGCTGGAACATTTTGGAGTGGCCATCGCAGTCACCAGACTTAAATCCGATTGAGAACCTCTGGTGGGACTTAAAGAAAGCAGTTGCAGTGCGCAAGCCTAAGAATGTGACTGAACTGGAGGCCTTTGCCCATGAAGAATGGGCGAAGATACCCGTAGATCGCTGCAAGACACTTGTGTCAAGCTATGCTTCACGTTTAAAAGCTGTTATAACTGTAAAAGGATGCTGTACTAAGTACTAAGATTGAATGTCACTTGGGGGTTGAATAAAACTGATAATGCTGTGAGCACAGAAAAGACATTTGTGGTTATTTCATTATAACTGTTATGTTATATTTGTCTGACCTACAAGTGCCTCTTTAATGTAAATGTAAGCAAGATGACTGAATGATCAAAAGCAATGTCAAACTGGCCAAAACACTCAATTTCAGTGGGGGTTGAATAATTTTGGACACAACTGTATATTATGAAGTCACGTGGTATTTTAAGTATTTTAGTAGCGAGACATTCATTCCTGTTTCAGCTGTTAGCTGTGTTCCCCGCTGACAGCTGAGTGTCAAAAATTTTGTTGGCATTGTCCGACAATTACAAATAAAGAAAAAATTGACGTGGAGTCTCCCCTCCTGTCCATTCAAAGCCCTTCGGGTCTGGTATGGATTTTGAGGGGAACCCCCCATGCCAACATTTTTAAGAAAAGATAACGTGGGGGTCCCCCCAAAATCCATACCAGACCCTTATCTGAGCATGCAGCCTGGCAGGTCAGGAAAAGGGGGGAGGGTCAGCAAGTATTCACCCCATCCTGAACCATACCAGGACACAGGCCCGCAACATGGAATGGGTGCTTTGGGGCGCCAAAGCACCTTATCCCCATGTTGATGGGGACAAGGGCATCTTCTCCAAAACCCTGGCCGGTGGTTGTGGGGGTCTGTGGTCGGGGGGCTTATCGGAATCTGGCCCTCAGGTCCCACCCCCCCAAGTGAATGAGGGTGTCTTCCCTAGAACCCTGGCCAGTAGTTGTGGAAGTCTGCAATTGGGGGGCTTATCAGAATCTGTCCCTCAGATCCCACTCCCCCCAAGTGAATGACTATGCGGTACATGGTACTGCTACCCATTCACAAAAAAAAAAATTGTAGTGTAAAAAAGGACAGGAGACAATCTTTGACAAGTCCTTTATTAAAAATAGAAATAAAAAATGTCCCCCGAAGTAGATCCAATGTCAATCACAATGCCCGCCACCATCGCCGACTCGTAAAAGAAAAATCCGCTCCACTCTCGATGCTGGCTCCCGCCATCTGACAGCTGCGCAGCATTGACAGTTCTTAAATAGGGTGATGATCACCCCCACCCCTTTTGACGTCATCATGCACTGTGATTGACCAAAGCATTGCACCTGACTGGTCAGGTGGAATGCTTTGGCCAATCACAATGCATTGTCAGGGCGCAGTGCATTGTGGGGCACAGCAGGTGAACAGCCCAACGAATGCCTCTACCATTCATCTGTTCGCTGAACGTTCGACTTGAACATGCAGCCCATCTGTATTTACAGGTATGAAAAAGGATGCTAGGGTGGTGGTACTACATGCACTAGTAAGTGGCAAGTGTGTTCTATTACTGAGAGACGCACATGTGGCGGGCCCGTCCAGAGACCGTTAATCAAGATGGCGGACAAGAATGTTAGTGAGTGCATGGAACAGCGCAGGGTGAGGACATTTCTTGTGAACGAAGGTGTAAAACCCACGGGTATCTACAGAAGACTTCAAGCACAGTATGGTGACGAGACACTCAGCTGCCAGAGATGTGAATGGTGTAAATGTTTCAAAGATGGCCGTACGTCTGTTCCTGGCCATGGTGGTTCCTAGCCCACAGCAATCATTCCTGAGAACATTCGGCGCGTGGAACGCCTGATCCTCCATAGTCGATGCATACCCTGTCATGAAACTGCACAAGAGACAAAGCTTTCTGTGGCAACGGTGAACGCAATGATGAGGAAGTGAAGGCGTACGGTCAAATCTTTCTATGCTGAAGCTTTACAGGCATTAGTTAAACACTGGGATAAGTGTATACATGTGGCAGGGGAGTATGTAGATAAATAAATGCAGTTTCCACTTTGTTCTTTTATTATATAAACTCAAAAGTCCCGGTTTGACTTGAACGTTCCTCATATAAAGAGAGAAGGGGCTTTCTCTATTATTTTGCATCACGTGGAGCAAGAACCTCTTGTCCTCCTCTTTAGTGTTTCCTCGTTTCTCACCAGAATGTGTTGTATGTATACAGAGTAATATGACCAAGATCCCCAACCACATGACTTTTATAAAAACACAATCCAACTAGGTAAGCTTGATGACGTCATCACATTGTCACTAAGAAGTGCCATGAGAGCTGCTGACAACACTGAGGGAGGCTGAGGCTCCAAATCCAAATTGGGAGACTCTGGATCAGGGGCGGACTGACAACTCATGGGGCCCCCGGGCAATAGGGGATCATGGGGCCCCTGTGTCCTTGCCCAAACTAAAAAAAGCCTATGAAAAAGATACCAGGGGCATCTCATGGGGTCCCCTACTGACCCCGGGCCCTCGGGCAGTGCCCGAGTTTCCAAATGGTCAGTCCGCCCCTGCTATGGATGAGTTTTTATCATTGTGCGCAGGTCTTATGTACCTTTTATAGGGAGTGTATATTTTTAAATTTTTTGTCTTGAATAAACATTCTAAATGGGGAGCATTATTGGCTTTGATTTTATGTTTGGAGAAAATATTTGTGTCCAACTGTGGTGTAGAGCAAAATTTTCAAAACAATAATTTCCTTTATACATACACAAATATTGTCAAGGGTATTGGTCGGCCTGCCGATAGATACACCTGAACTGGCCCCCCAGTCTTAGTCCGTAGGGTTCAATATTGAGCTGGCCCCGCCCCTTTCCACACACATGACCTTTAATGGCCTCCCAGTCTTAGTCCGTAGGGTTCAATAGTGAGTTGGCCCCGCCCTTTCCACGCACATGACCTTTAATGGCCTCCCAGTCTTAGTCTGTAGGGTTCAATATTGAGTTGGCCCCGCCCTTTGCAGCTATAACAGCTTCAACTCTTCTGGGAAGGCCGTCCACAAGGTTTAGGAGGGTGTCTATGGGAAGGTTGGACCATTCTTCCAGAAGCACATTTGTCAGGTCAGGCACTGATGTCGGGGGAGGAGGCCTGGCTCGCAGTCTCCGCTCTAATTCATCCCAAAGGTGTTCTATGGGGTTGAGGTCAGGACTCTGTGCAGGCCAGTCAAGTTCCTCCACCCCAAACTGGCTCCTCCATGTCTTTATGGACCTTGCTTTGTGCACTGGTGGGCAGTCATGTTGGAACAGGAAGGGGCCATCCCCAAACTCTTCCCACAAAGTTGGGAGCATGAAATTGTCCAAAATGTCTTGGTATGCTGACGCCTTTAGGGTTCCCTTAACTGGAACTAGGGGGCCAAGCCCAACCACTGAAAAACAACCCCACACCATAATTCCCCTCCACCAAACTTTACACTTGGCACAATGCAGTCAGGCAAGTGCCGTTCTCCTGGCAACAGCCAAACCCAGACACGTCCACCGGATTGGCAGATAGAGAAGCGTGATCGATCACTCCAGAGAACACATCTCCATTGCTCTATAGTCCAGTGGCGGCGTGCTTTACACCACAGCCTCCGACGCTTTGCATTGCACTTATGTAAGGCTTGGATGCAGCTGCTCAGCCATGGAAACCCATTCCATGAAGCTCTCTATGCACTGTTGTTGGGCTCATCTGAAGGCCACACCAAGTTTGGAGGGCTTTAGCTATTGACTCTACAGACAGTTGGCGACTTCTGCGCACTGTGCGCTTCAGCATGCGCTGACCCCGCCCTGTCATGTGGCCTACCACTTGGTGGCTGAGTGGCTGTTGTTCCCAGTTGCTTCCACTTTGTTATAATCCCACTAACAGTTGAGCGTGGAATATTTAGTAGCCAGGAAATGTCACGGATGGACTTATTGCCCAGGTGGCCACCTATCACGGGACCACGCTTAGAGTCACTGAGCTCCTGAGAGCGACCCATTCTTTCACCAATGTTTGTAGAAGCAGTCTGCATGCCTAGGGGCTTGATTGTATACACCTGTGTCCATGGAGGGGATTGGAACACCTGAATCCCATGATTTGGAGGGCGGGGCCTATTATTTTGGCAATATAGTGTCCACGTGAAATGAGCTATAAAATAAATAAAAGTACAATACAATTAAATAAAGTCTCATTTTAACCACTTGACCTACAGAAAATTTACCCCCCATGACCAGGCCATATTTTGCTTTTTGGCACAACATTACTTGAACTGACAATTTCACGGTTATGCAACACTGAACACAAATTTCTTTTGGTGGTATTTGACCACCACTGGTTTTTTTTTTTGTGCACTATAAATGAAAGAAGATTGAAAAATAAATACCTTTTACTTTTCTGCTATGAAACATATCCAATCAATAAATTTAAAAATCAAATTTCTTCATTAATTTAGGGCAAAATGTATTCTGCTACGTGTATTTAGTAAAAAAAATAATTGTATAGCGATTGGTTTGCGCAAAAGTTATAGCGTCTACAAACTATGGTATATATACTGGAATTTTTATTAATTTTTTTTATACTAGTAATAGTGGTGATCAGCGACTTCAATAGAATGGTGGGCGGTAATGAGTACATGTTGCACCTCCGTCAACACCCAGCCACAAACAAGGGTCTTAACCACTTCCCATCCGGCTGTTGTATATAAACGGACGGTGCCAGTGCAGGGTTGGGTGGCCGTTTATAAATAGCCTCCCCGCCCCCTGCTTGTGAGCGCTCCCTGGGAGCGCGCAGCACCGTGATCCAGTGCCCGCTGTGTCCGGACACAATGGAACACCTACCGTCGGACGGGACCTCTGTGCGAGGTCCCGATCATGTGATCACTGATTGGACAATCAGTGATCACATGCAGAGTAGTAAGCAAGATGTCACTTCTGACATCATTACTTACTACGTGTGAAATCTGTGAATGATCACAGAGATCACATGGTACAGGGCTATTCACAACAGTCTTGTACCATGTGACAAGCTGTGACCAATCACAGCTCTATCAGTATTTCTCAATGGCAGCCAAAGAGAAGGAGAAATGATTGCTTTTACAGCCTTTATGGGTGTAAAAGCAATCAGTGTAAAAAAAAAAAAATCTTTATCACCCCCCACAAGTAGTACAGTGTCAGACTATCACCTACCCCCCTCACCTTTAGGCGCACCCTGAAAACCCAACTCTTCAGGGAATCCTACCCCACCCCCTGCTTACTGCTGACCTCCTCCACTCCTCCTACCACTCCATCCCCCACAGCTTTTCCTCCTGTACCACTATCCCCTCCCTCCTAGATTGTAAGCTCCAAGGAGCAGGGCCCTCGAACCCCTCGTGTGTCGAATGTATTGTTACTGTACTGTCTCGTGTATTGTCTCCCTTTGTAATGTACAGCGCTGAGCGAACTGTTGGCGCCAGGGGCGGACTGACCATTTGGAAACTTGGGCACTGCCCGAGGGCCCGGGGTCAGTAGGGGGCCCCATGAGATGCCCCTGGTACCTTTTTCATAGGCTTTTTTGAGTTTGGGCAAGGACACAGGGGCCCCATGATTCCCTATTGCCCAGGGGCCCCATGAGTTGTCAGTCCGCCCCTGGTTGGCGCTATATAAATACTGTATAATAATAATATAAAAAAATAAAAAAAAAATGTAAATTTTTTTTAAAAAATTATAGTTTTTGGTTATAAACTAATTTGGGTTTTTGTTTTTTTACTAAAAAGATAACAGAATACATTTTGGCCAAGATTTATGATGAAATATTATTTATTTGCAAAATTTTATAAAAAAAACACTTTTTTTTCTAAATTTTTGGACATTTTAATTTACATAGCAAAATGTCCAGTCCGGACACTTTCCCCCTCCTTCCAGTCTGGACACTTTCCCCCCTTCCAGTCCGGACACTTTCCCCCCTTCCAGTCCGGACACTTTCCCCCCTTCCAGTCCGGACACTTTCCCCCCTTCCAGTCCGGACACTTTCCCCCCCTTCCAGTCCGGACACTTTTCCCCCCTTCCAGTCCGGACACTTTCCCCCCCTTCCAGTCCGGACACTTTCCCCCCCTTCCAGTTCGGACACTTTCACCCCTTCCAGTCCGGACACTTTCCCCCCCTTTCATTCCGGACACTTTCCCCCCCCCCTTCCAGTCCGGACAGTTACCCCCCCCCCTTCCAGTCCAGACACTTTCCCCCCCTTCCAGTCCGGACACTTTCACCCTCCTTCCAGTCCGGACACTTTCCCCCCTTCCAGTCCGGACACTTTCCCCCCCTTCCAGTCCGGACACTTTCCCCCCCTTCCAGTCCGGACACTTTCCCCCCCTTCCAGTCCGGACACTTTCCCCCCCTTCCAGTCCGGACACTTTCACCCCCTTCCAGTCCGGGCACTTTCACCCCCTTCCAGTCCGGACACTTCCCCCCCCTTCCAGTCCGGACACTTTCCCCCCTTCCTGTCCGGACACTTTCACCCCCTTCCTGTCCGGACACTTTCACCCCCTTCCTGTCCGGACACTTTCCCCCCCTTCCAGTCTGGACACTTTCCCCCCCTTCCAGTCCGGACACTTTCACCCCCTTCCAGTCCGGACACTTTCACCCCCTTCCAGTCCGGACACTTCCCCCCCCTTCCAGTCCGGACACTTTCCCCCCCTTCCAGTCCGGACACTTTCCCCCCTTCCAGTCTGGACACTTTCACCCCCTTCCAGTCCGGACACTGCCCCTCCTTCCAGTCCGGACACTTTCCCCCCTTCCAGTCCGGACACTTTCCCCCCTTCCAGTCTGGACACTTTCCCCCCCTTCCAGTCCGGACACTGCCCCTCCTTCCTGTCCGGACACTTTCCCCCCCTTCCAGTCCGGACACTTTCCCCCCTTCCTGTCTGGACACTTTCACCCCCTTCCTGTCCGGACACTTTCACCCCCTTCCTGTCCGGACACTTTCACCCCCTTCCTGTCCGGACACTTTTACCCCCTTCCAGTCCGGACACTTTCCCCCCCCTTCCAGTCCGGACACTTTCCCCCCCTTCCAGTCCGGACACTTTCACCCCCTTCCAGTCCTGACACTTTCCCCCCTTCCAGACCGGACACTTTCCCTCCCTTCCTGTCCAGGCCAATTTTCAGCTTTCAGCGCTATCACACTTTGAATGACAATTGCGCGGTCATGCAACACTGTACCCATGTGAATTTTTTAGCATTTTTTTTAGACATATAAAACTTTATTTTGGTGGTATTTATTCACCACTTTCCCCCCCTTCCTGTCCGGACACTTTCCCCCCCCCCTTCCAGTCCGGACAGTTACCCCCCCCCCCCTTCCAGTCCAGACACTTTCACCTCCTTCCAGTCCGGACGCTTTCCCCCCCTTCCAGTCCGGACACTTTCCCCCCCTTCCAGTCCGGACACTTTCACCCCCTTCCAGTCCGGACACTTTTCCCCCCTTCCAGTCCGGACACTTTCCCCCCCTTCCAGTCCGGACACTTTCCCCCCCTTCCAGTTCGGACACTTTCACCCCTTCCAGTCCGGACACTTTCCCCCCCTTTCATTCCGGACACTTTCCCCCCCCCCTTCCAGTCCGGACAGTTACCCCCCCCCCTTCCAGTCCTGACACTTTCCCCCCTTCCAGACCGGACACTTTCCCTCCCTTCCTGTCCAGGCCAATTTTCAGCTTTCAGCGCTATCACACTTTGAATGACAATTGCGCGGTCATGCAACACTGTACCCATGTGAATTTTTTAGCATTTTTTTTAGACATATAAAACTTTATTTTGGTGGTATTTATTCACCACTTTCCCCCCCTTCCTGTCCGGACACTTTCACCCCCCTTCCAGTCCGGACACTTTCACCTCCTTCCAGTCCGGACGCTTTCCCCCCCTTCCAGTCCGGACACTTTCCCCCCCTTCCAGTCCGGACACTTTCCCCCCCTTCCAGTCCGGACACTTTTCCCCCCTTCCAGTCCGGACACTTTCCCCCCCTTCCAGTCCGGACACTTTCCCCCCCTTCCAGTTCGGACACTTTCACCCCTTCCAGTCCGGACACTTTCCCCCCCTTTCATTCCGGACACTTTCCCCCCCCCCTTCCAGTCCGGACAGTTACCCCCCCCCCCCTTCCAGTCCAGACACTTTCCCCCCCTTCCAGTCCGGACACTTTCACCCTCCTTCCAGTCCGGACACTTTCCCCCCTTCCAGTCCGGACACTTTCCCCCCCTTCCAGTCCGGACACTTTCCCCCCCTTCCAGTCCGGACACTTTCCCCCCCTTCCAGTCCGGACACTTTCCCCCCTTCCAGTCCGGACACTTTCACCCCCTTCCAGTCCGGGCACTTTCACCCCCTTCCAGTCCGGACACTTCCCCCCCCTTCCAGTCCGGACACTTTCCCCCCTTCCTGTCCGGACACTTTCACCCCCTTCCTGTCCGGACACTTTCACCCCCTTCCTGTCCGGACACTTTCCCCCCCTTCCAGTCTGGACACTTTCCCCCCCTTCCAGTCCGGACACTTTCACCCCCTTCCAGTCCGGACACTTTCACCCCCTTCCAGTCCGGACACTTCCCCCCCCTTCCAGTCCGGACACTTTCCCCCCCTTCCAGTCCGGACACTTTCCCCCCTTCCAGTCTGGACACTTTCACCCCCTTCCAGTCCGGACACTGCCCCTCCTTCCAGTCCGGACACTTTCCCCCCCTTCCAGTCCGGACACTTTCCCCCCTTCCAGTCTGGACACTTTCCCCCCCTTCCAGTCCGGACACTGCCCCTCCTTCCTGTCCGGACACTTTCCCCCCCTTCCAGTCCGGACACTTTCCCCCCTTCCTGTCTGGACACTTTCACCCCCTTCCTGTCCGGACACTTTCACCCCCTTCCTGTCCGGACACTTTCACCCCCTTCCTGTCCGGACACTTTTACCCCCTTCCAGTCCGGACACTTTCCCCCCCCTTCCAGTCCGGACACTTTCCCCCCCTTCCAGTCCGGACACTTTCACCCCCTTCCAGTCCTGACACTTTCCCCCCTTCCAGACCGGACACTTTCCCTCCCTTCCTGTCCAGGCCAATTTTCAGCTTTCAGCGCTATCACACTTTGAATGACAATTGCGCGGTCATGCAACACTGTACCCATGTGAATTTTTTAGCATTTTTTTTAGACATATAAAACTTTATTTTGGTGGTATTTATTCACCACTTTCCCCCCCCTTCCTGTCCGGACACTTTCACCCCCCTTCCAGTCCGGACACTTTCACCTCCTTCCAGTCCGGACGCTTTCCCCCCCTTCCAGTCCGGACACTTTCCCCCCCTTCCAGTCCGGACACTTTCACCCCCTTCCAGTCCGGACACTTTTCCCCCCTTCCAGTCCGGACACTTTCCCCCCCTTCCAGTCCGGACACTTTCCCCCCTTCCAGTCCGGACACTTTCCCCCCCTTTCATTCCGGACACTTCCCCCCCCCCTTCCAGTCCGGACAGTTACCCCCTCCCCTTCCAGTCCGGACACTTTCCCCCCCTTCCAGTCCGGACACTTTCACCCTCCTTCCAGTCTGGACACTTTCCCCCCCTTCCAGTCCGGACACTTTCCCCCCCCCTTCCAGTCCGGACACTTCCCCCCCCTTCCAGTCCGGACACTTTCCCCCCCTTCCAGTCCGGACACTTTCCCCCCCTTCCAGTCCGGACACTTTCCCCCCCCTTCCAGTCCGGACACTTTCCCCCCCTTCCAGTCCGGACACTTTCCCCCCCTTCCAGTCCGGACACTTTCACCCCCTTCCAGTCCGGACACTTTCACCCCCTTCCAGTCCGGACACTTTCCCCCCTTCCAGACCGGACACTTTCCCTCCCTTCCTGTCCAGGCCAATTTTCAGCTTTCAGCGCTATCACACTTTGAATGACAATTGCGCGGTCATGCAACACTGTACCCATGTGAATTTTTTAGCATTTTTTTAGACATATAAAACTTTATTTTGGTGGTATTTATTCACCACTGGGATTTTTATTTTTTTGCTATATAAATGAAAAAGTCCAAACATTTAAAAAAAAAAAAAGTGTTTTTCGTATAAAAGTTTGCAAATTAACAATCTTTCTTCATAAATCTTGGCCAACATTTATTCAGCTATCTTTTTAGTAAAAAAAAAAATAACCCAAATTAGTTTCTAACCAAAAATTAAAATTTAAAACATTTATTTTTACATTTTTATTTTATTTTTTATGTTATTATTTATGTTTTTGTTTTTAACATACTGTCACCCTAGCAGTACAGTGTCACCATAGTGACACTGTACTACTTGTGGGGGGTGATGAAGATTTTTTTTTTTTTTTACACTGATTGCTTTTACACCCATCAAGGCTGTAAAAGCAATAATTTCTCCTTCTCTCTGGCTGTATTCTTGCAGCTATTGAGAAATGCTGTGCGAGCTGTGATTGGTCACAGCTTGTCACATGGTACAAGGCTGTTGTGAATAGCCCTGTACCATGTGATCTCTGTGATCATTCACAGATTTCACACGTAGTAAGCAATGATGTCAGGAAGTAACATCTTGCTTCTACTATTCATGTGATCACTGATTGGCCAATGAGTGATCACATGATCGGGACCTCACACAGAGGTCCCGTACAGCGATCGGTGTTCGGCACTGGGAGCACAGGGAGTGCACACAGGCAGGGAAGCAGGGAGGACATTTATAAACGGCCACCCACTCCTGCCCTGCTCCCCTCCGGCCATTTATATACATGGATCAGACGGGAAGTGGTTAAACAAATAGGCCCATTTATTTATATTGGTAAGATGTTTAACAATTTTGAAATTCTATCACTTTTATGAATATTAATATTTTGCATTGTTGTTGTTTAGGTGCATATGTATGTAAAACGATTCAGAAATCCGGTGAACGTTAACAAAAAAAACCCTTTATTTGATAAAAATGGGGATTTTGACAGTCCTTTTAAAATTGAAAATTTCAAACAGCCTGACAAATATAAAACGGTCGTTGTCTCTGTCGGATATTACATGCCATGGAAAAAAGACGGCCAACAATTCTACTTCAACTACAGTGCCATAATGTGGAACAGACACAGCAACAAGGTGAGGAGGAAGCGTGCGCCGCGATCACTTTGCATTGAACTGGTAAGCTACTGTGTAAGGACTTTCATGCTGCAAATGGAAGAACTTTGTGCACGCCCCGTGTACACCAATCCACATAGACTACAGCAGAACTTTGTGCACGCCCCGTGTACACCAATCCACATAGACTACAGCAGAACTTTGTGCACGCCCCGTGTACACCAATCCACATAGACTACAGCAGAACTTTGTGCACGCCCCGTGTACACCAATCCACATAGACTACAGCAGAACTTTGTGCACGCCCCGTGTACACCAATCCACATAGACTACAGCAGAACTTTGTGCACGCCCCGTGTACACCAATCCACATAGACTACAGCAGAACTTTGTGCACGCCCCGTGTACACCAATCCACATAGACTACAGCAGAACTTTGTGCACGCCCCGTGTACACCAATCCACATAGACTACAGCAGAACTTTGTGCACGCCCCGTGTACACCAATCCACATAGACTACAGCAGAACTTTGTGCACGCCCCGTGTACACCAATCCACATAGACTACAGCAGAACTTTGTGCACGCCCCGTGTACACCAATCCACATAGACTACAGCAGAACTTTGTGCACGCCCCGTGTACACCAATCCACATAGACTACAGCAGAACTTTGTGCACGCCCCGTGTACACCAATCCACATAGACTACAGCAGAACTTTGTGCACGCCCCGTGTACACCAATCCACATAGACTACAGCAGAACTTTGTGCACGCCCCGTGTACACCAATCCACATAGACTACAGCAGAACTTTGTGCACGCCCCGTGTACACCAATCCACATAGACTACAGCAGAACGTTGCCTGGAAAAAAATGCTAGCAAGAAGGCTTTTGTTGTGCCCTCACTATACGTGGCTGAGGTATAATTAGACAGACAGCTAACCCTCCTCCCTGAACAACTCATTGATGCAAGCGCTAGGTCCTCTTTTCAACTTTTATTGCAGGGGAGTTAGAGTAAAACTACAAATGAAAAAAATAACATTCAATCAGTGTATACAATATACAAAACATACAGTATTGACCAGGGGTGGACTGACACCCCCTGGGCAATAAGGGATCACGGGGCCCCTGTGTCCTTGCCCACACTCAAAGCACACCCAAAAATGCCTATAAAAAGGTACCTGGGGCATTTCATGGGGCCCCCTACTGACCCCGGGCCCTCGGGCAGTGCCCGAGAGCTCGAATGGTCAGTACGCCCCTGGTCCTGACACACTAGTCTAACTAGGAAGGGTTTTAAACATACCGGCGATGTTTCTGATAGGCTGACGACAGAACTGCAGCTGGATAAGTGTGGCGTCCTCTGGAGGAGATGTAAGATGGCTGCTAGGAAATGTCTCTAAGACCTCATAGTGAAGACCATAGGATGATGGGAAAACTACGGTGGCTTTTAAGCAACAAGATGTGTAATTACAGAAAATAATCTATAAAAACTGTAATTATACTATAGAGCCACTAGATGGCGATATTACAATTTACATTCCATTCCCTAGCATAATAAACTAAGAAAGGACATGACATAAGGATATGCTGAAGGCAGGGCAGATTTTTTATTGCAAACGAGGCGTACTATGATGGTGGAAGATGCCAATAGGATGTTCAGTTTACAAGGACATTTTCATTTGCTTAGTGAGAATTCACTTTGCAAAGAATACCCACCTAGAAATAATGCTCTGCTAAACCTATTAATTACAAACATCACAGAGCTGACTGCAGAGGTGGAAGAAAGGGATAACTAAGGGAACAGTGATCACAGAGTAGTTACGTTCACCATAGGAAAAGAAAACAGGAGGGTAGGAAAAGAACACTAAATTTCAAAACAGCAAACTTTACTAAGCTGCTCTCTATACCAGCCTTTCTCAACCAGGGTGCCCATACACCCTGGGGTGCCTTGAGGTTTCTTCAGGGGTGCCTTGAGGTTTCTTCAGGGGTGTCTTGAGGTTTCTTCAGGGGTACATTGAGGTTTCTTCAGGGGTGCCTTGAGGTTTCTTCAGGGATGCCTTGAGGTTTCTTCAGGGGTGTCTTGAGGTTTCTTCAGGGGTGCCTTGGGGTTTCTTCAGGGCTACATTGAGGTTTCTTCAGGGATGCCTTGAGGTTTCTTCAGGGGTGTCTTGAGGTTTCTTCAGGGGTGCCTTGGGGTTTCTTCAGGGCTACATTGAGGTTTCTTCAGGGATGCCTTGAGGTTTCTTCAGGGGTGCCTTGAGGTTTCTTCAGGGGTGCCTTGGCAAAATGTCTATAAATTGCCCAAAATGTGTATACAAGCCAGTGGGTGGAACAAGCCTACCTTAGTTACACAAAGCCACAGGTCTTCATTGTGCGCGATTACAACCTTCTAGTCATCGGCATCCTGACAACCAATGACATCATCAGTTGATAAGGAAGATGTCAGTTGCCTGCACAGCATCCTAACTTGACCCTTCCCCGCCCCTCTCCATCAGTGCTGGGGTCACATTAGCTCAGTGATGGAGAAAAACTGAGGGAGAGGAGAAAAACTGGAATACCATTCAGTACCAGTGTGCAACAGTGTATTTACTTTGGAAAAGTAAGTCACCTCTAATGTTGGGTGTCCTTCATATGTGGATGTTGCTGCGTTATATAAAACTATTAGGATAGTTTTTCACATTTTAGAATGGGGTGCCTCAGGACTGTCCATAATTTCAAAGGGTGCCTCGGGACTGTCCATAATTTCAAAGGGTGCCTCGGGACTGTCCATAATTGTAAAGGGTGCCTCGGGACTGTACATAATTTCAAAGGGTGCCTCGGGACTGTCCATAATTTCAAAGGGTGCCTCGGGACTGTCCATAATTGTAAAGGGTGCCTCGGGACTGTCCATAATTTCAAAGGGTGCCTCGGGACTGTCCATAATTCCAAAGGGTGCCTCGGGACTGTCCATAATTGTAAAGGGTGCCTCGGGACTGTCCATAATTTCAAAGGGTGCCTCGGGACTGTCCATAATTTTAAAGGGTGCCTCAGGACTGTCCGTGATTTTAAAGGGTGCCTCAAGACTGTCCATGATTTTAAAGGGTAACTCGAGACTGTCCATCATTTTAAAGGGTAACTCGGGACTGTCCATCATTTTAAAGGGTGCCTCGGGACTGTCCATCATTTTAAAGGGTGCCTCAGGACTGTCCATAATTTTAAAGGGTGCCTCAGGACTGTCCATAATTTTAAAGGGTGCCTCAAGACTGTCCATCATTTTAAAGGGTGCCTCGGGACTGTCCATCATTTTAAAGGGTAACTCGGGAATGTCCATCATTTTAAAGGGTAACTCGGGAATGTCCATCATTTTAAAGGGTGCCTTGATAACAAAAGGTTGAGAAACACTGCTCTATGCTACATGACATTAAATGGGACCAAGTTCTAGAAAGAAGAAACACTGAGGAAAAAATGGGAGTGCTTATAGGGCATATTACATATGGTATTAGCTAGTTCATTCCAATGGCCAACAAACATAAAAGAAATAAAGTTAAACCTAGGTGGCTAAATACGAATGAAAAAAAGGCATATTAAAGAGAAAAAAAGTCCTTTAATAAAACAAAGTGGAGTTCCACTAAAAAGAGGAACCTCCGCTTATTTGCCTCCTCCCCCCCTCCACTGCCATATTTGGCACCTTTTGTGGGGGAGGGGAGCGGATATCTGTTTTGGACAGGTACCCACTCCCACTTCTGGCTCAGTTCGCCGTGGCGGGGTGTGCCGGAGGTTTGGCCCCCTCCTCCATCTTGCAGTCTCCTGGGAACTTTGACAAGTCCTGGGAAGACTGCTGGACCAATTATGAGGCGCAGAGCAACTTGTGCATGCGCAGTGGGCACCAGGCTGTGAAGCTGCAAGATGTCACAGCCTGGTGCCCACAGTAGAGATGCCGGCGCTGTGGAGGAGAGGAGCTGAGAAGGGGCGGTGTGGGTGAGAACATCGCTGCACTCCGGGACAGGTAAGTGTGTGTTTATTCATCCCGGTTCACATCTATGTGGCCATGCGGGCCGCGTTTTGCACAGGCACGAGAGCCCGTTTATTTGAATGGACTCCCATGCCCGTGACACGCAGGGAAGAAGTCCCGGCACTTCTTTGAAAAATGCAGCCGAGGTTCCCAGTACGGTTGCGTTCTCCAGTGCGGGCAGCGTGCCATTAGAAATAATGGCACCCACCCGCGGGTCCGCATTTCTCTGTGTGGGTGGTGCGGCTGCACGGATTTTTATGTGGATCCGCAGCGGCACCACCCGCACAGATGTGAACCGGGGGTAAAAGTCAGCAGCTACAGTTTTTGTAGCTGCTGTCTTTTAACCTCCCTAGCGGTCTGATTATGTCATTATTTCTGTGCTCAAAGCGGTACATTATTTTCAATGGAAATATGTCGTTTTTTATTGTAGGCCTGTAATTTTTAGGAATAACTCACTGAAATCTGTCCGAACAAGAGTCTAGTAAACATCCCGGGTAGGATAAAACTTGAAACACGAAATCATAAATTATAATATAATAAATAATCATAAAAAATAATATAATAATAATACATTTAATTCAATATTAGAATCAAACCAAAAACACTGAAATTTGAAATAGAGCGCCAAGTTCGCACATTTATTCCAAAATTTCCCCCATAAAAAACGCACTCACATTGGGTTAATAAAATTCAAGCATTGTATAAGTAAACCTCATCATACAAGAGCTCACAGCTCTCACAGCAGCGTCTCACCAGCCTGCCTGCAACCAATAAGATGTTTAGACACAAGATGGTGCTGTTGTTCGGATGAGGTGTGGTTGACATATCCGAGGTATTCGACCACTTGTACCATTCATTGAAAACTCAGGCTCTTAACTGTTATCTGTAAGACTGTCCAATAGGAAAAGGGGCAGCTCTAAAAGAGCACGCTCCACGTACTGCTGACCACTCCCTCAGACAAAGCCGTGTGACGAAACGCGTTAGGGCGTGGTTAACCAGTGAGGCCATCACGCACGCTGCTGCATGTGTCCGGACCGCGTGATCGCAACAACGCCATCTCGGTTGCAGGCAGGCTGGTGAGATGCTGCTGTGAGAGCTGTGAGCTCTTGTATGATGAGGTTTACTTATACAATGCTTGAATTTTATTAACCCAATATGAGCGCGTTTTTATGGGGGGAATTTTGGAATAAATTGTTTTCATACGATATTGCACTATGGCGAGTGTTTTTTATCTTACCTACATGTGTTCTATGGAGTTTATGGATATCTCTCAAGTGGAGTGAGCCAAGCTGCAGATTATTATTGAATATACAAAGATATGCTGGTTATTCACCAGCTTTTGGTGAGTGTGAATTTTGATGGGGTGTTAAAGCACTGGGGTTTGCACTGGTGATGGAAGACTTCATAGCTGCATTTACTGAGGATCATATTCAATATTGATATGTGGACTTTACTGAATGGACTCTATGAGGATTCTTTATATTGATTTAATTAATTAATCCATATATTACCTATAAAATGATACACTTCTCCATATAAAATGCACTAATATTTATAATAATATACCAATTTTATAATGTGATCCACTGTGCCTAAATTAATTTAAGTGTAATATTACCATATTATAAATCATAAATCAATTAGAACAATGAATTATATATAAATAATATATAAATATATAAATACATATATATGAAGAGCCAGACATTAATTAATATATATATATATTGTCCCAATGTGATTAAATTACTCCTCGTGTTTATTTCACTCTGTTCTTCCAAAAAATACCATTCAAATATGCTCACCTCCTTTTTTGCCTAATTAAAGGCTTAATTAAAGCTTTATACTTTAATTAAAGGTGATTTGCTGGATAATGTGATCAAATCCTTTAGGATGGGATGAGCCTCAGATGACCTCTGTGTACTCCTCAGTCGGGCTTTGATAGTATGCTGGTGCCGGGATTTCTCCCTCCCTGCCCTGCAGGGTTTCTCTCCGTTCCTTTGCTCTTTATTCCAATTAATCCTCGTTTAAACATTAAAAGAGAAAAACATACATAGTGCCTTATCGTTTTCATAAAATGTGTGTTTATTTAGTGCCCCATATGCAGATGCACTCACAATGTGTACAATAAAACTCGCTTTGTTAAAATTTGCAGCCGTTATATTAAATCCGTGGGACAGCCTCCTCTGTGTGTCTCACTCACACGAAGTATACTCGCCGTCTGATGCCGGGTACGTAGTGGGGCACTGATGTCCCAGGATCAGGGCCCTCCTAACCCTCTTGTATTGAACTGTATTGATGCTGTATTGTCTCCCGTTATATTGTAAAGAGCTGAGCAAACTGTTGGCGCTACATAAATGCTGTATAATAATAATATATAAATCCTGTATAATAATAATATATAAATCCTGTATAATAATAATATATAAATCCTGCATAATAATATATAAATCCTGTATAATAATAATATAAATCCTGTATAATAATAATATATAAATCCTGTATAATAATAATATATAAATCCTGTATAATAATAATATATAAATCCTGTATAATAATATATAAATCCTGTATAGTAATATATAAATCCTGTATAATAATAATATAAATCCTGTATAATAATAATAATATATAAATCCTGTATAATAATAATAATAATAATATATAAATCCTGTATAATAATAATATATAAATCCTGTATAATAATAATATAAATCCTGTATAATAATAATATATAAATCCTGTATAATAATAATATAAATCCTGTATAATAATAATATATAAATCCTGTATAATAATATATAAATCCTGTATAGTAATATATAAATCCTGTATAATAATAATATAAATCCTGTATAATAATAATAATATATAAATCCTGTATAATAATAATAATATAAATTCTGTATTATAATAATAATAATAATATATAAATCCTGTATAATAATAATATATAAATCCTGTATAATAATAATATATAAATCCTGCATAATAATATATAAATCCTGTATAATAATAATAATATATAAATCCTGTATAATAATAATAATATAAATTCTGTATTATAATAATAATAATAATATATAAATCCTGTATAATAATAATATATAAATCCTGTATAATAATAATATATAAATCCTGCATAATAATATATAAATCCTGTATAATAATAATATAAATCCTGTATAATAATAATATATAAATCCTGTATAATAATAATATATAAATCCTGTATAGTAATATATAAATCCTGTATAATAATAATATAAATCCTGTATAATAATAATAATATATAAATCCTGTATAATAATAATAATAATATATAAATCCTGTATAATAATAATATATAAATCCTGTATAATAATAATAATAATAATAATAATATATAAATCCTGTATAATAATAATATAAATCCTGTATAATAATAATATATAAATCCTGCATAATAATATATAAATCCTGTATAATAATAATATAAATCCTGTATAATAATAATATATAAATCCTGTATAATAATATATAAATCCTGTATAGTAATATATAAATCCTGTATAATAATAATATAAATCCTGTATAATAATAATAATATATAAATCCTGTATAATAATAATAATAATATAAATTCTGTATTATAATAATAATAATAATATATAAATCCTGTATAATAATAATAATATAAATCCTGTATAATAATAATATAAAAAAAATATACATATATATAAAAAAATAAAATAATAATAATTATATATATATATATATATATATATATATATATATTTAATTATTGAAATATATTTTGAAATATATTGCATACGGCCAAAATTGTGGCATTTCAAGACATACAGTATATTTGAAAATGTATTTTTAAAATTATTTTTCATATATTTTGCAATAAAAAAGCAACATAATATATATATATATATATATATATGTATGTATGTATTGAAATATGTATTTTTTGTAGTACTTCAAATATATGTCAATATATCTGGGAAGAATATTTGTAAAATATACTTCAACTATATTTTTCTTCCACGCGGGTAATCTCAGCACAGACGGATTGCCGGCAGCACGCGTGTGTGCCCTCTACCTGTGGAAGTGCCGGATCACGTTCTGGGTACGTGAAGCAGTGCAGGAGAGCCACTCTGCTTCTGTAGAACTAGGTTATGTGGTCAGCAAGTGGTTAAAGGTGTAACAAAGTATATTCCATGGTGATTAGAATGTAACAATAGTCCATAACCCACACAGTAAGCAATTGGGTTGATTTACTAAAGGCAAATAGACTGTTCACTTTGCAAGGGAAGCTGCACCTTGCATGGGAATTTTCTCCAGAGCTTAGTGAGTGAGGTTACTCTCTGCTGACTTCCATCATCCAATCATGTGTAAGCAAACATTGCTACTGCTTTTATTATTCTTGGACGATTGGGTGTCTTTATTTTTTTTTCCTGAAAAATTTATTTTTGCCACATTCACCCGGCTTTGGGGAAATTCCCGTGCAATGTGCAACTTCCCTACAGAGCGTGCAGTCTAGTTGTCTTTAGTAAACCAACCCCTATTATCTCACGTTTTCTTGACGCAGTGAAGAATACAGTCTATCAAAGTTTTAAACCAAGTTTTTTTTTCTTTTACTGATGTTTAGAAGCCAAAATCTCAATGCTCGGCCAATTGTGAACCAGGAACCAGAAAAATGGCAGGATTGTCTATGCACCCGTGCTGCTATGACTGTGTCCCGTGTGCAGAGGGGGAGATATCCACCACCACCGGTATATTGTATTCTTTTCTATATATATATTGTGACAGTATGGCAATCTGTCACCCAGGATTCTCAACAAGGCAGGTTGAGGGGCTCCAGGCTAAGTGTTTGATACGGAGGAAAGTGGCTTTTCATTTTCCTCCTTTCTTTGTTAGGTCTGTTTTGGGATCTGGAGCCTGGAGATTTCAAAGAGATCTGGGAGGGATGAAATCTCCAATCCTGGGACCAGGAGACTGATTGCACAGGTGTGTGATGGCCTTTAGATAGAGTCAGGACCAGGGTTCTGGGCTCCACCCCGGCAGACAGGAGCCAGGAGGGCTCCACCCCGGCAGACAGGAGCCAGGAGGGCTCCACCCCGGCAGACAGGAGCCAGGAGGGCTCCACCCCGGCAGACAGGAGCCAGGAGGGCTCCACCTCGGCAGACAGGAGCCAGGAGGGCTCCACCCCGGCAGACAGGAGCCAGGAGGGCTCCACCCCGGCAGACAGGAGCCAGGAGGGCTCCACCCCGGGAGACAGGAGCCAGGAGGGCTCCACCCCGGCAGATAGGAGTCAGGAGGGCTCCACCCCGGCAGATAGGAGTCAGGAGGGCTCCACCAAGGCGAGGTGGAAGCCAAAAGCGGCAAGGAGCTGCTTGGTAGTAGCTATGTGCTAGTGGCCAGCTGTGTGCAAGAGCCATGGTTTTTGAAAGGGTCTGCAGGAGTCAGACGTAAGCCTGAAGAGGAAGGCCAGTGGAAGATTGTATATCTGAGAGAGCCAGGAGGCTGAATTTTGTTTATGTGGATGATCGATACCCCTGTGTGGGAAACTTCTGTTTTGAACTTTCATTTAAATAAAAGTGGGCTAAAAAAGGCCTTAAAAAAGAAAGCGAGTAGCTGTGTGCGTTTAAAAGCTCTACCACTTTGAAGCGAGTTCCCACAATATATATAGACCTTGAAAAAACTCCCCATTCAGATTTTGTCCCATATGGAAGTACACCCCACACACTGTCCAAGTATGCTTTCTAAGTCCTCCATGTTATTTTTATTATTATTATTATACAGGATATATATAGTGCTGACGGTTTACACAGCACTTTACAACATAAGGGCAGGCAGTACAATTTAGTACATTAGGAATCAGAGGGCCCTGCTTGTTAGAGCTTACAATCTAAGAGGGAGGGTCAAGAGATACAAAAGGTAATCACTGAGGGGGGATGGGCTAATGGACAATTGTTAGGTGGGGACAGGATAGGTCTCGCTGAAGAGATACATTTCAAGGGATCAGCTAAAAGTAGACAGAGAAGGAGATAGTCGGACAGATTGGGGTAGGGAGTTCCAGAAAATGGGAGAGGCTCTGGAGAAGTCCTGGAGGCGAGTATGGGAGGAGGTGACTAGAGAGCAGGAGGTCTTGGGAGGAACGAAGAGTGTGATTTGGTTGGTATTTTGACACCAGGTTGGTGATGTAGCTGGGTGCAGAGTTGTGGATGGCTTTGTAAGTAAATTATTGTTAGTATTTTGAATTTAATTCATTGGATGAATGGAAGCCAATGTAGGGATCGGCAGAGAAGGGCAGGGGCGTATTTACCACAAGGCAAACAAGGCACTTGCCTAGGGCGGCATTTTTCAGGGGGGCAGCTCCCCTCCCCAGAAGAAGGGATGGAAGAAGAGACACGCACACCATGGGAACCAGGTGGGATCTGAGAGAGGCTGCGGGCTGCTTGATGGTGTATGTATAGCCTGACTCTCTTTTCCAGGATGTCAGGAGCTGTGAATATGGGTGTCTTTCTCTCTATCAAAGGGAAGGGGGTAGTGGAAGGCTCTCCCAGATGGAAGGCAGAGGTGTTGTTGGTCAATGTCAGGCTCTCTCCGTGGGAGGGGGAAGGGGGGGTGTTGGTCGGTGTCTGTGGGGGCAGATGATTTTTGTGTTGCCTAGGGCAGCACAACACCTAAATACACTACTGGAGAAGGGTGAATGGCTGGTAAGGTGGATGGGCCTGGCTCATGGAGGGCAGATAGCCTATGTGAAGGTCATCCAATGAGGAGGGAGTTGCAGTAGTCGGAGGTGACCGGGGAGTGAGTAAGAAGCTTTCTGGTGTCATTGGTTAGGAAGAGGCGTATCTTGGAGATGTTGCGGAGGTTGAGGTGGCAAGCTTTGGACAGGGATTGGATGTGGGGCCAAAAGGAGACTTCAGAATCCAGGATTACAACTATCACCTTGGCATGCAGGGACGGGATGATGGTTGATCTTGATGTAGATGTCAGGGGAAGAGGCACGTGGGGGAGGAAATATTGTTATTAACAATATATATATTTACTAGTAATGGCGGCGATCAGCGACTTATAGCGGGACTGTGGGACTGCAACGGGCATTCTGACACTGGGGGGGGACCTGACTTGATGTCACTCACACCCCCACTGACACCAATACAATGATCAGTGCTAATAAAAAGCACTGACACTGTACTAATGGCACTGGAAGGGGTTATCATCTGGGGCGATCAAAGGGTTAACTGTGTGCTGTTTTACTGTGTGCTGTGCTTTCAACTGTAAGCACGCTGCTTTGTATGGCTCTGCTATGCAAAGCAGTGTGCAGGAGATGACAGAGGAGAGAACTGTATTGTTTACATACAGTTCTCTCCCTTTGTCGGTAATGCTCCACAATCAACAGGTGCCGGCGAATAATCACCTGGGGACCCGGTGATTGACAGCTGAGCCTGCGAATAGCGGCACAGGAATATATATATGTGATTTTGCACACCCCTGCCGCCCTGTAGCACATATCAGCTATAGGGCAGTAGGAAAATGGTTAAAGTGTATTTTTTCCCAAACAATTGCACTTGAAAAACCGCTGCGCAAATACCACGTGACATAAAAAATTGCAACAGTCACCACTTTATTCTCTAGGGTCCCTGCTAAAAAAAAAAAAAAGTATTTTCTAGCTAAAAGTATTGATATTTACTTGTCAACAAAAAGTGCCAGAAAAGGTCTTCAGGTGGATTTATTTAGCAGAGCCTGATTGGTTCAAAATGCTGTTTGTTCCTCTACCCGTCTGAGTGCTCCTGTAGAAGTATCCTAAGAGGCTTATACTAAGATTCAGATAGTTATACTAGGTGCTTTTAATTGAATTGAATTTTCTATTACATGGGAATTACAGTGAAGGAAATGCGTATTTGCTCCCCGGCTGATGTTGAATATTCGCCCCTCACAAAGAAATGATCGGTGTAAAAATCGAATGTTCGGGGTATTGTAACACTGAGAGACAGAATACAACAACAAATTCAGCAGAAATGCGTCTAACAAATGATGACTGATCTGCATGTTCATGAGGGAAAGAAGGATTTGATCCCCTTCACAAAACATGACTTAGTACTTGGTGACAAATCCCTTGTTGGCAATTACAGAGGTCAGATGTTTCCTGGAGTTGGCCCCCAGGTTCGCACTCATCTCAGGAGGGATTTTGGCCCACTCCTCTTGGCAGATCCTCTCCAAGTTATTAAGGTTTGGTGGCTGACGTTTGGCAACTCGAACTTTCAGCTCCCTCCACAGATTTTCAATCGGATGAAGGTCTGGAGACTGGCTAGGCCACTCCAGGACCTTAATGTGCTTCTTCTTGAGCCACTCCTTTGTTGCCTTGGCCGTTTGTTTTGGGTCATTGTCATGTTGGAACACCCATCCATGACCCATTTTCAATGCCCTGACTGAGGGAAGAAGGTTTCCACCCAAGATTTGATGGTACATTGCCCCGTCCATCGTCCCGTTGATGCTGTCAGTTGTCCTGTCCCCTTAGCAGAAAAACACCCCCAAAGCAGAATGTTTCCACCACCATGTTTCACAGTTGGGATGGTGTTCTTGGGGTCATGGGCAGCATTCCTCCTCCTCCAAACACGGCGAGTTGAGTTGATGCCAAAGAGCTCAATTTTGGTCTCATCTGACCACAACACTTCCCACCAGTCCTCCTCTGCATCATTCAGATATTCAGTGGCAGACTTCAGACGGGCCTGGACATGTGCTTTCTTGAGCAGAGGGACCTTGCGGGCACTGCAGGATTTCAGTCCTTGTTGACGTAGTGTGTTACCAATTATTTTCTTGGTGACTGCGGTCCCAGCTGCCTGGAGATCATTGACAAGATCCTCACGTGTAGTTCTGGGATGATTCCTCACTGTTCTCATGATCATTGACACTCCACGAGGTGAGATCTTGCATGGTGCACCAGACCTAGGGAGACTGACACTTGTTTTGTGTTTCTTCCATTTGTGAATGATTGCACCAACTGTTGTCACCTTCTCACCAAGCTGCTTGGCCATAGTTTGGTAGCCCAGTCCAGCCTTGTGTAGGTCTACAATCTTGTCCCTGACATCCTTGGACAGCTCTTTGGTCTTTGCCATGGTGGAGAGTTTGGAATCTGATGGTTTGATTGCTCCTGTGGACAGGTGTCTTTTATACAGGTAACACAGTGAGATTAGCAGCACTCCCTTTAAGAGACTGCTTCTAATCTCAGCTTGTTACCTGTATGAAAGACACCTGGGAGCCAGAAATCCTGCTGAATGATAGGGGATCAAATCCTTCTTTCCCTCATGAACATGCAGATCAGTCATCATTTGTTAGACGCATTTCTGCTGAATTTGTTGTTGTATTCTGTCTCTCAGTGTTACAATACACCGAACATTCGATTTTTAGACCGATCATTTCTTTGTCAGTGGGCAAACATTCAAAATCAGCAGGGGAGCAAATACGCATTTCCTTCACTGTATATGTCAAAATCAAATTTGCACTGATTCACAATGGAAGAAGTATTTGCCTCCTTAAAACTACAGTTTAATTATTTAAAAAAAAAACAATAATATTTGTTGCTCTTTGGCAGACAGTAAGAGCTGCATGAAATGCACAGAAGAAGAATGGCCCAACGAGAAGAAGGATCGGTGTATTCCAAAACGTCTGGAATTTCTTTCTTACACAGATGATATCTCTATAATATTTATATTCATTTCCGTCTCACTCTGCATTGTGACTTTCTTAGTGGTGGGGATATTTATATATTATCTGAACACTCCCATCGTTAAAGCCAACAATAGAAACTTGAGTTTTGTTCTCCTTGTCTCCATCTTGTTGAGCTTCCTCTGTGTGTTCTTGTTCCTTGGCCAGCCACTGGATATAACCTGTATACTCCGTGTCATGACATTTGGAGTCATCTTCTCCATAGCCATCTCCTCTCTTCTGGCTAAAACAATCATTGTTTACATCGCTTTCAGAGCCACCAAACCTGGCAGCTACTGGAGGAAATGGCTTGGAGCCACACTGGCCAATTCCATAGTGTCCGTGTGTTCATCCATTCAAGTAATAATATGTCTCATTTGGATGTCTGTATCTCATCCTTTTCAGGAAATGGACACTCACTCTTATCAGGACAAGATCGTCATTCAGTGTAATGAAGGGTCTGTTATCGGGTTCTACTCTGTGTTGGGTTATATGGGGTTTCTGGCAGCTGTGAGTTTTCTTCTGGCTTTCATGGTGAGGACATTACCGGACAGTTTTAATGAGGCCAAATACATCACCTTCAGCATGCTGGTGTTCTGCAGTGTCTGGATTAGCATGATCCCGGCCTATCTGAGCACCAGAGGGAAATACATGGTGGCTGTGGAGATATTCGCTATATTGGCCTCAAGTGCTGGACTTCTAGGTTGCATATTTTTCCCCAAATGTTTTCTAATTCTATTTAAGCCCAGCTTGAACACTCAGGCATGTCTACTTGGAAACAAAAAACCTTAAATAGCCAATATCTTAAATCTTCATAAAATGTAGACTCTTTTTTCTTTTCCATTCATTACTTACACGTTATTGAACAAAAACTATTTGTTTATAAACAGTAATAATAACTTGTTATGCAACTATGGTTGAACTGGATGGACTTTTGTCCTTTTTCAGCCAGACTAACTATATGTAACTATATGTAAGGTTTGTTAGAAAAAAAATATAATAATTTCACATGGTACAAAGAGGTTGAAAGAGAAGTGGTTATAGGGGCAGACAGGGATGGGTGAAAAAGTGTTCCAAAGGCCCATTTTACTATACAATATGTAGAAATGTAAAAGAGGAGGAGATTTGAAGTAGCTGGAGGGATACTTGTTTATACGTAAACATATTTCTAACGGTAAATGTGGTTTCTGTTTGAAAAAGTAATTCCATTCTAATTGAGGGCACAATACTAGATCATATCCCGAAACACCTAAAGGTTTGGCAGCCATGGGTGGACCACTGTTTACCACAACATTTTGACCAGTCGTTACTGGAACCTTGACTGCGTACTTTGACTTTCCCCAATGATGGCTTATGCCGGCCTGTCCTTTGGCCACTATACCCAACCAACCCCCTGGTTCTTAAAGCAGGCCATAGACGGGTCAAAAACTTGCCGTTTTAAAAAAAAAAAAAATGAAAAATCGGTCGTTCAATTGGCCGACGTTACCACCAATGGTAAAGAAATAGGCCGATTTTTGTCCCGTCTACGGCTGGCATTTAACCCCATAATTACTTCTGTCCCTTGCAGAGAGCTCCGCTATTATATTCTGCATGAAAAATCTTGCAGTTGCAACAATGTATCCATTTGTATCCATTTTGGATGCATATGTTTTTATTCGGATACAAATGGATGCATTGTTACAACCGCAAGACTTTTCATATAAAATATAATAGCGGACTGGAATTCTTCTTCTTATTTTTCTTCTTCTTCATTTTCTTCTTCTTTTTCTTCTTTTTCTTCTTCTCTTCTTTTCTTCTTTTTATTCTTCTTTTTCTTCTTCTTCTTCTTCTTTTTCTTCTTATTCTTCTTCTTGCAGGTCACGGCTCATGTGCAGATTTTTTTATCAGTAAAATGATCCGCCAATTTGCCCATCATTGCCAGGAAAATCGGCCGATCGTCAAAATCAGCCACAAATTTTCCAACATGACCAATAAAAAAAATGTGCCAAAACTCTGAAAAATGGCCAACCAATTAACCCACTAATGGTGTGAAAATCGGTCGATTTTCGACCTGTCTATGGCCGGCATTACTCTTCTTTCCTTCTGCTTTTCCTTTTCTTTAATCATTTAATTGTCTTAAATGAGTGAACTAGGCTGTGTTCCATTGATAGGTGCTGGCTGTACTATGGTGTCCGTTTATGACACAGAGAATAGCTGCGATTCAACGGATCTCAGCTATTCTCTGATCATTCACAGTTTATGACACTCGGGAGATCATGTCAGCCCTTCTCTGGAGATCTGTGTTCTCCCTCCAGATTCTCCAGTCCAGAGCTGGAGAATCAGAGGGACCACAAACTAAGCAGAGATAATTTACCTCTGCTTAGTAAACTGATCTTTTACTGTAATCTCGCGAGATTATAGTAAAATCAGCCGTTTTCCAGAGTTTGTAGACCATTCTCCAGCATTTGGAGATCGTTCTCCCTTCGTTCGGAGAACTGCTTCATAAACTGCATTCACAGGAGAACTGTGTTCTCCGAGAATGCCAGAGAACTGAGCAGCGATCTATTACCGCTGGTTCATAAATGGACACCTATGTACTTTTATGGAAAAGTCTCAAGTTCTCTTTGTATGGCTTCCTTTGTGTGAAATCCCCGGAGATCCTGCCAGTCCCTCTGCTCTCCTATTACGGTGTACGTTTATTAAGCAGAGATAATTTATCTCATTTCAGTTCTCAGGGAAAAGTCGTCTCCTCTGTCCCCCTGATTATGAAGTAGAGTACATGTGTTCTCAGAAGGAGAAGAGAGGAGAAATCAGTGTAGAAGACGAAGGGGCTGCATGTGATCTGAGATAATTGTGTGATTACAGATCACCCGAGTCTAAATAGTGAAACCAAAGTTACAAAGACCACGCAATGACATGAAAATAATAAGCACTGACCACTGCTACATTTTGGCACATACATGTGTTTCAGTTGCTTTTTTTCTGCATCCAAAACGCACAGAAAGTAGGTGATATGGTGGTCAATGTCAAAGTTCACATCAGCGCTTGCAGTTCCAGTGCGTTCCGGATGCAGAAAAAAAAAAGTAGGACAGGCTGCAGTTTTCTGCACAGAACTGTACTGGAACGCGGTAAAACGCATACCAAATGCACCAGAATACACTGGAACACACCAAAAACACACTGGAATGCACATGTCCCTATTTAATCTCTTTGTGCCGGACACACGCAAATGTGCAGCCTCCCGGAGTCTGGGCCTTGACGCCAAGCGGCCGCACATTTGCGTGCAATTAAGAAAAACATATGTGCTGAGAGCAGGCGCCCTGCCCGCTCCCAGCACACATGTCCGCTACTCACGGAAAGGTCCCGATCTCCTCTTTCGATCGGGACCTTTCCCGATCATGTGACTGCCGTGATGGCGAATCATGGTGGTCACATGACCTTAAAACCCAGCCCCGCCTCTCGACTTCTGAAACTCTTAAAGGGCCGGGATGAGTTGGCGCCAATGGGTTAAATTGAAGAAAAAGAGAGAGGGAAAAATGAACTGTAGTACATAAAAAACACACTGGAATGCATCAAAAAGGCATAAAAAAACACATAAAAAATGCACCAGAACACGTCAAAAACACGCATCTGGACTGTGTTTCTATTGCGTGAACCAGCCCTAAATGTGTATTTTGGCTCCTTTTTACTGTACATTTTAGCATTATTTACATGCATTTTGCTGCTTTTTAACATGTTGTATTTTTTTAATGCCGTGGGTCTTTTTAATGAGCATTTTAGCATTTTTCTAAACACATATTGATGAGCTTTTACACACATTTTGGCACAGGCTATTTAAACATGCACTTTGGTGTGGTTTGTAACGCACATTTTGCCACTTTTCATACCACATATTTTGGCACTTTTTTAACCCCTTCACGCCGGTGCCTCCCGGCCCTTTAAGAGTTTCAGAAGCCGGGAGGTGGGGCAGAGTTTAGAGTCATGTGACTCTTTTGGTATTTAATCACTTCGGGGTTTTTTATTCTTTCTTAAACAAACCAAAAACCGCTGAAAATTTTGAAAAAATAAACATTTTTTCTTAGTTTTTGTTATAAAATTTTGTAAATAAGTGATTTTTCTCCTTCACTGATGTGCGCTAATGAGGCTGCAGTGATGGGCACTGATAGGTGGCACTGATGGGCACTGATGAGGAGGCACTGGTAGGTGGCACTGATGGGCATTGACAGGTATCACTGATGGGCACTGAAAGGCAGCACTGATATATGGCACTGATATATGGCACTGATAGGCGGCACTGACTGGCACTGTTAGGCGGCACTGACTGGCACTGATAGGCAGCACTGACTGGCACTGATAGGCAGCACTGACGGGCACTGATAGGTGGCACTGATGCACACTGATAGGCGGCACTGACTGGCACTGATAGGC
Organism: Staurois parvus; assembly: GCF_062004578.1. Lineage (NCBI taxonomy): Eukaryota > Metazoa > Chordata > Amphibia > Anura > Ranidae > Staurois > Staurois parvus. The sequence continues at coordinate 3,032,858 of NW_028318502.1, read as the reverse complement.
GGCACTGACTGGCACTGATAGGTGGCACTGATTGGCAGCACTGATAGGTGGCACTGATTGGCATTGATAGGTGGCACTGACTGGCACTGATGGGTGACACTGAAAGGCATCTCAGATGGGCACTGATATGTGGCATTGATGTGGCACTGATGGGCACTGGCACGTGGCACTGTTCAGCACTGACAGGTGGTTAAGGGTTTCAGAAAACGGGGCGAGGTTTAGGGTCATGTGACCATCGTGGCATGCCGTCATGGCAGTCACATGATTGGGAAAGGTCCCGATCGAAAGAGGAGATCGGGATCTTTCCGTGAGTACCGAACGTGTGTGCAGGGAGCGCGCTCTCGGCACATATGTCCTTTTATAATAGAACGCAAATGTGCGGTCGCTTGGTGTCTAGGCCCAGATGCCGGGAAGCCGCACATTTGCGTTCGGCCGGCGTGAAGAGGTTAAAGTGAATTTTCATTTGGTTTTTATGCATATTTTGGCAAACGGCACATCTGCTGGCCACTTTTGGGTGCCATGAACAAATAATGGCACCGCAAACATGACATGCATTTTCCAGAACACGCACAAAAACGCAATTAAAAAATTAGCCACAATACTTGTTAAAAAAGCACCAAAATGCACATAAAAATTTTAACTCACATTTTTTCAAAAAAGCAGCCAAATGTTTGTTAAAAACTGCACCAAAATGTGCATTAAAAAGGCCCCAAAAAGCGAAAAGGAAACCTTTTGTGGGCATGGGGTGTTGTGTGTTTCTTCAAGGCGCATTTTGGTGCGTTGATAGCGTATTTGTCAAATGACAAAATGTGCAGCAAAATGCATGTCTGCTAAGTGCATTTGGGGTGCCATTAACAATGAATGGCACCCAAAGGTGCACTGCGTATTTTAACACAATTTTAGCACAATTTGGAACTGCGGCAAGAATTGTGCTAACAATTCAGCAGATGGCCTGGAACTGAGCAAAACTAAGGGGAGGGCCAGCATGAATGGGGCTTGCAGATGAGGCGGAGATTCTAATAGGGTGGGAGTATAGGCAGGGGCGGACTGACAACTCATGGGGCCCCCAGGCAATAGGGGCCCCTGTGTCCTTGCCCACACTAAAAAAAGCCTATAAAAAAGGTACCAGGGGCATTTCATGGGGCCCCCTACTGACTCGTGCCCTCGGGCAGTGCACAAGTGCTCAAATGGTCAGTCCGCCCCTGAGTATAGGCATTTGGTATGGGTGGTGGCTCACCTGATTGGCATTTTTGAGTGAAGAGGGAGGTCTTTCCAGGATGAGGAGAGGGGTTGGGACTTGTCGAGGCTCGGTCGGAGCTTGTGCCAGCACTGGTGAGGTTTCTCCCGCCCGCCCTGGACCCATTTTCGTTTTTGTTTCAAGTTCCTGGTTCTGTCCTTCGTGTTTGTTTTGCCGTTTTGTTTTTTTTTTGGGGTTCTTTTTTATTTTTATTTTTTTTTCTTTGCATTTTGTGTCTTGGGGTCCTTGTCTTGAGCTTTTTGTCATGGCAGCTGGCAGGGGTCGCTGGGTCTTTGAAGGAGTGATATTTTTGAGGATTATGGGTTGGACCCATCGTAGGTATGGGTGTCCATTCCCAATTATGAGGTTACATTGGTGAGGTTGTAGTTAATGGACTGTACTTGGTACTATGTAGCTGTAGCATTGTCCCTGAGGCGGTGTAGTAGTGGCTGGGGGGCCTTCTCAATGGGTTTCAGGTACAGCCAAGTTATTTTGATGTGATTAGCAGTGCCTTCGAAGACCTTGGACCCGGTTGGGATTATTAATGTCAATTAATACATTGATTGTACTTGATGCATTGTTATGTAATAGTTATGTTAAATAAATGGGCTGCTATGGCCGTTTTGACACCAAAGAAGGAGAGTCGTGTGGTTATTTCAGGTGGGGGAAGATTGAGGGGTGGTTGTTTTATTAGTTGGCTGGTAAGTATTAGCCTCGATAATCTGCATGTTCCTCAGTCATGCATTGCTTAGGTGTGAATGCATTCTAAACAACAATATACTATAACTATACTGTGTGTGTGTGTATATATATATATATATATATATATATATATTCACCATCTGTTACTTTTATCAGTAAATGTCATTATGTAATGCACTAGGCCGGTGCGCCCTCTGTTTGTGTTCTTTGCTTCTAGTGTTTTGGACTAACCCAGTCCTTTGACAGCAGCAAGGCGCACAACTGGGGGAATCAATGGTAGAGAAGAATCTGGGGGGGTCAATGGTGGAGAAGGATCTGGGGGGGTCAGTGGTGGAGAAGGATCTGGTGGGGTCAATGGTGGATCTAGAGGGTCAGTGGTGGAGAAGGATCTGGGGGGGTCAGTGGTGGAGAAGGATCTGGGAGGGTCAGTGGTGGAGAAGGATCTGGGGGGTCAATGGTGGAGAAGGATCTGGGGGGGTCAGTGGTGAAGGATCTGGGGGGGTCAATGGTGGAGAAGGATCGGGGGGGTCAATGGTGGAAAAGAACCTGGGGGGGTCAATGGTGGAGAAGGATCTGGGGGGTTCAATGGTGGAGAAGGATGGGGGGGGGGTCAATGGTGGAAAATGGATCTGGGGGGGTCAATGGTGGAGAAGGATCTGGGGGTTCTGGGAGATCACAAGCTTAATAATGACATGCAATGCCAAGCTGCGGGTTATAAAGCGAGCAAAATCCTCTCTTGTATTAGGAGAGGTATAGACTCCAGACAGAGAGATATCATCCCCCCCCCCAGTACAAATCGTTAGTTATACCTCATCTGGAATATGCAGTTCAGTTTTGGGCACCAATTCACAAAAAGAACATTGGGGAACTGGAGAAAGTACAGAGAAGGGCAACCAAACTGATAAGAGGCATGGAGGAGATCAGCTATGAGGAAAAAAATGTAAAAAATCCTCCTGCGCTCAACGGACTGATCACTATTACACAGCTGCTGCCACTCAACTTACAACAACAAGTCCAAACAAAAGGAAAAAAATAGTGAAGCGCTTATATCACATAAATAAAGAAAATTAAAGTGCATTCAAAAAAAATAGTATAAATTTCATATTCTTTTGTGACAAATCTATATATTACACACTAATACCTCCCTCTAATGGGAGAAAAAAATAGTGCAACCAAATATAATTATGCTTTTAGTGGTTCAACACACACTGTGAAGAAACCTATTATACCGTGCATATCATTAGAAATTCCAATATACAACAAAAATGTGAATAAATTAGTGAATAAAAAATTATAGAGTATATCAATTATCCACATAAAATAGTGTCTAATTCACACACATGTTATATACATCATAAGTGAAAAAAGAAAAATGTCCATGCATGTGACTCTGTGCTTTTTTTGAAAAACACACGTGATCTCCACTTCTAGGTGCAAATTAAATCCTCCAAATGGCAGCAATGCCTGCTCACCTCCCCTCCTTGACCCACACAGGGCCCCAAAGCTGTTTCCATCTCAGTGGTATATTGTCAGGGCAGGGGCCGAGGAACGGACAGGCAGGCCTAACAATGTAACGCACTGGCTGACGACAACCACCACCCACAGACCGAAGTCCCTCAGGGTGCGGAGTCTAAGTCCCAGGCTGCCCTTCACCAGGGCCCCTGATGGTGGGGATGGACTTGACGCAGCCAGGAACCAGGTCGCGGCCCCCGAGACACCTCAGCTGCGGTAATGGCTGCCGCCAATGGCGTGTAGCTGGTGGAAGAGACAAAAGAGTAGTCAGACAGGCCGGGTCAACAACAACAGGACAAAACAGTACAGGACAGCAGACGAGAATCTCCTCTGGCAGACTCCTTATTCCTTCTCCTCTCTTAATTCTCCACTCCAGACTCATAGAAATACATAAAACTTTCCATAGTGTAGTATATTTATTTGGAAAGGGTAAAACACCATAAATTGTTACATTCACATTATCCTCTTGGTTCACAGGCATTTTTTATCACAACCTATGGGTAAATCTGCATGCACTGGGTTCCAGTGCGTCGTGACTTCATCAGGGTTACCGCCCCCCGGTGACTCAATTGTATTTATAAGGAAAAAGCCTCATTGAATTCTATAGTGAGGGCGGACTTATGGCAGACATCTTGTTGAAGTCCAGCACTCACATACATAAGGACTATATTATCCTGCCCCATAGGTGAACACTAGTGCCGAAATAAAAAGTTCCTCCTACAATATCCTTCCTTAAATAATTTATACATTCATACATATACTAAATTAAAATCCTCCAACATTTAAAAACCAAGTTTACAACTTTATTAATACACTAATATGACTCCTGAGACTTTAGTATAAATTAATATTGAAATATAAAAAAATATTTTTATTTAATAAATCTTAATAAAGACTAGCATATTAGGAGGATATATATATCCAAAAAATATATATATAATAAATAAAAAATAATAAAAATAAATATATATAAAAAAAATTTAAAATTGAAAATAAACAAAATAAAATAATAAAAAAAAAAAAAGAAGAAAAGAAAACCCTGGGGTAAAGGAGTATTATCTACACAGCGACAAAAATGATTTAAATAAATAATCATAAAATACATTAAATATTTATTTAAAAAATATTTTATCTTTTGAATGGTATGTTATAAAATTTAAATGTGACATGCACAAATAGCCATAGCTTGGGTTTACAAATAATAACTTTATATCTCATCAAATATCACTTTAACCAAGCTTATATTAATAAAATCCATATATATTACATATTCTAAAATTATGTTACCAGATGAGCCGACAATTATTTAAAAAGTTTAAACTTTAAAAGTCACTAATAAAACAATTGAGGTCAAACTCGATATTAAGACCATACGGTGCCTGCGTATGCATAATATACATCCATCTGGATTCTGCTTGACTCAGGGATTTAATTTTATTACTCCCCCTCCAATGACTTACGTACTTCTGTATACCCCAAAACTTCAGGCCTGAAGGGTCTTTATTATGCTATTTAAGGAAGTGCCGGGAAACGCTATGTTTAGGGAACCCCTTTTTTATATTTTGCACATGTTCCCTCATGCGTTTCCACAAGGGCCTTTTTGTTCTTCCTATATATTGATAACCACATTCACATTCGAGGCCATATACTACTCCCTCTGTGTGGCATGAAATGAAATCCTTAATCTTGTATACCGTTCCATCATAATTAGCCATTTTTACCCTTTGTTTCTCTGCATGCATAACAGTGTCGACACGGGAAGAAACCGACTTGATCAAGAAATGTGATACTCTTCTTTTTAACTGGCGGATCGAGTACATTTTTTACTAGTCTCGTCCTAAGAGAGGGCGCCTTCCTATATATAAATTTTGGATTGTCTCCCAAAATTTTATTCAGATCGGGGTCAGTTTTAAGGATAGACCAATGTTTGGAAAATATTTTCTCAATTTTCTTGTGATGGACATTACAGTCTGAAATAATTGCCATTTGACTATCAAAATTTTCCTTTCTGTTTTTGTCCACAATCAACAACTCCCTCTCCATATTTTGGACTTCCATTATTCTCTTCTCTATTTCTTTTTCAGGGTAGCCTTTTTTAACTTGTTGCCGACCGCAGATAGCCGAATGACGGCTGCACTGCGGCCGGCCAGTTCTGAGTGGACGTCATATGACGTCCTCCCAGAATGCGCTTTTCCAGATCCTTAATGACCATCTGTCAGGGGGCGCGCACCCGGCGATCACCATGATCGCTGTGTCCTACGGACACAGCTGATCACGTGATGTGATAAAAGGCCAATCACAAGGGCCTTTTACCACGTGATCAGCGGTGTCCAATGACACGCTGATCAGAGGGAAATGCAAGTGCCGGTTCTCGGCTGCACTTTCCTCACGCTGTCAGATCATGAGGAAAGTACTGTCGAGAACCGGCAGTTGTCAGAGCGAGGATCGGCACCGATCATCAGGGCACTGATGATCAGTGCCCTGATGATCGGTGCCCAGCAGTGGCACCCGCAAGTTCCGCCCACCTGGGCCCAGCAGTGCACCCACTAGCTCCGCCCACCTGTGCCCAGCAGATCACCCACCTGTGCCCAGCAGTGCACCCACCTGTGCCACTCTGCAGTGTCACCCACCTGTGCCCAGAAGTGCCACCTACCTGTGCCCAGCAGTGCCACCCACCTGTGCCCACCCACCTGTGCCCACCAGTGCCACCCACCTGTGCCCACCAGTGCCACCCACCTGTGCCCACCCACCAGTGCAGCCCAGCAGTGCTGCCAGTCAGTGCCACCAGTCAGTGTCCAGCGGTTGTGCCAGTCAGTGCCGCCAGTCAGTGCCCAGCAGTGATGCCAGTCAGTGCCGTCTATCAGTACCCATCATCAGTGTCACCTATCAGTGCCGCCTATCAGTGCTGCATATTAGTGCCGCCTATCCGTGACACCTCATTAGTGCTGTCTATCAGTGCTGCCTATCCATGCCACCTCATTAGTGCTGCCTATCAGTGCCCTTTAGTGCTGCCTATCAGTGCCCATCAGTGCCGCCTATCAGTGCCCATCAGTGCTGCCTCATCAACGCACATCAGTGAAGGAGAAAAATTACCTGTTTGAAAAATTGTATAATAGAATCAAAGAAACTTTTTTTTTTTCAAATTTTTTGCACTTTTTTTATTTATAGCGCAAAAAATAAAATGCACAGTGGCGATTAAATACCACCGAAGGAAAGCTCTATTTGTGAGAATAAAATTATCAAAATTTCATATGGGTACAATGTTGCATGACCGCGCAATTGTCAATCAAAGTGCGGCAGCGCTGAAAGCTGAAAATTGGCCTGGTAAATAAGGGGGTATAAGTGCCTGGTAGGCAAGTAGTTAATAAACGTATCTCCTATAATCTTAGCTTGTTTCTTATATTCTTCCTTTTTAGAACAATTCCTTCTCAATCTCACTAACTGGCCCTTAGGTATGTTATAAAGCCATGGGCGGTGATGACAACTGTCTGATGGTATGAATACATTGCGATCCACTTCTTTAAAGTAAGTATTTGTAAGGATCTTCCCTTGTTGATTAATAATATTGAGATCTAAGAAATTAATTTTTTCATTATCATATATCCAGGAGAATTTGATATTTTTAAATTATTATTTAATCCATTCAAAAAATCAATTAACAGTTGGCTACTCCCCTTCCATATGATGATTACATCATCAATATATCGATAATACGAAATAAGCTCATGTGGGGTTTGTTTATAAATGGCTTTCTCCTCCCAATGGGCCATATACAGATTGGCAACGCTGGGGGCAAACCTTGCCCCCATCGCAACTCCCCTAATCTGCTGGAAGAAAGTATGATTGTGCCAAAAATAGTTATGTAGGAGACAAAACTCTAAACACTCTAATAAAAATTTCCTTTGTAATCGTTGAATTTCACTATATTTTTCAAGACCCCACTTCACAGCTTCCATCGCTCCATCATGGTCGATGATGGTATACAGTGAAGTCACATCTGCACTTGCTAGAATTATTTCAGGATGACCCTCAATTTTTTCTAATATTTGAATTAGATTTTTCGTGTCCTGAAAGTAAGCTTTAGTTCTCTTCACTACCGGCTGTAGATAAAAGCCCACATATTGACCAAGTCTCGACAGAACTGATTAAATGCCATTCACTATTGGTCTACCCGGAGGTTCCTTTAAATTTTTGTGAATTTTTTGGTACAGTATATATCAACGGAATACGGCAAGTATCAGGTACCAAATATTTAGTTTCCTTTTTGTTCAAGATTTTTTTATTTTCTCCTTTTTGTACGAGTTTGACCAATTGTTTCTTATATAACAATGTGGGATCTTTCGAAATTACTTTATAAGTGGTATCATCTGCCAATTGTCGCGCTAATTCTTTTAGGTAGTAGTCTTTCGATAAAACCACTATACCCCCTCATTTGTCAGCGGGCCTGATGACTATATTGTCTCTCTTGGAGAGTCTATTGATCCCTGTTTGAATGCTTATATTGTTATTGCATTTAGGAATTTTCAAATTTTCCAGATCCTTAATGACCATCTGTCAGGGATCGCGGCGGCTCCTCTTCCGGCACACGCGTACTAGCGGCGGCTCACGCCGGGACACAAGCACCAGGTCCCGGCGGGCCGCAGCTGACAGGACGCCACGCATGCGCAGTAGGAGCCGCAGGCGCGCCTCGGGCGGCCAATGACAGCCCGGGGGCGCGTCCTGGACGGCCAATGACAGTGCAGGGCGCAATATTTAAAGATGCCCTGCACTGTCACAAATTGCCGCAAGGTCTATCTGTGATCCTGAGTTCCTGTACCTGCATATTGACCCTGATTGCCCTGACTACGCTGCCTTCTCCTGTGCTTTGACCCGGATTGTCCTGACTACGCTGCCTTCTCCTGTGCTTTGACCCGGATTGTCCTGACTACTCTGCCTTCTCCTCTCCTGATCCCCGGCTTGTTTGACCTATCTGCGGACTGACTTATCCTGCTGACCCTGCGTGTGACCTGACTACTCTTTGCCTACCGATTCTGTACCTCGCTTACCCCACGGGACCACTGCTCGTGACCCATCCTGCTAGATCCCGCTGTCCTCCTCACATCTGGCTCTCCCGGTACCTATACATCCCCGGAGGTTCCCTCTGCCACTGGTGGGCCTGCTCGGAGGTCGTGACCTGGCCCTGGTCTGTTACAAGTCCATCCCCACCATCAGGGGCCCTGGTGAAAGCACAGACCGGGACTTAGATTCCACGCTTTGGGTAGGTCTGTCCAGTGGGCCGCTGGAGGCACCACCTGGCGGATCATAACACCATCTGTTTGAATACTTCAATATGGTTATTGTTATGTACCTGCGGATTAAAAAGAGATTTATTCGAAAGATGACTATGTACAATTTTACTGCTAGCACCATTAGCTAAATTATTCTTTGCTCCTGGTAAATGTAAAAAATACTTTTTAATATTTAGTTTACGGATACATTTTTGTGCATCAACGTAAACCTCAAATTTATTTGCCGCCTTAGGTGGTGCAAATTTCAGGCCCTTATCAAGGGCCATGATCTCTTCCTTAGATAATTCACATCCACTTAAATTAAAGACCCCTTCCCCTATTGTTCTCTTTTTCTTTTGTTGTTTCCTCCCTGCCCGGCACCCCCTCCTTTTGGTGGACTTTTCCACCTTACAATCTCTGGACTCCTGTCCCTCTCTAAAAAATCTCTCTGGGGTAATTCATCTCTCAGTGGCTCATATCTATTATACAGTCCTATAGGACTTCTTCCCTCACCATACGGTGGGTACCATCTTTCTTGTGGATATTGCCTTGGACTTCTTTCTTGATAATAGTTATATACAGGTCTCTGATAATAATCTGGTCTATATGGACCATGATTATTTCCTTTATAATAATTATTTGGTCTTCCCCCATTTTGGTGCGGTCTCCAATTATTGCCACCTCCCTTAAACTTTTTCCGATGAGAACCCCCATTATTGTTAGGTCTCCATCCATTTCGGGGTGTATGATGAGGTGGACCATTAGGCTGATAGTTGCCCTTCCTTTCATTATTATTTTTTTGTTTTTCCTGAGTGGTTGTGAAGGAAGGTTTTGTTGTTTCCTCCTTCTGCTCTTTAATTGGGGTGGTATTATTGGAGGCTATTCCTGATTCGCCAGAGGAACTTTGCCATTTAAACACCTGTTCTTTTTTGAAATCATTAAGATCTCTTTGATACTTTTTTGTTTTTCTGTGTTTAGTTTCTTGATCTAATTTTTCTAAGTATTTAACCTTTTATTATATGGTTCTAAATCTGGAGAATCCTTCAAAGGTTCAATTTTGTTTTTTATCTCTTCTATCTGTGATTCGAGTTGTCTCATTTTCTTTTGTTTTCTTTTTAATAAAAATCTCAGGAATTCCAACCCTTTATCGTGAAAGAAGTTGAACCATTCATCAGTGGCCTCAACATCAACTAGTCCATCACAGATGGGTACGTCCCACCTGAACCTCCTAGGGACCAAACGGTCCTTGAGGTATTTTTCAAATGTGGTCATATCCCACCATGTGGACAGTTTCTTCTCCATTAAATGGCCTAATCTTCTGTATACAGTCTTTATTTAACCTTTTATTATATGGTTCTAAATCTGGAGAATTCTTCAAAGGTTCAATTTTGTTTTTTATCTCTTCTATCTGTGATTCGAGTTGTCTCATTTTCTTTTGTTTTCTTTTTAATAAAAATCTCAGGAATTCCAACCCTTTATCGTGAAAGAAGTTGAACCATTCATCAGTGGCCTCAACATCAACTAGTCCATCACAGATGGGTACGTCCCACCTGAACCTCCTAGGGACCAAACGGTCCTTGAGGTATTTTTCAAATGTGGTCATATCCCACCATGTGGACAGTTTCTTCTCCATTAAATGGCCTAATCTTCTGTATAGAGTATCTAGATCTCCATTAAGGGTATTCTCTGTTTTTTTAAAAACATCCTCTATATTAATTGATCTATTCTCTATAAATTGGAAAATCTCCATATTAGCTGCAAAAGGTGATATGGTATGAGGTGAACTAAAATGTAAAAGATCCTCCTGCACTCAACGGAATGATCACTATTACACAGCTGCTGTCACTCAACTTACACCAACGAGTCCAAACAAACGGAAAAAAATAGTGAAGCGCTTATATCACATAAGTAAATAAAATTAAAGTGCATTCAAAAAAAATATTATAAATTCCATTATATTATATCATATATATGGTGTTTTACCCTTTCTAAATAAATATACTACACTATGGAAAGTTTTATGTTTTTCTATGAGTCTGAAGTGGAGAATTAAGAGAGGAGAAGGAATAAGGAGTCTGCCAGAGGAGATATACCACTGAGGTGGAAACAGCTTTGGGGCCCTGTGTGGGTCAAGGAGGGGAGGTGAGCAGGCATTGCTGCCATTTGGAGGATTTAATTTGCACCTAGAAGTGGAGATCACGTGTGTTTTTCAAAAAAAGTCACATGCATGGACATTTTTTTTTTTTCACTTATAATGTATATAAAATGTGTGTGAATTAGACACTATTTTATGTGGATAATTGATATACTCTATAATTTTTTATTCACTAATTTATTCACATTTTTGTTGTATATTGGAATTTCTAATGATATGCACGGTATAATAGGTTTCTTCACAGTGTGTGTTGAACCACTAAAAGCATAATTATATTTGGTTGCACTATTTTTTTCTCCCATTAGAGGGAGGTATTAGTGTGTAATATATAGATTTGTCACAAAAGAATATGAAATTTATAATATTTTTTTTGAATGCACTTTAATTTTCTTTATTTATGTGATAGAAGCGCTTCACTATTTTTTTCCTTCAGCTATGAGGAAAGATTAGAGGAACTGAATTTATTCTCTACTGAGAAGAGGAGATTAAGGGGGGATATGATCACCATGTATAATACATAAGGGGGGATATGATCTCCACGTATAATACATAAGGGGGGATATGATCTCCATGTATAATACATAAGGGGGGATATGATCTCCATGTATAATACATAAGGGGGATATGATCTCCATGTATAATACATAAGGGGGGATGTGATCTCCATGTATAATACATAAGGGGGGATATGATCTCCATGTATAATACATAAGGGGGGATATGATCTCCATGTATAATACATAAGGGGGGATATGATCTCCATGTATAATACATAAGGGGGGATATGATCTCCATGTATAATACATAAGGGGAGATATGATCTCCATGTATAATACATAAGGGGGATATGATCTCCATGTATAATACATAAGGGGGATATGATCTCCATGTATAATACATAAGGGGGGATATGATCTCCATGTATAATACATAAGGGGGATATGATCTCCATGTATAATGCATAAGGGGGGATATGATCTCCATGTATAATACATAAGGGGGGATATGATCACCATGTATAATACATAAGGGGGGATATGATCTCCATGTATAATACATAAGGGGGGGATATGATCTCCATGTATAATACATAAGGGGGGATATGATCTCCATGTATAATACATAAGGGGGGATATGATCCCCATGTATAATACATAAGGGGGGATATGATCTCCATGTATAATACATAAGGGGGATATGATCTCCATGTATAATACATAAGGGGGATATGATCTCCATGTATAATACATAAGGGGGATATGATCACCATGTATAATACATAAGGGGGATATGATCACCATGTATAATACATAAGGGGGGGATATGATCACCATGTATAATACATAAGGGGGATATGATCTCCATGTATAATACATAAGGGGGGATATAATCTCCATGTATAATACATAAGGGGGGATATGATCACCATGTATAATACATAAGGGGGGGATATGATCTCCATGTATAATACATAAGGGGGGATATGATCACCATGTATAATACATAAGGGGGGGATATGATCTCCATGTATAATACATAAGGGGGGATATGATCACCATGTATAATACATAAGGGGGATATGATCTCCATGTATAATACATAAGGGGGGATATGATCTCCATGTATAATACATAAGGGGGGATATGATCACCATGTATAATACATAAGGGGGGATATGATCTCCATGTATAATACATAAGGGGGGATATGATCTCCATGTTTAATACATAAGGGGGGATATGATCTCCATGTATAATACATAAGGGGGGATATGATCTCCATGTATAATACATAAGGGGGGGATATGATCTCCATGTATAATACATAAGGGGGGATATGATCTCCATGTATAATACATAAGGGGGGGATATGATCTCCATGTATAATACATAAGGGAGATATGATCTCCATGTATAATACATAAGGGGGGATATGATCTCCATGTATAATACATAAGGGGGATATGATCTCCATGTATAATACATAAGGGGGATATGATCTCCATGTATAATACATAAGGGGGGATATAATCTCCATGTATAATACATAAGGGGGGATATGATCACCATGTATAATACATAAGGGGGGGATATGATCTCCATGTATAATACATAAGGTGGGAATATGATCACCATGTATAATACATAAGGGGGGGATATGATCTCCATGTATAATACATAAGGCGGAATATGATCACCATGTATAATACATAAGGGGGGATATGATCTCCATGTATAATGCATAAGGGGGATATGATCTCCATGTATAATACATAAGGGGGGATATGATCTCCATGTATAATACATAAGGGGGGATATGATCTCCATGTATAATACATAAGGGGGGGATATGATCTCCATGTATAATACATAAGGGGGGGATATGATCTCCATGTATAATACATAAGGCGGAATATGATCTCCATGTATAATACATAAGGGGGGATATGATCTCCATGTATAATACATAAGGGGGGGATATGATCTCCATGTATAATACATAAGGGGGATATGATCTCCATGTATAATACATAAGGGGGGATATAATCTCCATGTATAATACATAAGGGGGGATATGATCACCATGTATAATACATAAGGGGGGGATATGATCTCCATGTATAATACATAAGGGGGGGATATGATCACCATGTATAATACATAAGGGGGGGATATGATCTCCATGTATAATACATAAGGCGGAATATGATCACCATGTATAATACATAAGGGGGATATGATCTCCATGTATAATACATAAAGGGGATATGATCTCCATGTATAATACATAAGGGGGGATATGATCTCCATGTATAATGCATAAGGGGGGATATGATCTCCATGTATAATACATAAGGGGGGGATATGATCTCCATGTATAATACATAAGGGGGGATATGATCTCCATGTATAATACATAAGGCGGAATATGATCTCCATGTATAATACATAAGGGGGGATATGATCTCCATGTATAATACATAAGGGGGGGATATGATCTCCATGTATAATACATAAGGCGGAATATGATCTCCATGTATAATACATAAGGGGGGATATGATCTCCATGTATAATACATAAGGGGGGGATATGATCACCATGTATAATACATAAGGGGGGATATGATCTCCATGTATAATACATAAGGGGGATATGATCTCCATGTATAATACATAAGGGGGATATGATCTCCATGTATAATACATAAGGGGGGATATGATCACCATGTATATTACATAAGGGGGGGATATGATCTCCATGTATGATACATAAGGGGGGGGGGTATGATCTCCATGTATAATACATAAGGGGGGATATGATCTCCATGTATAATACATAAGGGGGGGGATATGATCTCCATGTATAATACATAAGGAGGATATGATCTCCATGTATAATACATAAGGGGGGTATGATCTCCATGTATAATACATAAGGGGGGATATGATCACCATGTATAATACATAAGGGGGGATATGATCTCCATGTATAATACATAAGGGGGGATATGATCTCCATGTATAATACATAAGGGGGGGGGGGATATGATCTCCATGTATAATACATAAGGGGGGATATGATCTCCATGTATAATACGTAAGGGGGGATATGATCTCCATGTATAATACATAAGGGGGGATATGATCTCCATGTATAATACATAAGGGGGGATATGATCTACATGTATAATACATAAGGGGGATATGATCTCCATGTATAATACATAAGGGGGGGATATGATCTCCATGTATAATACATAAGGGGGATATGATCTCCATGTATAATACATAAGGGGGGATATGATCTCCATGTATAATACATAAGGGGGGATATGATCTCCATGTATAATACATAAGGGGGGATATGATCTCCATGTATAATACATAAAGGGGGATATGATCTCCATGTATAATACATAAGGGGGGGATATGATCTCCATGTATAATACATAAGGGGGGGATATGATCTCCATGTATAATACATAAGGGGGATATGATCTCCATGTATAATACATAAGGGGGGATATGATCTCCATGTATAATACATAAGGGGGGATATGATCACCATGTATAATACATAAGGGGGGGGATATGATCTCCATGTATAATACATAAGGGGGATATGATCTCCATGTATAATACATAAGGGGGGGATATGATCTCCATGTATAATACATAAGGGGGGATATGTTCTCCATGTATATTACATAAGGGGGATATGATCTCCATGTATAATACATAAGGGGGATATGATCTCCATGTATAATACATAAGGGGGGGATATGATCTCCATGTATAATACATAAGGGGGGGATATGATCTCCATGTATAATACATAAGGGGGGATATGATCTCCATGTATAATACATAAGGGGGGATATGTTCTCCATGTATATTACATAAGGGGGATATGATCTCTCTATATAATACATAAGGGGGATATGATCGGCAATCCTATTAAGTCTACCAAGCCAGTCCCTCAGGCATGGAACTCTCTTGATTTTTCAAAGTATAGGGATGCACATTTGAGCAGCATTGATTATGTGTAACGATAGTGATCTCTTGTAGCTACTAAATTGCTGGCTAATCACATGAAGGGGGTATTGGGCCGGAGAGAATGTTATTGTGTCTCCTGTCGCTTGTGCAATAATATTGCGTACCTTGTGCAAGTAATTGGAAAGGAGGGGCAGGACCACCAGGTGAAATGAACCCACCGCAGATAGGGAGTACATTTCTAACCATTGTTCCTTGGGCATCCAATACACCCTTTAACCCATCCAAGTTCAATTCCCCTAATAAAACTTAAAAACAAAAACAAAGAAAAAACATATTTCTAACTGTAAATGTGGTTTTCATTTGATAATTTAATTTAATTTTAAAATCAAATGTTAAAAACAAATTTGAAGAATTTTTGAATGACATTCATCATCACCAAATGAACTGATGAGAATTTTTAAATGAATGTTTGTTTGAATATCTACTAGACTGTCACCAGCCTAATTGTACAGGGGTGTGTTGGACAGCTGGAGGTACAAACTGCCTTCCAGTAGAGCACAACTGTGACGGGAGTGACTTTTGGGGGTGGGGGGACCTCTGTATCATCTCCCCAAATCATTATGTTTAACCCACCCTGTGCCTGTTTAAGGGGTACAGGGTGTGTATGTGAATGTCTGAGTCTTGTGTATAGTGTGTGTTCCTTTGTCTAGGCCACATGGCTGTCCATTGTCTGTTTGCCATGTGCTACCCCCCATTGTGCTGTGTCTTCCTGTCCAGCCAACTATTATGGGATGTACTGTTTGTGTATTGGTGTGGGGGTTGGTCAATGTCCTTTACCATGTGTTTCATACAATTGTTCTGTGTCTGGGTGGGATGGGGCGGGCTGATGATGTATTTTCTGTTCCTGGTTGTGTTTCCCCGCCCTCTGTATAAAACATGTTGTTTGTGTAAAATAAAGAGTTGTTGGCTTCCTGTATTATGAAGAGCTGGGTGCTGTTTTTTTCCTGAGGGATTTCAGGGTGTGGTCCATGGATGGTGTTCTGACAGGGGAAGCTGCAGTATAACGGAATATACCCAAGTGCGGTCGGGTACCGGTTCCGTTACAACAACATTCCTCATATTCAGTGGGTTGCTGGAGAAGGAGAGTTTGGGGTGGCACAGGAGAGCTAATTAAGTAAGACTAATAAAAAGTTAAAGCTGAACTCCAGAAAAAAAAACACATTTACCTTTGCAGTGAATCTTCCTTCCCAACTGCTCATGTTGCTTAAAGGTTGAAAAATAAAGTGATACGCCTTGTTAGGGAATGCCTGAACGATTATTTTAGTCAGCTAAATCAAACGAACCACAGTGCCTTCAATTAAAAATAATGTATAAAAACAATTTAACTGATGTAAATAATTATTTTGAGGTACTTTTGTGAAGCAGAATTCTTTCAATAACCCAACAAGGTCAATGAAAGTATAGCCTGCACGATATCATAAATACATTAATATTTATTTACAATTAGTCACTTACAAACACCACTAACAGTTTGATTAATAGGTTGACACATACTGTATAATTTACAATGAATCGCTAAAGCCTTGGTATATATGTTGGATTAAATGAAATATTTTTTTTCTCCTATTGTAGATACCCTAACCTTTTTTTATTAAATTGTTGCAGTCGAATTACCGGATGGAGTTTGTCTAAAGTTATGCCGATAAGGCAATTTAAAATGAGCAAATTTTGAGGTTTTAGATAACCTAATGGGGTAGCAAATGAACTAGTATAAAATACTTGCACACAATAAAAAAATTAGTGATAAGTATGGAAAATATAGTTACCCTTCAAAATAGCTATTTGGCAAGACTCTCCTAAAATGTCTGCCGATTAATGGGCGGAGTTGATCTTCCCCAAAATGGCCTCTAGTTAGTCTGAAGCTGTGTGGCCTAGCTTCAGTGAACTGTCATATAATGAGTGTGTGTACCCCTTGTTGGTGAAGTCTGATGATGTGTGATGGTCGTGTCCAGATGAGGTGATCCCTTTCTGTCACCTGACTTGCAATTTTATTGAGTGACAAACAATACACTCATACAATTTTACTAATCCTGGCTCAGAAGGTGTACCTCCTCTATGATTGGTGAGTCAATATAATCAACAACCCTGTGTTTGCATATGTATTAACTCACTTGGCCACCAGATGGCACCTGAGGACCTGAAATACCTATTTCAGTTTTCCAACGGAAATGGATTTTATAAAATAATCTGTTATAGGAAGTAATATTTTACTATAACAAGTTGGGCTAGGTGATTATATCTAAAATATTTGTATTTAGAATGCCTAGGAGAGTCTGGTGATTTTTAATTTATGATCATTACCCTTTTAGTGTAGCAGTATTCAAATGTAAACTTTTAACTACAGTAATCAAATGTGAACGTCTAACTACAGAGATGGCATGATTTCATAATCAAATAATAATGATATAAACTTTCCACACTATAAACCTCTATCTGGGAATGATTACATTATAAAGCACACATTTCTAAAATATTTATTACAAATAAACAACCATAACTATAGTAAACTTAATAGATACTTTTACGATAATATGATGTTTTGTCCTGGATATATAACGCCTGCCTTGGAATCCCAGTCTTAGTCTGTAGGGTTCAATATTGAGTTGGCCCCACCCTTGGCAGCTATAACAGCTTCAACTCTTCTGGGAAGGCCGTCCACAAGGTTTAGGAGGGTGTCTATGGGAAGGTTGGACCATTCTTCCAGAAGTACATTTGTCAGGTCAGGCACTGATGTCGGGGGAGAAGGCCCGGCTCGCAGCCTCCGCTCCAATTCATCCCAAAGGTGTTCTAGGGGGTTGAGGTCAGGATTCTGTGCAGGCCAGTCAAGTTCCTCCACCCCAAACTGGCTCCTCCATGTCTTTATGGCCCTTGCTTTGTGCACTGGTGCGCAGTCATGTTGGTACAGGAAGGGGCCATCCCCAAACTCTTCCCACAAAGTTGGGAGCATGAAATTGTCCAAAATGTCTTGGTATGCTGACGCCTTAAGAGTTCCCTTCACTGGGACTAGGGGGCCAAGTCCACCCCCTGAAAAATGACCCCACACCATAATCCCCCGTCCACCAAACTTTACACTTGGCACAATGCAGTCAGGCAAGTACCGTTCTCCTGGCAGCCACCAAACCCAGACAAGTCCATCGGATTGCCAGACAGAGAAGCGTGATTGGTCACTCCAGAGAACATGTTTCCACTGCTCTAGAGTCCAGTGGCGGCGTGCTTTACACCACGACATCTGACGCTTTGCATTGTACTTGGGGATGTAAGGCTTGGATGCAGCTGCTCGGCCATGGAAACCCATTCCATGAAGCTCTCTACGCACTGTTGTTGGGCTCATCTGAAGGCCACACCAAGTTTGTAGGTCTTTAGCTATTGACTCTGCAGACAGTTGGCGTCTTCTGCGCACTGTGCACTTCAGCATGCGCTGACCCCGCCCTGTCATGTGACCTGGCCTACCACTTGGTGGCTGAGTTGCTGTTGTTCCCAGTTGCTTCCACTTTGTTATAATCCCACTAACAGCTGAGCGTGGAATATTTAGTAGCCAGGAAATATCACGGATGGACTTATTGCACAGGTGGCCACCTATCACGGGACCACGCTTGGAGTCACTGAGCTCCTGAGAGCAACCCATTCTTTCACCAATGTTTGTAGAAGCAGTCTGCATGCCTAGGGGCTTGATTGTATACACCTGTGTCCATGGAGGGGATTGATGCACCTGAATCACATGACTGGGAGGGGATTGGAACACCTGAATCACATGATTGGGAGGGGATTGGAACACCTGAATCCAATAATTTGGAGGACGGGGACAATACTTTTGGCAATATATGTGTATGTTATTTGTTGTTTATACCCGTAGTCCAGCCCAGAAACATTAATGCGCATTTTGTTTTTGTCTTTTTTTTTTACCTAAAACAAACGGACATTGACACTGATACCAATTTTTTTAAAAAAATCCTGACCTTTGACCTTGACCCAAACACTAACCCTGGATCTGAACTAGATCAAACCTTGATCTAGGTATTTTTTCTTTATTTTATAATATCTATTTATTTATTTATCTTTTTTTTTTTTAACAAACATTTTTTCCCCCCTCTATGCCAGGAGTTAAAGAGATACAATGTATCTCTCTTCTCCATTCATAGAGAGAGAAAAATCAAGGGGGCTGGACTATACAGTGACTGATCACTGTGATAGCCAATCAGAGGCTATCACAGAGATCATGTGGCCCGGAATCAGGAGTCCCAGGTCCCGATCGTTAGAATGGGACTCAGTGCTTTCAGTGACACCGCGGTCTTGGTGGCGCGCTCCAAGCACAAAGCCAGATATGCAAATATGCGACCCTACGGAAAAAAGCCCAGTTCTGAGAGGCCCCATATTTGTGTGACGTCGGCGTCAAGGGGTTAAAATTCATTGCAATATGGGTACATGGAGGTACTCTGTACAGAACGCCTCCCCTTCCCCTGAAAATGTAATTTCCTGCTTGTGTAAGTGGCTCGCTGATTTACCCAGAAGTCTACAATAAGATACAAGTGAGATTTTTGGCACCCCCTGCAGCCAAAATGTCATTTTTGGAGAGATATTCCCAAAGGGAAATCATGTCTAAAGGGATGCAGACCCTGCCAGTTTCTTCAGTAGAGCCCTGCAGGTGCAGCAGCTGACTGATAACACTGTTAAACAAATTTTTATTTTTTGCCAGTTTTGGAAACAAAAGGATCCATTTCTTAATGAATTTCACATTCTGAGTTCAAATATAACAATGAAATTTGTCAATTGGCTCTAGTTTTTCTGTAAACGGAAAGTTTTCTACTTTAGGCGTAATGACTACATAATGCACAATAATTATATAGATAGATGTCTTTCCACAAATATAAAGCAAGTGATATTGACTACATAACAAAGCCTAAATGGCATAATATATTGCATAGGATTACCAAGAAAAATTATAGCCATAAGCTAAGTTGAATCATTTTAATACTTAGGATTCTCACTAGTTTTGTCTTCAGTTTGTGTCGGTTTTGCTTCTCTTGGCTTTTCTCTTGTATTCGAGGAAAGGGCTATCTCTTACAACTGCACGTGACTACACGCTTCAGGTTCTTCCTCACTTGACTCAACCACGAAGGATTCTGGTGCTTTAGGAATTGGTAGCCCCTCTCCATGAGGAACTGGACGTATTGCCAATGGAATATTTGGATAGTGCACAGATAACTTTTTCTTCTTATTTAGCCCTTTTACAATTGGAGGCACCATACAAAAGTAACAATTACTAACATGATCTGTTGGCTCTCTCCAAATCATTGGCACAGCGAAAGGCATAGATGCCTTTTTTCCATTCAACCATTGCTCCAGTGCCGTCCCACAAGAATTGCAGCATATACAGTTGTGTCCAAAATTATTCAACCCCCAATGCTGTAAAGGGGTTTAGGGACTATAGTGTACATTTGGAATTGTATTCAGAATCAAATCCTACAAGGACGTTGTAACTACCCAAATGCAACTAAAATGACATCAATTGTTTATGTAATACAGTAGTAAATGGTTCTTATGTGGTTTCTTCATTGCCACAATTATTCAACCCCTTAAAGACTACCACTCTGAAGAACAGAGGTTCATACAGGTGCTTTCCATCAGGTATTGAAAACACCTGTGGATGTCACCGAGCAGCAATCAAGCATAATAAGCACCAATTAGGCAGCTTTAAAATGACTGTGATACTCAGCTCCTTCTAGACATTTACTGGTGTGGTTACAAACATGGTGAAGGCAAGAGAATGGTCCAGGAAGACAAGAGAAGAGGTGATTTCTCTTCACAGGAAGGGCAATGGCTATAAGAAGATTGCAAAGATGTTAAACATACCAAGAGACACCTTAGGAAGCATCATTCGCAAATTCAAGGCAAAGGGCACTGTTGAAACGCTACCTGGTCGTGGCAGAAAGAAGATGCTGACTTCGACTGCTGTGCGCTACCTGAAGCGTAGAGTGGAGAGAAGTCCCCGTGTGACTGCTGAGGAACTGAGAAAAGATTTGTCAGATGTGGGTACAGAAGTTTCAGCCCAGACAATAAGACGCACACTGCGTAATGAAGGCCTCCGTGCCAGAACTCCCAGGCGTACCCCCTTGCTGTCTCCAAAGAATAAGAAGAGTCGACTGCAGTATGCCAAAAGCCATGTGGACAAACCACAAAAGTTGTGGGATAGTGTTCTGTGGACTGATGAAACAAAATTAGAACTGTTTGGGCCCATGGATCAACGCTATGTTTGGAGGAGGAAGAACAAGGCCTATGATGAAAAGAACACCTTGCCTACTGTGAAGCATGGTGGAGGGTCAATCATGCTTTGGGGCTGTTTTGCTTCTGCAGGTACAGGGAAGCTTCAGCGTGTGCAAGGTACCATGAATTCTCTTCAGTACCAGGAGATATTGGATGGAAACGTGATGCAGTCCGTCACACACCTGAGGCTTGGGAGACGTTGGACCTTTCAACAGGACAATGATCCCAAGCATACCTCCAAGTCCACTAGAGCATGGTTGCAGAGGAAAGGCTGGAACATTTTGGAGTGGCCATCGCAGTCACCAGACTTAAATCCGATTGAGAACCTCTGGTGGGACTTAAAGAAAGCAGTTGCAGTGCGCAAGCCTAAGAATGTGACTGAACTGGAGGCCTTTGCCCATGAAGAATGGGCGAAGATACCCGTAGATCGCTGCAAGACACTTGTGTCAAGCTATGCTTCACGTTTAAAAGCTGTTATAACTGTAAAAGGATGCTGTACTAAGTACTAAGATTGAATGTCACTTGGGGGTTGAATAAAACTGATAATGCTGTGAGCACAGAAAAGACATTTGTGGTTATTTCATTATAACTGTTATGTTATATTTGTCTGACCTACAAGTGCCTCTTTAATGTAAATGTAAGCAAGATGACTGAATGATCAAAAGCAATGTCAAACTGGCCAAAACACTCAATTTCAGTGGGGGTTGAATAATTTTGGCCACAACTGTATGTGGTGCCCAGCTCTTGTCCTGGTCTCCTATCTTGCAGCCAAAATACAAGTTGTAGGCTTTCTTAATCATTCCTGTTATCCTCCTTTTTTGTGAGATAAAAGTTATTTCACCGCAGATATAGCAGAAATTATCTGCTTTATTCACACAAGTTCGAGGCATTACTGAGTAGCCTATATAAGCATAAAATGAAATGTAAAGACGAACTACAATCAGCTACAGATACTGCAGCTTTTATGCAGTGAAGTGATGCAATTAAAGGCTAATATTGCATCATCTCAGTATACATGCAATTTTCTATTGGTCACCAGTATCAATTGCGCAATATGCAGCTGAAGTTGCATCATAATTTTGAATGGCTTACGTCATTAGATGGGTGAATATATCATGGAAACTAGAGCCAATCAACATTTTTTAGGGTCATTTTCGTTTTCAGCACCCCAAAATTATGTAAGATTAGCTAATTTTATGCCCAAAACTTTTTACCTGTTGAACAGTGTAATTATAAAATCACTCCCATACTGATTCACTCTGCACAGGGACACAGAGAAACAAACAGCTATTTCTTCAGAATAACAAAAGGTAGGAATCTGCAGCAAAGTTTGTTATAGTCATTGCAATGTACATGGGTCACCCAGAGGGGAATGTTTTTTTCTCAACAAAAGTGGAGTTACTCTTTAACCACTTGCCGTCTGGCCACTGTATATAAACGGCCGGACGCTGGCAGTCCAGGGGTGGGTTGCCGTTCATAAATGGCGCTGCCATTTTGGATTGAGCGCGCTCCCTGGGAGCACGCAGCACCGCGATCCGGTGCCCGCTGTGTCCTCCGGACACAGATGAACATCGATCGCTGTACGGGACCTCTGTGCGAGGTCCCGATCATGTGATCACTGATTGGCCAATCAGTGATCACATGAAGAGTAGTAAGCAAGATGTCACTTCTGACATCATTGCTTACTACGTGTGAAATCTATGAATGATCACCGAGGTCACATCCTACAGGGCTATGGACAACAGTCTTGTACCATGTGACAAGCTGTGACCAATCACAGCTCACACAGTAGTTCTCAATGGCTGCAAGAATGCAGGGGTATTTTGTTTTTATTAAATAGAAAGATGAATACATTTTGGCCAAGATTTATGAAGAAAGATTATTTATTTGCAAACTTTTATAAGAAAAACATGTTTTTTTTTCAAAATTTTTGGACTTTTTCATTTATGAAGAAAAAAAAATTAAAGTCTCAGTGGTGATTAAATACCACCAAAATAAAGTTTTATCTGTCTAAAAAAAATGCTAAAAATTTCATATGGGTACAGTGTTGCATCACCGCGGAATAGTCATTCAAAGTGCGACAGCGCTGAAAGCTTAAAATTGTTCTGAAGGAGGTGAAAGTGTCTGGACTTGAAGGGGTTAAATAATGTCACCCCACCCCTTGTGACATCATCATGCTTTGTTATTGGCCAAAGCATTGCACCTGACCTGTGGTCAGGTGCACTGCTTTGGCCAATCACAATGCACTGTCATGGCGCAGTGCATTGTGGGGAGCGGTAGGCAAATAAGCCGTCGAAGCCCTTACCGTTCGTGTGTTCGGCAAACGCACAAACGACCGATGTTCTAGACCAGGGGTGTCAAACAGGTGGCCCTCCAGCTGTTGCCAAACTACAAGTCCCATCATGCACCTGCCTTTGGGAGTCGTGCTTGTAGCTGTCAAGCTTGCAATGGCTCATGGGACTTGTAGTTTGTCAACAGCTGGAGGGCCGCCCGTTTGACATCCATGTTCTAGAAAAACTTATGTTCGACACGAACATCATCATAAGAATGAGTGTAAAGTGGAGGCTCAAAAATGTTAAATTGCCCTGAGATGTTCTGCAGGGGACTTTCTATATATATATATATATATATATATATATATATATATATATATATATATATAATATATATATATATATATAATATAAATATATAATATAAATATAAATATATGTAATATAAATATATATATATATATTTATTGAAATATATTTTGAAATATATTGAATATGGCCAAAATTGTAGCATTTTAAATATATGTCAATATATCTGGAAAAAATATTTTTTAAAAAATATTTCAAATATATTTTTCTTCCACGTGGGATAGTACATTTTTTTAGCACCGATCACTATATTAGTGTCACCGGTTCCCGCAAAGTTCAGTTAGTGTAAAAATTTCCGCCACAATATCACAGTCGCGCTATAAGTCACTGATCGCCGTCATTGCTAGTATTAAATAATAACAAAAAAGTTCCAGTATATGTCCCATAGTTTGTAGACTGTAACTTTTACGTACACTAATCAATATACACTTAATGGAATTTTTTTTTACCAAAAATATGTAGCAGAATTTATGAATAAATTTGAGTTTTTAATTATTGGATATGTTTTATAGTAGAAAATAAAACCATTGTTTTTTTTTTTTCAAAACTGAAGATTTTTTTTTGTTTATACCACAAAAAGTAAAAACCCCAGAGTGATCAAATACCACAAAAAGAAAGGTCTGTTTATGGGGAGAAAAAATGACATAAATATTATTTATGTAGAGCGTTGCATACGGCGCTGAATTACTTTGACAATTGCGCGGTCACACAACGCTGTACATAAATGAAATTTATGTCATTTTTCCTCACAAATAAAGCTTTCTTTCGGTGGTATTTGATCACTTCTGCATTTGTTTTAATTTTTTTGTGCTATAAACAAAAAATGACTGACAATTTTGAAAAAATAAAAACAAATTTTTTTTACTTTTTGCTATAAAACATGTCCATTAAAAAAAAAGTCTTCGTAAATTTAGGCCAAAATGTATTCTGCTACATGCACTAAAAAAATCCCAGTATGTGTATAATAAATGGTTTACGTGAAAGTGATAGTGTCTAGAAATGGCGGCATATATGCTGGAATTTTTTTTTTTTTTATACTAGTAATGGTGGTGATAAGCGACTTGTAGGGGGACTGCGGCGGGCATTCTAACACTGGGTGGGAACCACCTAGCTGCCACTGACATCCCCAGTGACACCAATACAGTGATCAGTGCTAATAAAAAGCACTGACACTGTACTAATGGCACTGGGCAGGAAGGGGTTAACATGTGAGGCAATCAAAGGGTTAACTGTGTGCTGTGTGTGTTTTACTAGGGAAACTGTCTATCTCTCTGCTGTGCACACAGATCTCTCCCCTCTCAGCTTCGCTGATGATCACCGAGTCCCAGCCGGGAATCACCAGCCAAAACCGGCTGATTTACATTCTCAGGAGCCAATTGTAGCGGGGGTAGGGCAGCGTGCACGCGCACCCCCGACCCAAAAATACAAAATCAGTATATTTATGTGATCCTGCATTAGGGAGACCTGCTGCCAGGGGCAGACTGACCATTTGGAAACTTGGGCACTGCCCGAAGGCCCGGGGTCAGAGGGGGCCCCATGAGATGCCTCTGGTACAGTTTTCATAAGATATTTTGAGTTTGGGCAAGGACACAGGGGCCCTATGATCCCTTATTGCCCGGGGGCCCCATGAGTTGTCAGTCTGCCCCTGCCTGCTTCTGTCTATCTCTCTGCTGTGCACACAGATCTCTCCCCTCAGCTTCGCCGACGATACATATATATATTTATATACATTTATTGAAATATATGTTGAAATATATTGAATATGGCCAAAATCGTAGTTTTTCAAATATATGTCAATGTATTTGGGAAGAATATTTTTAAAATATACTTCAAATATATTTTTCTTCCATATGGGGAATTAAGTAGCTGTAATTTGTTACATAAACGTATTGTAACACAGATGCTATTTTTTGTGAACAAAATACTCAGGATATTAGGAATCTTTTTGTTTTTCTTAATAAATGAAGTGCGCATGCGCGTAGCCTCCCTAGCAGTCTGATTATGTCAGTATTTCTGTGCTCAAAGCGGTACATTTTTTTGCATGGAAATATGTCATTTTTTTTATTGTAGGCTGTAATTTTTAGGAATAACTCACTGAAATCTCTCCGAACAAGAGTCTAGTAAACATCCCGGGGAGGATAAAACTTGAAACACGAAATCATAAATTATAATATAATAAATAATCATAAAAAATAATAATATAATATTAATAATAAATTTAATTCAATAATATAATCAAACCAAAAACACTGAAATGTGAAATAGAGCGCCAAGTTCGCACATCGCTGAGCTCAGTCGCAGAATCGTTTTCAGTGTCTGATGAGGAATTTCCCCCACGAATCATTATCACTCAATTCTGCAAGTGGTTCTGATTTACTATCGCTGTTCTCTAGCCGGTCTAAAACCGCGTCTGACCTAAAGGGACGCTTTTTGGACGCCATGGACGTTTCTCAGTTTCCAGGCAGAAAGGGCGGTAAAAATGCAGGCAGGGCGCCGGACAAAGCACTCGGGACAAAATATATGTGAAATGGTTTGATACAGGAATGTTATACTATGTGATTTTAGTGTGTTGAGTGAATGTCACTTTTACAATTTTCAAATTTCCCGCCAGTTCCATCCATAGTACATACCGACGTCGCAGGGAACAGAAACCCAGAAGACAGATGCCGGCATCGTCCGGAGGACATTACAGGGGACACTGCAGGAGGGACATCGCGGGAGCGCAGGACAAGGTAAGTGCTGGAGGGATCCCGGAGCAACGCTGCAGTGTATTCCCGAGTGTAGCTCGGGGTTACTGCTTGTGGTGCTGAAACTTTACCCCGAGCTACACTCGGGAATACCGCCAGGGGGGTTAATGGATGTGACTTATTTGAAAAATATGTGTAAATGGTATCCACATAAACTGGTTGCTGCAGTCCTCCTCTTGTGTGAATTAACACAATGTGATATTAGTATAGAAAACAATGAGACCGCGTATAATTAATAATAAAATAATAATGACAAAAAAACACGTACACATTAAAATCCCCCAAAAATATATAACCCAGTGCTGGTGCTGGTGCTCAATATGATATCTTCAAAAAAGTGTTCCACTGTGCTTGACAAAACGTGTCTCACATGGACTGACCACTAATCAATGACTATCGACTATCGCTTGTTCAGGGTTACTCCCACAATGCTGGTGATCTCCAATATATGATCCTATATCCCTATCCTATGATGACTCATAAGGCTCAATAAAGTGGTTACAAAACGTATAAAAAATGAGTGCGCTGTACACTAAATAATCATACACAAAAATCAATCAAATAAATGCTGCTACATAAAAAATTTGTTTAAAATAATAGAAATTATATAAGTTCGCATTCATATATTAAATAATTAAAAGTCCCAAAAATCCAATCACGCAGTGCTGCGGACTAAATAAATCCTCCAACGGAAAGTGCATAGGTGTCCACAAATGCTTGACACAAAAGAAAAAAGTCAGCCTCTTACCAGACACTTTGATCTCCAATCAAGAGAACAAATGAGCAGATGGTGTTCAGATCCCACACTGACATCAGTCATAACTAACATTGTACATGTTGATCATATCCCCCCTTATGTATTATACATGGAGATCATATCCCCCCTTATATGTTATACATGGTGATCATATCCCCCCTTATGTATTATACATGGAGATCATATCCCCCCTTATGTAATATACATGGAGATCATACCCCCCCTTATGTATTATACATGGAGATCATATCCCCCCCTTATGTATTATACATGGAGATCATATCCCCCTTATGTATTATACATGGAGATCATATCCCCCCTTATGTATTATACATGGAGATCATATCCCCCCCTTATGTATTATACATGGTGATCATATCCCCCCTTATGTATTATACATGGAGATCATATCCCCCCTTATGTATTATACATGGAGATCATATCCCCCTTATGTATTATACATGGAGATCATATCCCCCCTTATGTATTATACATGGAGATCATATCCTCCTTATGTATTATACATGGAGATCATATCCCCCCTTATGTATTATACATGGTGATCATATCCCCCTTATGTATTATACATGGAGATCATATCCCCCCTTATGTATTATACATGGAGATCATATCCCCCCCTTATGTATTATACATGGTGATCATATCCCCCCTTATGTATTATACATGGAGATCATATCCCCCCTTATGTATTATACATGGAGATCATATCCCCCTTATGTATTATACATGGAGATCATATCCCCCCTTATGTATTATTCATGGAGATCATATCCTCCTTATGTATTATACATGGAGATCATATCCCCCCCTTATGTATTATACATGGATATCATATCCCCCCCTTATGTATTATACATGGAGATCATATCCCCCCCTTATGTATTATACATGGTGATCATATCCCCCCTTATGTATTATACATGGAGATCATATCCCCCCTTATGTATTATACATGGAGATCATATCCCCCCTTATGTATTATACATGGAGATCATATCCTCCTTATGTATTATACATGGAGATCATATCCCCCCTTATGTATTATACATGGTGATCATATCCCCCTTATGTATTATACATGGAGATCATATCCCCCCTTATGTATTATACATGGAGATCATATCCCCCCCTTATGTATTATACATGGTGATCATATCCCCCCTTATGTATTATACATGGAGATCATATCCCCCCTTATGTATTATACATGGAGATCATATCCCCCTTATGTATTATACATGGAGATCATATCCCCCCTTATGTATTATTCATGGAGATCATATCCTCCTTATGTATTATACATGGAGATCATATCCCCCCCTTATGTATTATACATGGATATCATATCCCCCCCTTATGTATTATACATGGAGATCATATCCCCCCTTATGTATTATACATGGTGATCATATCCCCCCTTATGTATTATACATGGAGATCATATCCCCCCTTATGTATTATACATGGAGATCATATCCCCCCTTATGTATTATACATGGTGATCATATCCCCCTTATGTATTATACATGGAGATCATATCCCCCTTATGTATTATACATGGAGATCATATCCCCCCTTATGTATTATACATGGAGATCATATCCCCCTTATGTATTATACATGGTGATCATACCCCCCCTTATGTATTATACATGGAGATCATAGCCCCCCTTATGTATTATACATGGAGATCATATCCCCCCTTATGTATTATACATGGAGATCATATCCCCCTTATGTATTATACATGGAGATCATATCCCCCCTTATGTATTATACATGGAGATCATATCCCCCCCTTATGTATTATACATGGAGATCATATCCCCCTTATGTATTATACATGGTGATCTTATCCCCCTTATGTATTATACATGGAGATCATATCCCCCCTTATGTATTATACATGGAGATCATACCCCCCCTTATGTATTATACATGGAGATCATATCCCCCCTTATGTATTATACATGGTGATCATATCCCCCTTATGTATTATACATGGTGATCATACCCCCCCTTATGTATTATACATGGAGATCATATCCCCCCTTATGTATTATACATGGTGATCATATCCCCCTTATGTATTATACATGGTGATCATATCCCACCTTATGTATTATACATGGAGATCATATCCCCCCTTATGTATTATACATGGAGATCATATCCCCCCTTATGTATTATACATGGAGATCATATCCCCCCCCTTATGTATTATACATGGTGATCATATCCCCCCTTATGTATTATACATGGAGATCATATCCCCCTTATGTATTATACATGGAGATCACATCCCCCTTATGTATTATACAGGGAGATAATATCCCCCTTATGTATTATACATGGAGATCATATCCCCCCTTATGTATTATACATGGAGATCATATCCCCCAAGTCACTTTGCGTGGGGGGGCCCATGGAACACAGCTCACTTTGGAGAGCTGAGGAGACCCCTGCCTCAGCTCCCCATATCCCTATTATGTGTAAGTCACCCTGTGCCTGTTAGGGGTACAGGGTGGAATGTCCTAATATTGGGGTGGAGGGTTGTTCATTGTTTAATGTCATGTGGTTGCATCCCATTGTTCTATTGTCTGTCTTGCTTGGGAGCAAACTATTATGGGATGTATGTGTTTGTGTATTGGCTTGGTGGGGGGTGTCTGCTGATGTTTCTCTTGTTGCTAGATGCGGTTTTCCCCACCCTGTGTCATTATGCAGGGAGGGGGGAATTGTTCCCTTGAATGTATATATCTTGTATCTGTGTTAAAATAAAGTAGTCTGCTTCCTGATTTATTTCAAGACTGGTCTCGTCTAGTCTTGTATGGTCAGCGGTGGTGTCCGTGGTCGGTGTTCAGATGGGGAAGTGGTAGTATAACGGAAATATCCAAGCGCAGACTGGGACGGTTCCGTTACATTGGTGGCATGCGGTGGGATTGTGCTTCCAAGCTGT
Source organism: Staurois parvus (assembly GCF_062004578.1). Taxonomy (NCBI): domain Eukaryota; kingdom Metazoa; phylum Chordata; class Amphibia; order Anura; family Ranidae; genus Staurois; species Staurois parvus. The sequence continues at coordinate 3,002,045 of NW_028318502.1, read as the reverse complement.
GAACACATCCAAACCACCACCGAGATTCAAGATCAAGAAAGGAGACAGACATCGGTCACCCCAGTGGAGATATGGACCTGGCATCAGAGTTCCCAGGGCTGCTGCAGATCATTCTTGCAGCATACCCCAGGACTGTGTCTGTGGATGAGTACCTGTAGTTCAGGCAGCTCGGGAGGTACTTTGGAGTGGAGCCCTCCAGGTTGCTGGTATGTACAAGGGCAAGTGCTATCCAACCCCAGGGGAACGGGCAAGGGACCATCAGAAGTTACGGATGCCATTCCTGGAAGAGTGACCCCAGCAGCAACGGGTGACTGAGTTGGACAGGTTGGTCCAGCAGGAGATAGAGCTGGACAACCGGTATCGGGCTCTGCAATGGTACACAGAGCAGAAATATTTAGGGGTGACAACAGAGTGCTCTCCAGAGGGATATGACTTTGGTGGCCCTGGATTGCTGTTGGAGAGCCTTACAGATCATTTTGTGTTTGGTGATGAAGGAGAACCTACCCTTGAGAACTTGCGAGAAGACAGAGAGGCTATGTTTGGTCTCACAGGGGTCTCAGAGCTTGAACCAGATCTGGAATACCTGCTGATAAAAGAATAGGATCTGGAAAGGGCATATAGGCAACTGCTAAAACATGTTCAGTAGCATGCCCAAGAATCGGCAGTGGAAATTCTAGAGACTGGGGATTTGATAGACTTCTCTTTTGAGGAAAAACAACCTGGTGAGCCTCCAGCAGAAGAGCTGGCAACAGGGCCAAACATTACTGAACTCTGCCCAGCACTGGTAACATCTTCTGGGTTCCATGGACAGGAGATGGTGAACCCCTATCCCCAGACACCAGTTCCAGAGACTGGGGATTTGATTGACTTTTCTGCTGAGGAGGAACCAGCCAGCGAGCCTCCAGCAGAAGAGCTGGCATCAGGGTGTGGCGTTGTTGACCTCTGCCCACGACAATCAGCACCGCAGGAGCTACAGGAAAAGGATGCAATCGGCACCTCACAACTGCAGCTTGAGCTGATGTCCGTGGATGGGACTTCGGTCTCCACTGACACAACCCCATAAAAGGGTCTGGCATTGGGACAGGAGGATGTCAGCCTTACTTTGCAAACATTGGGGATGTCCATCAAGTCAAAGTGGATGAGACTACAGTCACCAACTGGATACCTCAGGGGTTGGCCCAGATCCCCAACAGCATGATGGAGTCAGCCCAGCCACCCTGTCTTCACTCCAGCGGCTGAGAGGACTTCAGTGAGAAGGACAAGTCAGTACTTCTCCCCAGCGGAGGGTATGTTCTACAAGAGAGGCAGAGGTTGGCTGGGTGAGTAATGCTTTGTGTGGGACAATTTGCTTGGGGTACTGTGTGGGTGATGGCATTGGGGGACTGGAAGCACAAACTAACTTCGGAGTCAACCCATCTGGGGTCTCCTCCTGTGTTAGTCCCCTGCCGAAAGGGGAGATATGTGACGGGAGTCACTTTGGGTGGGGGGTTCATGGAACCAGGCTCACTTTGGAGAGGTAGGGTGTAAGGGATTTCCGGCAAGATGAATCGTGATTGGAAATGCGTGATCGCGCACACGCACATGCACACGCATGGCGAAGATTGGCGCCAGACAGCCTATTTAAGGAGTGTCTCTGCTCATGTTCAGTGCTGACTGGTCTTCAGCTCCCCCGTGTCCTGCTTGTTCCTGTATGATTCCTTTGTTGCTGACCCAGCTTGTTCCTCACCTGACTCTGATTGCTTTCCTGATACTGGTTCCTGACTTCGGCTCTGCTGCTGACCTTGGCTTTTCCTTCTGATTCTGTACCATGCTGCCCGATTGCTGATGACCCTGGCTATTCTATGACATTGCTCCTGTCTCTTGTCCGCACTACCTGCCTTGCTCTGGTGCACGCTTGGCAATCTGCTAAACCTGCTCTGCCTACTACTACTGTGCCAAAATTAGAGGATCATCGGCCTTCCAAGGTTTTCATCTGCAAGAGATGCAAACGACAACTACTGGCACTCATGTTCCCCTGGGTCCTAGACTCCCTCTGTTCCTACTCC